>NC_141874.1:490286501-490601309 GCF_056163025.1 Triticum urartu | reverse complement strand
ATCCCCAATGTGGTAAATTAGTTCGGAAAAATGTCAAATTTGAACACGTTGCATTTGAGGCGGTATGTTAATCGTTGGAAAAAAACTGAATGACAAACTAGGACAGAAATTTGGATTCCCCTTCAATCTTGGTGATTTCCCTCTCGAAAGCATTGAACTTCCACGGTGATGGTTCGATTTATGAAGGGAGTGCATGACAACACAAATCAAACCTTCTCAGCTTTTAACCAGGGCACGGTGAGGCCATACCATGGCACCATGCCAAGCGTCATGTTTTTCAAGAACATATTTCATTGTTCTGTAGTTGATAACCCAGTAAATGACGCGTTTGTGGTTGACTATTGCCACGCATTCCATTGAAATATCTGCCCATTCCTTGTAAAAGGCTTGAGAAATCACTAAATACCACGAGTAGCATTTTTCCAGACCATTCTTGTGCACCTTTTCAAGCACCAATTGTTTGAATTTGAATTATGTGCATTAATGCCTACAAAATGCACATAATCCCCTAAATATTGTAATGAACCCGGAAAAGTGTCAAATTTGAACACGGTGATTAGCAGGGTTTATGTTCATCATAGAAAAAAACTCATGGATGAAGGACAAAGGAAATTTGGATTCCCATTCAATCTCGGTGATTTACTATCACACACGATTCATCTCCGTCGCCTCTGCGAACTGTGTGTGTTCACACACAGATGCAAAAGGAAAAAAGAAAACCCTCGCCCACTTCGTCCCCACTCACTCGCCGCGGACTCATCCGCAACTCTGCACCCTAAGCTCGATGGTTGTTTGTGGCGGGCGTAGGTTGCGCTCCAAACAGCACGAGATTTCGACCCTACCTCTTTCCGCCGCCTATCTGCACCGACATTCTAGACTCTGGTCGACTGGGGTTTTCTGCGGGATTGGGCTGGGGATTTTTCTCATGGAGAAGGTAATCAACTTAATTAGTGAAATATTCACTCATCTCTTATCACAGTCCGTCCATCGCTGTTAATCAACCGGCGGAAATCGTCGTGGAATCATTTTTGTTCTAGCTGATTCGTGCGTGTTCATTCATGTGTCCACAGTGCGAGCAGAAACCGGGCAACTATGGTCATGGCCAGTCGGAAACGAAGTTCTATCTCACCATTCCGGATGACTTCAAGGAGCGCTCGATATGTTCAATCTCAACCTACCACGGTCGGCATGGCCTAAATTTATGAACATATACTATCTGTTGCTACATTATCTATATATTTGTATCAAATCTTTGTTACATTATATATTTTTAATTCTATATTTTTGTACTTTGCTTTCATCTATATATTGATTTGTTCTATCAGTTACTCCCATATTTGCATCTTTCTCTGTTATTTCAATATATCTAATTTACGATCTTAATTTTCATTTCAAGTAGTACATCCCTTGCTTTGCAAGAACAGGAGTAGAAGGAAATCATGGGCTTTACTTTGCTGATGACTCCCAGGATGTCATATTGACAACGCAGCATGGATTTACAATGACGGTTAGCATAAAACTTGATAAAGATGGTCACTCCTATTTTAATGCGGACCTTTGGAGAAAAATGTCTAAGTGTTATGAACTGAAAGCTGGCAATAAAATTCTAGTGCGTACACCACAGCCTGGTCTAATTAACATGGATGTTTACTTCCCCAACGTCATCAGCCGATTAAAGTCTGATCAAGGTTAGTGTCCTTTCAACTTTCTCCATGTTGTCATATTACTATTTAAGCAACTAATTGATCACTATTTAAGCAACCAATTGTGATATCATATTCTCACTCTGTTCCTAGGCAGTAACAAATTCTATTTACCCATTTATGCACACTATATATTCTTCTGCCATGTTTTGAATAAATAATACCTTTCCACCTTTTAAGCAGGATATGTTGGATGCATAGTGAATGATCTGTATGTTACTAAGCGTACTAAATTACACTGGAAGGACTTGAAGCATGTCATAAACTTTGTTCATAATCTGACAGAGATAACACAACGTATGAACGCTAGATTTTGGATGGGATTAATTGGACCTATGGTGCACACACTGAACAAGACCAATTATGTGCACAAAGCGCTGGTAAAAAGTCTTATTTTTAATGTTGATGCTCATAAACTATATATATATCTTCAACGATATGTTACAAAAAAAATTTATTCTACATGTCAACAGAAATTGCCCCCTGTATCTTTTGCTGGATCGATTTCCCGGCGTGGTCTAATTACACTTGTGCCTGCTAATAACGCCAAAGTGATTGCAAGGTACTGCATTTCCCGTAGAAATGGAACCATTCAAATTAACAAGTTCTCGCTTCTCGTGGCAATGCATCCATATTGGAAAATTGGAGACACTGTTCTACTCATGCCCTACCAAGGCACAGGAGGGCTCTTCCTTTTCATTGACGAGATGCCGAGTCGCCGTGATCACACTGCTTCCAGTGGATAGTTGTGGTTGTTGGCCCTCAGCCTCTTAAAATGTGCTAGTTGTTACTATATATGTTAAGTATGTAGATATGGACCGTATGATTGTTGGCCCTTAGCCTCTTAAAATGTGATAGTTCTTACTATGTTAAGTACGTAGATGTGGACCATACGGTTGTCAAAACTATGTTACGAAGATCCTCCTTTCGTCGAATAGTGTAACCACTATATATATGTTACTCAAATGTTGTTACCCAAGTTCATAAATTTTCATGGAAAGTATTAGTATCGTACACAGTTCATTGAGTTTAAGCGTGTGCCCAATGTCCAGAAGGCATTTGCATATTAACTGTCCATATTGCAAATTCACACACATGTTAACATAAGGAAACGTATGTGTAACATACTAATCATCGCACACGAGTACTCGCAGACGCATAGTGTGCGATACTCCTAGACACCACAAGCAACTAGTTTGCATTTTTCAAAGTTTTTTGTACACACAGAATCGTACACGAAGTAACTGTATTAACCGTCTGTGTTGTAATTTCTCATCGCAAACAGTTCATCCAAGTCGACTGTTTTCCACGTATCACACACATCTTGTTTACACGACTTGTTTGTGTTCTTTTGGCTCATTGCAAATAGTTCATCCATGTGAATTGTATGCTGCATATCACACACATCTTGTTAAGTTGAACCGTTTCTGTTGTGTTCCCTAATCGAAAATAGTTCGTCCGAGTGAATCGTATGTCGTGTATCGCACACACATTGATATGGCTGCCCGTTTATGTTGTCCTACCTCATCGCAAACAGTTCGAATGGATTAACCGTGTGTCCTGCATCGCACACACATTGATATGGATGCCCGTTTCTGTTGTTCTGCCTCATCACAAACAGTCTGAATGGATTAATCGTGTACCATGCATCACATGCGCAACTAAAATCTAAACCGTGTTTGATGGCTCCGCCATCACAAACATTTTGCACCTTTTTTGACGGTTTTTTTACACCACCGTTTGCGATTATTGCATCGCACACAGTTCCGGCAAAGGGTCTCTGATCATAGTGTCGCATTAGCAGTATCCTGCAGTAGTGTTTTAATTGCAACATAAAAATAAAGGAAGCAAAAACTCAAACTAAACTTTATTATATATCTCGCACACGATTACAAGGATAGATCACTAAGCAAATCTCTCGAAAAGAAAGGATCAAATTAAACTTTTATTCATCTGAAGCAAAATATCAAACTAAAATAAGTAAAGGCAAAGGATAGTGGGGATGATACGATACCGGGGCACCTCCCCCAAGCTTGGCGGAAGCCAAGGGGAGTGCCCATACCCGATACTCAATTCTCTTTTGGTGATGAAGAAGAAGGTGGTGGTGTAGTATTCTCCAATATAACCATGAGTAGACCTTTCAAACCTTGGATCTCCCGAAGGGCTTGATTAAGTAACTCACTGTTTTTCTCCACTTCAGCCATTATGTGCTTATTTTTCGGGCCCCAGGGATTTGTCCCCGCACTATTTTCTCTTGGGCGAGATATGTCCCAATTGGATGGTATGTGCCTACGAGGAGTATTCTTGAACCCATAGTTATGAATCAAATTGCAAAAATTATTACGATGTAACCTATGTAAAGGCCTTCTTTGTGGGGTTTCTTCTTGCACTTCGAGGCTCTCTTGATTATTTGATGGTATCATAGCTTGATGAGGATTCAGGTGAGTGGAGATGCTGGCCAAGGTCCCTCTCTCGGAAGCCAGAGAGTGAACCCCAAAAGGATTTTCCTCTTCTTCCTCCATAGTAACTTCTTCAGCTTCCTCTCCCGTTTGATCCTCCTGAAACACCCCTGCATCTCCTTCTCCGTTGTTGGAGGGCGAGGAAGACATGATGCCTGACTCAACAGATCTGACCAAAAACAAAAAGAAAAGATAACAGAGGATTTCTCCACAATACGATGGTCAATAGGTTCGAGGGGTATATAAATATTTTTTATCTTGGGAAACAAGCAAACTATAGAAAAACGAAGTCCGGAAGGTACCCCGGGTAGGCACAACCCGCCTAGGTGTGCCTGGCAAGCCAGGCGCGCCCTGGTGTCTTGTGCCCACTAGGGTACGCTTCCTGGAAGTTTCTTATTTTCCTATTTTTCTAAATATTCCAAAACTGACAAAATATATTTTTGCGGATTTTTCGTAGTCCGTTTACTTACCGTATCAAGTACCTTCTTATTTTCATGATTCTGGAGTGTTCCAGAAGGACTCTTTTATGTGTTCTTCCAGTGTCATAGTTTGGATAATATTACTTTCAACATTAATGGGCGTACCTGAGATATAATGTTTTATTCGTTGCCCGTTAACAACCTTCAGGTTAGTACCTTCGGCATTATTTATTTTGATGGCTCCAGAACGATAAACCTCCTCGATGACATAGGGGCCTTCCCATTTTGAGAGGAGTTTTCCTGCAAAGAATCTAAAACGGGAGTTGTACAAAAGAACATATTCTCCTACTTTAAACTCACGCTTTTGGATTCTCTTATCATGCCATCTTTTGACTTTTTCTTTAAACAACTTGGCATTTTCATAAGCTTGGGTTCTCCATTCATCTAATGAGCTAATATCAAATAACCTCTTTTCACCGGAAAGTTTGAAATCATAGTTGAGTTCTTTGATTGCCCAATATGCTTTATGTTCTAATTCAAGAGGCAAATGACAAGCTTTTCCATAAACCATTTTATAAGGAGACATACCCATAGGATTTTTATATGATGTTCTATAAGCCCAATGTGCATCATCTAATTTCTTAGAGCAATTCTTTCTGGACCTATTGACAATATTTTACAAGATTAATTTTATTTCTCTATTGCCAAGTTCAACTTGACCACTGGACTGAGGATGATAAGGTGATGCAATTCTATGGTTAACATCATACTTGGCAAGCATTTTACGGAAAGCAACATGAATAAAGTGTGAACCACCATCAGTCATTAAATATCTAGGGACTCCAAACCTTGGGAAAATAACTTCCATAAGAATTTTAACAGAGGTGTTGTGATCAGCACTGCTGGTTGGAATTGCTTCTACCCATTTAGTAACATAATCAACAGCAACCAAAATATGTGATACCCATTAGAGGAAGGAAAAGGTCCCATGTAATCAAATCCCCAAACATCAAATGGTTCAACAGCAAGTGAATAATTCATAGGCATTTCTTGACGCTTACTGATATTACCTATACTTTGGAATTCATCACAAGATAAGACGAACTTACGGGCATCCTTGAAGAGAGTAGGCCAATAAAATTTAGATTGCAATACCTTGTGAGCAGTTCTATCTACAGCATGATGCCCTCCATAAGCTTCGGAGTGACATTTCCATAGGATTTGTCCATGTTCATGCTTAGGTACACAACTTCTAATAATACCATCTACTTCTTTATAAAGATGTGGGTCATCCCAAAAGTAATGTCTTAAATCACAGAAGAATTTTTTTCTTTTGTTGATATGTAAAACTAGGTGGTAAATATTTAGCAACAATGCAATTAGCATAGTGATACGTCCATTTTGCATCATGCTTTTATATTGATATTTATTGCATTATGGGTTGTTATTTCACATTATGTCACAATACTTATGGCTATTCTCTCTTATTTTACAAGGTTTACATAAGGAGGGAGAATGCCGGCAGCTGGAATTCTGGGCTGGAAAAGGAGCAAATATTAGAGACTTATTCTACACAACTCCAAAAGTCTTGAAACTCCACGGAATACCTTATAATAAATAATGAAAAATCATCGCCAAAGATGAAGACCAGGGGGCCCACACCCTGTCCACGAGGGTGGGGGGTGCCCCCCCCCAAGGGCGCGCCCCCTACCTCGTGGGCCCCATGGTGGCTCTCCGATGACCATCTTCTCCTATATGAAGTCTTTCATCGAGAAAAAAAATGAGAAGAAACCTTTCGGGACGAAACTCCGCCGCCACGAGGCGGAACCTTGGCAGAACCAATCTAGGGCTCCGGCAGAGCTGTTCTGCTAGGGAAACTTCCCTCCCGGAGGGGGAAATCATCGTCATCGTCATCACCAACGCTCCTCTCATTGGGAGGGGGCAATCTCCATCAACATCTTCATTAGCACCATCTCATCTCAAAACCCTAGTTCATCTCTTGTATCCAATTCTTGTCTCCATGTCCGGGATTGGTGCTAGTAGGTTACTAATAGTGTTAATTACTCCTTGTAGTTGATGCTAGTTGGTTTAATTGGTGGAAGATCATATGTTCAGATCCTTTATGCATATTATTACCCCTCTGATTATGAACATGAATATGCTTTGTGAGTAGTTACATTTGTTCCTGAGGACAAGGGAGAAGTCTTGCTATTAGTAGTCATGTGAATTTGGTATTTGTTTGATATTTTGATGAGATATATGTTGTCTAGCCTCTAGTGGTGTTATGTGAACGTCGACTACATAACACTTCACCATTATTTGGGCCTAGAGGAAGGCATTGGGAAGTAATAAGTAGATGATGGGTTGCTAGAGTAACATAAGCTTAAACCCTAGTTTATGTGTTGCTTCATAAGGGGCTTATTTGGATCCATATGTTTCATGCTATGGTTAGGTTTACCTTAATACTTTTGTTGTAGTTGCGGATGCTTGCAATAGAGGTTAATCATAAGTGGGATGCTTGTTCAAGTAAGAACAGCACCCAAGCACCGGTCCACCCACATGTCAAATTATCAAAGTACCGAACGCGAATCATATGAACGTGATGAAAACTAGCTTGACGATATTCCCATGTGTCCTCGGGAGCGCTTTTCCTTATATAAGAGTTTGTTCAGGCTTGTCCTTTGCTACGAAAAGGATTGGGCCACCTTTCTGCACTTTATTTACTTTAGTTACTTGTTGCTCGTTACAAATTATCTTATCACAAAACTATCTGTTACCACTTATTTCAGTACTTGCAAAGAATACCTTGCTGAAAACCTCTATCATTTCCTTCTGCTCCTCTTTGGGTTCGACACTCTTACTTATCGAAAGGACTACGATAGATCCCCTATACTTGTGGGTAATCAAGACTCTTTTCTGGCGCCGTTGCCGGGGAGTGAAGTGCCTTTGGTAGGTGGAATTTGGTAAGGAAAAATTTATATAGTGTGCTGAAATTTACTATCACTTGTTACTATGGAAAGTAATCCTCTGAGGGGCTTGTTCGGGGTATCTTCATCCCGACCAGTAGAGCAAAGAGTTGCTCCTCAACCTACTGAACCTATTGAAAATGAAATTCCTTATGAGTATCCTTCGGGTATGATAGAAAAACTACTAGCTAATCCTTTTACAGGACATGGAACAAAGCATCCTGATGAACACCTAATATATGTGGATGAAGTTTGTGGATTATTTAAGCGTGCAAGTATACCCGATGATGTTGCTAAGAAGAAGGACTTCCCTTTGTCTTTGAAGGGAGACGCATTGACATGGTATAGGCTATGTGATGATACGAGATCATGGAACTATAGAAGATTGAAATTGGAATTTCATCAAAAGTATTACCCTATGCATCTTGTTCATCGTGACTGCAATTATATATATAATTTTTGGCCTCGCAAAGGAGAAATCATCGTTCAAGCTTGGGGGAGGCTTAAATCAATGTTATATTCATGCCCCAATAATGATCTCCCAAGAGAAACAATTCTTCAAAAAATTTATGCTCGGCTTTCTGAAAATAATCGCACCATGCTCAATACTTCTTGTGCTGGCTCTTTTATGATGAAGACTATTGGATTTAGATGGGATTTATTGGATAGAATTAAACGCAACTCTGAAGATTGGGATCTCGACAAAGGTAAGGAGTCAGGTATGACACCTAAATTTGATTGTGTTAAATCTTTTATGGATACCGATATTTTCCGTAAGTTTAGCACTAAATATGGACTTGATTCTGAGATAGTAGCTTCTTTCTGTGAATCTTTTGCTACTTATGTTGATCTCCCTAAGGACAAGTGGTTTAAATATCATCCTCCCAAAGAAGTAAAAGTAGCTGCACCTATTAAAGCTTCAACTGTGGTTCATAAAAGCAATATTAAAACATATACACCTCCTGAGCAAGTTAAGACCCTAATGTTGCTATTGTTAAAGATCTCTTGTCTGATAATATTGATGGGCATGTTATTCAGTTCTGCAGTGAAACTGCTAGAATTGCTAAACCTTGTGCTAAAGATAAACATAGACCTGTGGTAGGCGTGCCTATTATTTCTGTTAAAATAGGAGAACATTGTTATCATGGCTTATGTGATATGGGTGCTAGTGCTAGTGTTATACCTTATGACTTGTATAAAGAAATCAAGCATGAAATTGCACCTGCTGAGTTAGAAGATATTGATGTCACAATTAAACTTGCTAATAGAGATACTATTTCAGCAGTGGGAATTGTTAGAGATGTTGAAGTCTTGTGCGGGAAAACTAAATATCCTGCTGATTTTCTTGTTCTTAGTTCCCCACAAGATAGCTTTTGTCCATTATATTTGGTAGACCCTTCTTGAACACTGTTAATGCTAAGATAGACCGCGAAAAGAATGTTATTAGTATTGGCTTGGATGATATGACTCATGAGTTTAATTTCTCTAAATTTAGTAAACAACACCATGAAGAAGAATTGCCTAGTAAGGATGAAATTATTGGTCTTGCTTCTATTGCCATGCCTCCTAGTGATCCTTTAGAACAATATTTGCTAGACCATGAGAATGATATGTTTATGAGTGAAAGAAGGGAAATAGATGAAGTATTCTTTAAACAAGAACCTATTCTAAAACACAATTTGCCTGTTGAAATCCTAGGGGATCCCCCTCCACCTAAGGGTGATCCCGTGTTTGAGCTTAAACCATTGCCTGATAATCTTAAATATGCTTATCTAGATGAAAAGAAGATATATCACGTTATTATTAGTGCTAACCTTTCAGAGCATGAAGAAGAAAGATTATTGAAAACTCTGAAGAAGCACCTTGCTGCTATTGGATATACTCTTGATGATCTTAAGGGCATTAGTCCCACTCTATGTCAACATAAAATAAATTTGGAAGCAGATGCCAAACCAGTTCGTGATCCTCAACGACGTCTAAATCCTAAAATGAAAGAAGTGGTAAGAAAAGAAATACTAAAGCTTCTGGAGGCAGGTATAATTTATCCCGTTGCTGATAGTCAGTGGGTAAGTCCTGTTCATTGTGTCCCTAAGAAGGGAGGTATTACTGTTGTTCCTAATGATAAAGATGAATTGATTCCACAAAGAATTATTACAGGTTATAGGATGGTAATTGATTTCCGCAAATTAAATAAGGCTACTAAGAAAGATCATTACCCCTTACCTTTTATCGATCAAATGCTAGAAAGATTATGCAAGCATACACATTACTGCTTTCTAGATGGTTATTCTGGTTTCTCTCAAATACCTGTGTCGGCTAAAGATCAATCAAAGACTACTTTTACATGCCCTTTTGGTACTTCTGCTTATAGACGTATGCCTTTTGGTTTATGTAATGCACCTGCTACCTTTCAAAGATGCATGATGGCTATATTCTTTGACTTTTGTGAAAACATTTGTGAGGTTTTCATGGATGACTTTTCCGTCTATGGATCTTCTTTTGATGATTGCTTGAGCAATCTTGATCGAGTTTTGCAGAGATGTGAAGAAACTAATCTTGTTTTGAATTGGGAAAAGTGCCACTTTATGGTTAATGAAGGTATTGCCTTGGGGCATAAAGTTTCTGAAAGAGATATTGGAGTTGATAAAGCCAAGGTTGATGCTATTGAAAAGATGCCATGTCCCAAGGACATCAAAGGTATAAGAAGTTTCCTTGGTCACGCCGGATTTTATAGGAGGTTCATTAAGGACTTCTCAAAATTTTCTCGGCCTCTGACTAATTTATTACAAAACGATATACCATTTGTCTTTGATGATGATTGTGTAGAAGCATTTGAAATACTTAAGAAAGCATTAGTCTCTGCACCTATTGTTCAGCCACCTGATTGGAATTTACCCTTTGAAATTATGTGTGATGCTAGAGATTATGCTGTAGGTGTTGTTCTAGGGCAAAGAGTTGATAAGAAATTAAATTTTATCCATTATGCTAGTAATACTCTAGACAATGCTCAAAGAAATTATGCTACTACTGAAAAAGAACTTTTAGCAGTTGTATTTGCTTGTGATAAGTTCAGACCTTATATTGTTGATTCTAAAGTAACTATCCACACTGATCATGCTGCTATTAAATATCTTATGGAGAAGAAAGATGCTAAACCTAGACTTATTAGATGGGTTCTCTTGCTACAAGAATTTGATTTGCATATTGTTGATAGAAAAGAAGCTGAGAACCCCATTGCAGACAACTTATCTAGTTTAGAAAATGTTCTTGATGACCCACTACCTATTGATGATAGCTTTCCTGATGAACAATTAAATGTCATAAGTACTTCTTGTAGTACCCCTTGGTATGCTGATTATGCTAATTACATAGTTGCTAAATTTATACCACCTAGCTTCACATACCAACAAAAGAAAAAGTTCTTCTATGATTTGAGACATTACTTTTGGGATGACCCACATCTTTATAAAGAAGGAGTAGATGGTGTTATTAGACATTGTGTACCTGAGCATGAACAGGAACAGATCCTACGCAAGTGCCACTCCGAAACTTATGGAGGACACCACGCGGGAGATAGAACTGGACATAAGGTATTGCAATCCGGTTTTTATTGGCCTACTCTCTTCAAGGATGCCTGTAAGTTTGTCCTATCTTGTGATCAATGTCAAAGAATTGGTAATATTAGTAGACGTCAAGAAATGCCTATGAATTATTCACTTGTTATTGAACCGTTTGATGTTTGGGGTTTTGATTATATGGGACCTTTTCCTGCCTCTAATGGATATACAAATATTTTAGTTGCTGTTGATTACGTTACTAAGTGGGTAGAAGCTATTCCAACTAGTAGTGCTGATCATAACACTTCTATTAAAATGCTAAAAGAAGTTATTTTTCCGAGGTTTGGAGTCCCTAGATATTTAATGACTGATGGTGGTTCACATTTTATTCATGGTGCTTTCCGTAAAATGCTTGCTAAATATGACGTCAATCATAGAATTGCATCTCCGTATCACCCACAGTCTAGTGGTCAAGTAGAATTGAGTAATAGAGAACTCAAATTAATTTTGCAAAAGACTGCCAATAGGTCTAGAAAGAATAGGTCCAAGAAACTTGATGATGCATTATGGGCCTATAGAACTGCATATAAAAATCCTATGGGTATGTCTCCGTATAAAATGGTATATGGAAAAGCATGTCACTTACCTCTCGAACTAGAACATAAGGCATATTGGGCTATTAAAGAGCTCAACTATGATTTCAAAATTGCCGGTGAGAAGAGGTTATTTGATATTAGCTCACTTGATGAATGGAGAACCCAAGCTTATGAAAATGCCAAGTTGTTTAAAGAAAAGGTTAAAAGATGGCATGACAAAAGGATACAAAAGCGTGAGTTTAATGTAGGTGATTATGTATTACTATACAACTCTCGTTTAAGATTTTTTGCAGGAAAAATTCTCTCTAAATGGGAAGGCCCCTATGTTATCGAGGAGGTTTATCGTTCCGGTGCCATAAAAATCAACAACTTCGAAGGCACAAATCCGAAGGTGGTAAACGGTCAGAGAATTAAACACTATATCTCAGGTAATCCCATAAATATTGAAACCAATATTATTGAAACCGTAACCCCGGAGGAATACATAAGGGACACTTTCCTGAACGTTTCAGACTCCGAAAAGGAATAGGTATGTGGTACGGTAAGTAAACCGACTCCAAAACAATTTTTAAGGCAATATTTCTCCATTCTGGAATATTTGGAAAAATAGAAAATTAAGTAGCAGTCCGGGAAGGACACGAGGGCCCCACGAGGGTGGAAGGCGCGCCCTACCCCCCTGGGAGCGCCCCCTACCTCGTGAGCACCTCCTGTGCCTTCTGGACTCCGTTTTCTTGCACGATATGTATTTTGGTCGGTAAAAAATCACTATATATTCTCCCGAAGGTTTTGACTCCCGTATCACGCAAATATCCTTTGTTCTTGTTTTGGGTTGTTCTTTGTCAGGGTTGTCAAGGCCAGGCATCATGTCGCCCCCCTCCTCCAACAACGGTGTCAAAGATGCCTGGCTAATGAAGATAGAGCTGAAGAGGGAAGAACCCATGGAGATCAACAAGGATGAAGGGATCAAGAAGGCCATGGAGAACCAAGCTCCGGCAACAGAAGACATTCTTCAACTTGATCACAACCTTCTTACCCCAACTGGGATCAAAGCTTTCCAGATGATTGAGTTAACTCGTATTCAAAACAAGTATCTCATAAGTGAAAATATTTTGTTGAAGGAGCATATCTTTGCACTCAAGGGCATTATTCGCAAGCTAGAGGACCTCTTACGATCGATGTGCGACTATCCATCACCTCCATCTTCACCAACCAAGGAGACATAATAACATGGGTATGGGCACTCCCCTTGGCAACCGCCAAGCTTGGGGGAGGTGTCCCGGTATCGTATCACCATCACTTTTATCTTTACCGTTTTTCTTAGTTCGATCCTTTTGGTAATATCTTGATCTAGTAGAATAAAAGTTCTTAGTATGATCTAGTCATGAGTTTTGCTTTATTATCCTTCTATGTAATTGAGTCCATGAGCTATATAATAAAGATTAGTGTTGAGTCAAGGGCTTGATTTTCTTGCTATGATCTTGGGCGAATAAAAGAAAAGAGAAAAAGAATAAGAAGAAACAAAAGTTCAGCTTGATCTTATTGATAGTAATGACTTCACATAGAAAGAGTGTGATGATTAAAAGTTGTTTGGAGTTGGCAGACATAGCTTTGGTCATTGTTGCAATTAATAGGAAGTAATAAGGAAAGAGAGGTTTCACATATAAATATACTATTATTGACATCTTTTATGATTGGGAGCACTCATCAAAATATGACATGCTAAAGAGTTGATGTTGGTGAAGGAAGACAACGTAATGGGTTATGTTTTCTTATATCTGAGATAAAGTATGTTGTCATGGATCACCCAATATGTTGAGCTTGCCTTTCCCCCTCATGCTAGCCAAATTCTCAGCACCAAGTAGAGATACTATTTGTGCTTCCAAATACCTTTAAACCAGTTTTGCCATGAGAGTCCACCATATCTACCTATGGATTTAGTAAGATCCTTCAAGTACATTGTCATCGGTGCAAAGCAATAAAAATTTCTCTAAATATGTATGATTAGTGTGGTAGAAATAAGCTTTATACGATCTTGTGATGTGGAAGTAATAAAAGCGACGGACTGCATAATAAAGGTTCACATCACAAAGGGCAATATAAAGTGACGCTCTTTCGCATTAAGATTTTGTGCATCCAACCATAAAAGCGCATGGCAACCTCTGCTTCCCTCTGCGAAGGGCCTATCTTTTATTATTATCTTCTACCTTATGCAAGTTTCATGGTGATCTTCACCTCTCCCTTTTTCATTTTATCCTTTGGCAAGCACAGTGTGTTGGAAAGATCCTGATAGATATATCTAATTGGATGTAGGGGGGCATGAGTTATTATTGTTGACATTACCCTCGAGGTAAAAGGTTGTGGGGAGAAACTATAAGCCCTTATCCTTCTCTGTGTCCGATTAAAACTCCGTAACCACAAGTATTGCGCAAGTGTTAGCAATTATGAAGGACTAGATGATAGTTGAGTATGTGGACTTGCTTTTTAGCTCTGACATAGACTCTTTCTGATGTTATGATAAATTGCAATTGCTTCAATGACTGAGGTTATAGTTTGTTGGTTCTCAATAAGGTTTCTGATTCATACTTTTGCATTGTGAATAGATCATCACTTGAACATAAGTAATCATATGATAATATCTATATATGTTGCTGTTATGAGAATAATCATGATGCTTCATGTCCGTATTTTATTTTTATCGACGCCTCTACCTCTAAACATGTGGACATATTTATTGTTATCGACTTTCGATTGAGGACAAGTGAGGTCTAAGCTTGGGGGAATTGATACGTCCATTTTGCATCATGCTTTTATATCGATATTTACTGCATTATGGGCTGTTATTTCACATTATGTCACAATACTTATGGCTATTCTCTCTTATTTTACAAGGTTTACATAAGGAGGGAGAATGCCGGCAGCTGGAATTCTGGACTGGAAAAGGAGCAAATATTAGAGACCTATTCTGCACAACTCCAAAAGTCCTGAAACTCCACGGAATACCTTATAATAAATAATGAAAAATCCTCGCCAAAGATGAAGACCAGGGGGCCCACACCCTGTCCACGAGGGTGGGGGCGCCCCCCTAGGGCGCGCCCCCCTACCTCGTGGGCCCCCTGGTGGCTCTCCGATGACCATCTTCTCCTATATGAAGTCTTTCGTCGAGAAAAAAATGAGAAGCAACCTTTCGGGACGAAACTCCGCCGCCACGAGGTGGAACCTTGGCAGAACCAATCTAAGGCTCTGGCAGAGCTGTTCTGCTGGGGAAATTTCCCTCCCAGAGGGGGAAATCATCACCATCGTCATCACCAATGCTCCTCTCATCGGGACAGGGCAATCTCCATCAACATCTTCATCAACACCATCTCATCTCAAAACCCTAGTTCATCTCTTGTATCCAATTCTTGTCTCCTAGTCCGGGATTGGTGCTAGTAGGTTGCTAGTAGTGTTAATTACTCCTTGTAGTTGATGCTAGTTGGTTTAATTGGTGGAAGATCATATGTTCAGATCCTTTATGCATATTATTACCCCTCTGATTATGAACATGAATATGCGTTGTGAGTAGTTACATTTGTTCCTGAGGACAAGAGAGAAGTCTTGCTATTAGTAGTCATGTGAATTTGGTATTCGTTCAATATTTTGATGAGATGTATGTTGTCTAGCCTCTAGTGGTGTTATGTGAACGTCGACTACATAACACTTCACCATTATTTGGGCCTAGAGGAAGGCATTGGGAAGTAATAAGTAGATGATGGGTTGCTAGAGTGACAGAAGCTTAAACCCTAGTTTATGCGTTGCTTCGTAAGGGGCTTATTTGGATCCATATGTTTCATGCTATGGTTAGGTTTACCTTAATACTTTTGTTGTAGTTGCAGATGCTTGCAATAGAGGTTAATCATAAGTGGGATGCTTGTTCAAGTAAGAACAGCACCCAAGCACCGGTCCACCCACATGTCAAATTATCAATGTACCGAACGCGAATCATATGAACGTGATGAAAACTAGCTTGACGATATTCCCATGTGTCCTCGGGAGCGCTTTTCCTTATATAAGAGTTTGTCCAGGCTTGTCCTTTGCTACGAAAAGGATTGGGCCACCTTTCTGCACTTTATTTACTTTTGTTACTTGTTGCTCGTTACAAATTATCTTATCACAAAACTATCTGTTACCACTTATTTCAGTACTTGCAGAGAATACCTTGCTGAAAATCGATTATCATTTCCTTCTGCTCCTCGTTGGGTTCGACACTCTTACTTATCAAAAGGACTACGATAGATCCCCTATACTTGTGGGTCATCACATAGTCAGCATACCAAGGAGTGTTGTGAGCAACATTTATTGCAGCTAACTGCTCATCAGGAAAACTATCATCAATAGGTAGTGGTTTATCAGGCACATTTTCAAGCCTAGACAAGTTATCAGCTACATGGTTCTCAGCTCCTTTTCTATCAGTGATATGTAAATCAAATTCTTGTAGCAAGAGAACCCATCGAATAAGTCCAAGTTTAGAAACTTTCTTTTCCATAAGATATTTAATGGCAGCATGATCGGTGTGAACAATTACTTTTGAATCAACAATGTAAGGTCTAAATTTATCACAAGCAAACACCAATGCTAAGCATTCTTGTTCAGTAGTAGCATAATTTCGTTGAGCACTGTTTCAAGTTTTACTAGCATAATGAATAACATTTAGTTTCTTATCAACTCTTTGTCCTAGAACAGCACCAACAACATAATCACAAGCATCACACATAATTTCAAAAGGCAAGTTCCAATCAAGTGGTTGAACAATAGGTGTAGAAATTAAGGCTTTCTTGAGAGTTTCAAAGGCTTCTAAACAATCATCATCAAAAACAAAAGGAATGTCCTTTTGCAAAAGATTCATAAGAGGCCTAGAAATTTTAGAAAAGTCTTTGATAAATCTCCTATAGAAACCAGCTTGACCTAGGAAACTACGAATACCTTTGATATCTTTAGGACATGTCATTTTCTCAATTGCATCAACCTTAGCTTTGTCCACTTCAATACCTCTTTCAGAAATTTTATGACCCAAGACAATGCCTCCATTAACCATAAAGTGGCACTTCTCCCAACTCAAGACAAGAATTGTTTGTTCACATCTCTGCAAAACTCAATGAAGATTGCTTAAACAATCATCAAAAGACTTCCCATAAACAGATAAATCATCCATGAAAACCTCAACAATCTTTTCAGAAAAGTCAGAGAATATAGCAGTCATACATCTTTGAAAGGTAGCAGGTGCATTGCATAAACCAAAAGGCATACGTTTGTAAGCATAAGTTCCAAACGAACAAGTAAAACTGGTCTTTTCTTGATCAGGTTGAGAAATAAGTGTTTGTGAAAAACCAGTATATCCATCAAGGAAGCAAAAGTGTGTGTGCTTAGATAATCTTTCTAGCATTTGATCAATAAAAGGCAGAGGGTAATGATCTTTTCTAGTTGCTTTGTTTAATTTTCTAAAATCAATTACAATTCTATAACCTGTAACAATTCTTTGTGGAATTAGTTCGTTCTTATCATTAGGAACAACAGTAATACCTCCTATTTTGGGGACACAATGAGCAGGACTTACCCATCTACTATCAGCTATGGAATATATTATACCTGCTTCCAAAAGTTTTAATATTTCCGTTCTAACCACTTCTTTCATCTTCGGATTTAACGGACGTTGGTGATCAACAACGGGCTTAGCATCAGGTTCCATATTAATTTTATGCTGACATAGAGTGGGACTGATGCCCTTTAAATCATTAAGATTATATCCAATAGCAGCTTAGTGCTTCCTTAGAACTTTCAATAATCTTTCTTCTTCATGTTCTAAAAGGTTGGCACTAATAATAACAGGATATATCTTCTTTTCATAAAGATAAGCATATTTCAAAGTGTCTGGCATTTGTTTTAATTCAAACACAGGATCACCTTTAGGTGGAGGGGGACTTCCTAGAGTTTCAATAGGCAAATTGTGTTTAAGCAGAGGACGTTGTTCAAAGAAAATCTTATCTATTTCATTCCTTTCATGCATATCTAATTCATTTTCATGGTCTAGCAAATATTGTTCTAGTGGATCAATTGGAGGCACAACAATCGAAGCAAGATCAATTAATTCATCTTTACTAGGCAATTCTTTTTCATGAACTTTTCTACTAAACTTGGAAAAATTAAACTCATGAGACTCATCACCAAAACTAACACCGATAGTTTGTTTCTCACAGTCTATTATAGCATTAACGGTGTTCATGAAAGGCCTAACAAAGATAATGGGATAGAAGTCATCTTGTGGGGAACCAAGAACAAGAAAATCAGTAGGGTATTTTATTTTCCCACATAAGACTTCAACATCTCTAACAATCTCAATTGGTGATATAGTTTCTCTATTAGCAAGTTTGATAGTAACATCTATGTCTTCTATGTAACATCCCAATTTTCAATTTGGATGTTTTTATTTAGATCATTCATACGCATCCATGATTATGCATTTTTGCCATTTGTTTTATTTGAATTTTGATCCTAGAAACCATAAGCAACTCAAGGACCAATAGAGAGAGTTGGAGGTTTCCCAAAAATCCATTTTTTTATTTTTAAAACTTGGAAAATTGGATCAAATTGATTTATTCAAAATTATTTTCTAATTATTTCAAATAAATAAAATAAAGAGAGAAGATAAAAGGACTTCTTCAAAAACCGAGTTTTCTGAATATCTCTCTTCCGGAGAAGTCGGTTTGTTTGAGATCGAAAGACAGCAAAGAAATATTGGAAAATTAATTTTTGAATAAAAATATATTTTATTTGATTTTATTTGCAAGTTTATTTATTTTTATTAGTGCTAAAAAGTTTATTTTTATTTTAGGCATTTAGGTCCGTAAAAATGTTCACTAAGCCCATTTACTTAGGAGGGGCTATGTGAATTTTTCTGATTTTTTTTAAAAATATATTTATTATGTTTTTCGTTTTTTCCGTATCTCTGGAAAAATGTTTAAAAAAACTTTCAGACCAAACTGGGCCGAAGCCAAGTCGGCCAAGTAGCCGCGCCGCCTTCCTCCTCCCGTGCGCGACCTGGATTCGCCGGAGTCCGCCGCGCCCATGGCGCCGGCCGCCCCTTTCCCAAGTCGGAGCACCCCCCCACCCCCCCCCCCACCTATTTAATGCACCGCCCCGGCCCTCTCTCTCATCCTCCTCAGCCCGCAGCCGCCCCACCTCCCCTCGCAGCGCTGACCCGCCGTCGACGCACTGAGCCGCGCCGCCGACGCTGCCGCGCACCGCCGCCTCACCTCACCTCCGCCTGATCGGCCGTCGCCGCCGCCGGAGCCCCGAGCCACCGCCGGACTCGCCGACGACCGATCCCCGATCCGCTCGACCCGACCCACCGGTTTTCCTGGTCCGGTAAAAAACCGACCCTGGTCCGATCTGCTTTTTTTTAGTTTTTAGTTTTTCCTTTAAGACCCAGTTTATTATTTTAGTTTAGTTATTTAGCGAACGTTTGTTCGTTATGGTTCTGTAGTGAACAGATTTATTAGATTAGCTTTGGTAGCGAACGTTCGTTCGATAGATTTTTCTTTTTCTGTTTTATTTTTGGCCAGGGACCCATCCGTGAATATTCTCTTCGCAGATTAGCCCATGTTCTTTAAATCCTCACAATTTTTTACTCGTTTGTCCAAATCCAACGAAACCAACATAAAATTCTTTGTTATGATTCCCTCTGTCCAGATAACCAACTCAACTTTGTTTTTGAATGTTTAAAAATTGATTTCAAATAGATTTGAATTTGAACTTATTTTGATCATTACTTGAGTTTCATATTCTGATTTGGTTGATTCATTTTGCAAATCAAAGCTCTTGACCTAAACTTTTTGTAAGATCTAATCCACATAACTTAAGTACTGTTAGAAATTGTTTATTGTTTGAAAGAGTTATTGCTTATTCTTTTTGAGCTTTCCGAATCCTTTTCTTCGGTTTTCTTTGCATCTTCATGCTTCAGTGCTTATGTATGCTATTGTTTGTCTATGATAGATTTTCTGGAGTGCGAAGCTTGCTACTACGAATCTCTAGGGTTTACCGATCGTCAGCAAGGCAAGTTACACTTTGATCATACTGTTTCATACCCAGTTTTATTATGCATTAGTTACACCCTCAAATATTGCATGAGTAGGATTGGGAACATGTGGTTATGCTATGTAGTTCATGAGGTAGGAACCTATTACCTTTGATCACCCTGGAATATACGTTACGCTCATAATGCTTAGCCACGCTCGTAGACGGGGATTGGTATGTGAGAATCATGCAACTTGTGAGAGTTAATAATTAAGGATAACTTAAGGTGGCAACTTTGATATACATTTGGGTGGAATGGTTGTGGGCACCTAGAGAATCTAGTGTTGTCCTAGGAGATCCCGGAGTACCCGTGTGATCATCCTATGGAATCCCACCCAGGCTCAAAGGGATCATATAATTATTCATGCCTAGAAACTTGCGTGTGCAGCCACAAGCCATTATGGGCTCTGGCATAGTTGAGTAAGTTGTGTGACCTCTTTCAGTGGTAGACTAGCAGATGTAGGGGAAAGTAGGTGTACCGGTCTACCCAGAGTAAAGAGTTACTACTTCAGAAAGACTGTGTCTTGATCTTCCGATCATGGAGGTGGTCGAGTCTTGTGGGGAAAAGTGCGCAACCTCTGCAGAGTGTACAAACTAATCATGGTTAGCCGTGTCCCCGGTTATGGACATCTTGAGTATCTGTTATTTGGATTATTTGTTGATCTCATCATTCTGTCTAATGAAATTGTTGGGTTAGTATTTTATACTTGGTAATTTGGGATTGAGTTGGAGAAACCTTCTCAATATGGGTAATTCAACTTCGTAGCAAATAAAAGTTATTCCTTTGTTGTAGGGAAAATCGGCTTTATGCAAACATTAAACTTAGAGCCTCCACCGGCCAAATATGCATGTAGTGATAGTTATTATTCAACATTGCTCTATAGTGTGATCTTGCCAGCATATTCCATGTGCTGACCTACATGGCTGCAACATCTCATGTTGCAGAATTTTCAGACGAGGATTAAGGTGCGATCGGTATTGTCGTGCACTCAGTTTTGCCGTGGAGTTGGATGGACTCATTTATCTTCGAAGCTTCAGTATTTATTTATTTAGTTGTCCTTCAGCCATATTTATAATAAATACACTTTATGAGATCCTGGATGTAACAAGTGTGTGATTTAACTCTATTATAAATCCTCGAGTACTATGTGTGTCACCATTACCGATCCAGTGATGACACTTAAGCACAGAGACTTCGATCCATTGGGATCGGGTCGCTACATTCTATCTCTGCGGGTGCTATGTCATTCATAATTTCTTGATATAAGGAATAAGGAATAGCACTCACGCTAGCACCTATGTCACATAAACCATGATAACAGTGATCTCCTATTTTAACTGAGACAACGGGCATGCCAACAACAGGTCTATGTTTATCCTTCTTATCAGGTTTGGCAATTCTAGCAGCTTCTTCATAGAAGTAAATAACATGCCCATCTACATTTTCTTCCAAGAGATCCTTAACCATAGCAATACTAGGTTCTATTTTAATTTGTTCATCACGTTTAGGTGTTCTAATATAGGTTTTGTTGATCACAGTTGAAACTTTAGCATGTTCCTTTATCCTAACACGGAAAGGTGGTTTCTCAATATAAGCAGTAGGAACAACTGGATCTACATTATAAATTATAGTTTCTTCTTTAACTGGTACCGGTTCTTTAATTTCTTCTTTAATAGGTGGGTGATATTTAAACCACTTCTCTTTAGGGAGATCAACATGAGTAGCAAATGATTCACAAAAGGAGGCTACTATCTCAGAGTCAAGTCCATATTTAGTGCTAAACTTTTGGAAAGCATCGGTATTCATAAAAGATTAAACACAATCATACTTAAGTTTAATACTTGACTCTTTACCTTCATCGAGATCCCAATCTTCAGAGTTGCGTTTAATTATTTCCAAAAGATCCAACTAGAATTCAATAGTCTTTGATATCTACTACACAACCTTCTTCTTGTAGACGTTGTTGGGCCTCCAAGTGCAGAGGTCTGTAGGACAGTAGCAAATTTCCCTCAAGTGGATGACCTAAGGTTTATCAATCTGTAGGAGGCGTAGGATGAAGATGGTCTCTCTCAAGCAACCCTGCAACCAAATAACAAAGAGTCTCTTGTGTCCCCAACACACCCAATACAATGGTAAATTGTATAGGTGCACTAGATCGGCAAAGAGATGGTGATACAAGTGGTATATGGATGGTAGATAAAGGTTTTTGTAATCTGAAAATATAAAAACAGCAAGGTAACAAATGATAAAAGTGAGCGTAAACGGTATTGCAATGCATTGAAACAAGGCCTAGGGTTCGTACTTTCACTAGTACAAGTTCTCTCAACAATAATAACATAATTAGATCACATAACTATCCCTCAACATGCAACAAAGAGTCACTCCAAAGTCACTAATAGCGGAGAACAAACGAAGAGATTATGGTAGGGTACGAAACCACCTCAAAGTTATTCTTTCCAATCAATCCGTTAGGCTATTCTTATAAGTGTCACAAACAGCCCTAGAGTTCGTACTAGAATAACACCTTAAGACACAAATCAACCAAAACCCTAATGTCACCTCAAGTATCCATGGGTATGATTATACGATATGCATCACACAATCTCAGATTCATCTATTCAACCAACACAAAGTACTTCAAAGAGTGCCCCAAAGTTTCTACCGGAGAGTCAAGACGAAAATGTGTGCCAACCCCTATGCATAGGTTCATGGGCGGAACCCGCAAGTTGATCACCAAAACATACATCAAGTGGATTAATAGAATACCCCATTGTCACCACGGGTATCCCACGCAAGACATACATCAAGTGTTCTCAAATCCTTAAAGACTCAATCCGATAAGATAACTTCAAAGGGAAAACTCAATCCATTACAAGAGAGTAGAGGGGGAGAAACATCATAAGATCCAACTACAATAGCAAAGCTCGCGATACATCAAGATCGCGCAACCTCAAGAACACGAGAGAGAGAGAGAGATCAAACACATAGCTACTGGTACATACCCTCAGCCCCGAGGGAGAACTACTCCTTCCTCGTCATCGAGAGCACCGGGATGATGAAGATGGCCACCGGAGAGAGATTCCCCCTCCGGGAGGGTTTCGGAAGGGGTCTAGATTGGTTTTCGATGGCTATGGAGGCTTCTGGCAGCGGAACTCCCGATCTATTCTGCTCCCCGAAGTTTTTAGGGTATATGGTTATATATGGGAGGAAGAAGTACGTCGGTGGACCTCCGGGCTGTCCACGAGGCAGGGGGCGCACCCCCCACCCTCGTGGGCAGACTGGGGCTCTCCTGGTCCAACTCCGGTACTCCGTGGGCTTCTTCTGGTCCAGAAATAAGTTCCGTGGAGTTTCAAGTCAATTGGACTCAGTTTGATTTTCCTTTTCTGCGATACTGTAAAACAAGGGGAAAACAGAAACTGGCACTGGGCTCTAGGTTAATAGGTTAGTCCCAAAAATAATATAAAAGTGTATAATAAAGCCTGTAAACATCCAAAACAGGTAATATAATAGCATGGAACAATCAAAAATTATAGATACGTTGGAGACGTATTAGCATCCCCAAGCTTAATTCCTGCTCGTCCTTGAGTAGGTAAATGATAAAAACAGAATTTTTGATGTGGAATGCTACCTAACATATTTATCCATGTAGTTCTCTTTATTGTGGCAAGAATATTCAGACATAAGATTCAAGACAAAAGATTAATATTGACATAAAATAATAATACTTCAAGCATACTAACAAAGTAATCATGTCTTATCAAAATAACATGGCCAAAGAAAGCTATCCCTACAAAATCATATAGTCTGGCTATGCTCCATCTTCACCACACAACGTATTTAAATCATGCACAACCCCGATGACAAGCCAAGCAATTGTTTCATACTTTTGATGTTCTCAAACTTTTTCAATCTTCATGCAATATATGAGCGTGAGCCATCGACATAGCACTATAGGTGGAATAGAATGGTGGTTGTGGAGAAGACAAAAAGGAGAAGATAGTCTCACATCAACTAGGCATATCAACGGGCTATGGAGATGCCCATCAATAGATATCAATGTCAGTGAGTAGGGATTGCCATGCAATGGATGCACTAGAGCTATAAATGTATGAAAGCTCAACAAAAGAAACTAGTGGGTGTGCATCCAACTCGCTTGCTCATGAAGACCTAGGGCATTTGGAGGAAGCCCATCATTGGAATATACAAGCCAAGTTCTATAATGAAAATTTCCCACTAGTATATGAAAGTGACAACATAGGAGACTCTCTATCATGAAGATCATGGTGCTACTTTGAAGCACAAGTGTGGTAAAAGGATAGTAGCATTGCCCCTTCTCTCTTTTTCTCTCATTTTTTATATTATTTTTTTTATTTGGGCCTTTTCTCTTTTTTATGGCCTCTTTTTTTCTCTTTTTTCGTCCGGAGTCTCATCCCGACTTATGGGGGAATCATAGTCTCCATCATCCTTTCCTCACTGGGACAATGCTCTAATAATGATGATCATCACACTTTTATTTACTTACAACTCAAGAATTACAACTCGATACTTAGAACAAAATATGGCTCTATATGAATGCCTCTGGTGGTGTACGGGGATGTGCAATGACTCAAGAGTGACATGTATGGAAGAATTATGAACAGTGGCTTTGCCACAAATACGATGTCAACTACATGATCATGCAAAGCAATATGACAATGATGAAGCATGTCATAATAACGAAGCGGTGGAAAGTTGCATGGAAATATATCTCAGAATGGATATGGAAATGCCATAATAGGTAGGTATGGTGGTTGTTTTGAGGAAGATATATGGTGGGTTTATGGTACCGGCGAAAGTTGCGCGGTACTAGAGAGGCTAGCAATGGTGGAAGGGTGAGAGTGCGTATAATCCATGGATTCAACATTAGTCATAAAGAACTCACATACTTATTGCAAAAATCTATTAGTTATCAAAACAAAGTACTACACGCATGATCCTAGGGGGATAGATTGGTAGGAAAAGACCATCGCTCGTCCCCGACCGCCACTCATAAGGAAGACAATCAATAAATAAATCATGCTCCGACTTCATCACATAACGGTTCACCATATGTGCATGCTACGAGAATCACAAACTTCAACACAAGTATTTCTCAAATTCACAACTACTCAACAAGCATGACTCTAATATCACCATCTCCATATCTCAAAACAATCATCAAGTATCAAACTTCTCTTAGTATTCAATGCACTTTATATGAAAGTTTTTATTATATCCCTCTCGGATGCCCATCATATTAGGACTAATTTCATAACCAAAGCAAATTACCATGCTGTTCTAAAGACTCAAAATAATATAAGTGAAGCATGAGAGTTCATCTATTTCTACAAAATAAAACCACCACCGTGCTCTAAAAAGATATAAGTGAAGCACTAGAGCAAACGACAAACTACTCTGAAAGATATAAGTGAAGATCAATGAGTAGTCAAATAATCATGCAACTATATGAAGACTCTCTAACATTTAAGAATTTCATATCTTGGTATTTTATTCAAACAGCAAGCAAAACAAAAGTAAATAAAATGATGCTCCAAGCAAAACACATATCATGTGGCGAATAAAAATATAGCTCCAAGTAAAATTACCGATGAATGAAGACGAAAGAGGGGATGCCTTCCGGGGCATCCCCAAGCTTAGGATTTTGGTTGTCCTTGAATATTACCTTGGGGTGCCTTGGTCATCCCCAAGCTTAGGCTCTTGCCACTCCTAATTCCATAGTCCATCGAATCTTTACCCAAAACTTGAAAACTTCACAACACAAAACTTAACAGAAAACTCGTAAGCTCCATTTAGCGAAAGAAAACAAAACACCACTTCAAGGTACTGTAATGAACTCATTATTTATTTATATTGGTGTTAAACATACTGTATTCCAACTTCTATATGGTTTAAAAACTCTTTTACTAGCCATAGATTCATTAAATTAAGCAAACAACACACGAAAAACAGAATCTGTCAAAAACAGAACAGTCTGTTGTAATCTGTAACTAACGCAAACTTCTGGAACCCCAAAAATTCTAAAATAAATTGCTGGACGTGAGTAATTTATCTAGTAATCATCTTCAAAAATAATTAATTAAATATCACTCTCCAATAAAAAATGGCTGCAATTCTCGTGAGCACTAAAGTTTCTGTTTTTTACAGCAAGATCAACAAGACTTTCCCCAAGTCTTCCCAACGGTTCTACTTGGCACAAACACTAATTAAAACATAAAAACTCAATCATAACAGAGGCTATATAAATTATTTATTACTAAACAGGAGCAAAAACAAGGAACAAAAATAAAGTTGGGTTGCCTCCCAACAAGCGCTATCGTTTAACGCCCCTAGCTAGGCATGGTGATTTCAACGATGCTCACATAAAAGATAAGAATTGAAACATAAAGAGAGCATCATGAAGAATATGACTAGCACATTAAGTATAACCCACTTCCTATGCATAGGGATTTTGTGAGCAAACAATTTGTGGGAACAATAATCAACTAGCATAGGAAATCAAAACAAGCATAACTTTGAAACTTTAAACACATAGGGAGGAAACTTGATATTATTGCAATTCCTACAAGTATATATGCCTCCCTCATAATAATTTTCAGTAGCATCGTGAATTAATTCAACAATATAACCATCACATAGATCATTCTTTTCATGATCTACAAGCATAGAAAGTTTATTACTCTCCACACAAGAAAACTTCTTCTCATGAATAATAGTGGGAGCAAACTCAACAAAATAATTATCATGTGAGGCATAATCCAATTGAAAACTAAAATAATGATGACAAGTTTCATGGATATCATTATTCTTTATAGCATACAAGTCATCACAATAATCATCATAGATAGCAACTTTGTTCTCATAATCAATTGGAACCTCTTCCGGAATAGTGGATTCATCACAAAATAAAGTCATGACCTCTCCAAATCCATGTTCATCAATATAATCATCATAAATAGGAGGCATGATTTCATCATAATAAATTTGCTCATCAAAACTTGGGGGACAAAAAATATCATATTCATCAAACATAGCTTCCCCAAGCTTGTGGCTTTGCATATCATTAGCATCATGGATATTCAAGGAATTCATACTAACAACATTGCAATCATGCTCATCATTGAAATATTTAGTGCCAAACATTTTAATGCATTCTTCTTCCAACACTTTGGCACAATTTTCCTTTCCATCATACTCACGAAAGATATTAAAAAGATGAAGCATATGAGGCTAACTCAATTCCATATTTTTTTGTAGTTTTCTTTTATAAACTAAACTAGTGCTAAAACAAGAAACAAAAAGATTTGATTGCAAGATCTAAAGATATACTTTCAAGCACTCACCTCCCCGGCAACGGCGCTAGAAAAGAGCTTGATGTCTACTACACAACCTTCTTCTTGTAGACGTTGTTGGGCCTCCAAGTGCAAAGGTTTGTAGGACCATAGCAAATTTCCCTCAAGTGGATGACCTAAGATTTATCAATCCATAGGAGGCGTAGGATGAAGATGGTCTCTCTCAAGCAACCCTGCAACCAAATAAAAAAGAGTCTCTTGTGTCCCCAACACACCCAATACAATGGTAAATTGTATAGGTGCACTAGTTCGATGAAGAGATGGTGATACAAGTGGTATATGGATGGTAGATAAAGGTTTTTGTAATCTGAAAATATAAAAACAGCAAGGTAACTAATGATAAAAGTGAGCACAAATGGTATTGCAATGCTATGAAACAAGGCCTAGGGTTCATACTTTCACTAGTGCAAGTCCTTTCAACAATAATAACATAATTGGACCACATAACTATCCCTCAACATGCAACAAAGAGTCTCTCCAAAGTCACTAATAGCGGAGAACGAACGAAGAGATTATGGTAGGGTACGAAACCACCTCAAAGTTATTCTTTCTAATCAATCCGTTGGGCTATTCCTATAAGTGTCACAAACAGCCCTAGAGTTCGTACTAGAATAACACCTTAAGACACGAATCAACCAAAACCCTAATGTCACCTAGATACTCCAATGTCACCTCAAGTATTCGTGGGTATGATTATATGATATGCATCACACAATCTCAGATTCATCTATTCAACCAACACAAAGTACTTCAAAGAGTGCCCCAAAGTTTCTATCGGAGAGTCAAGACGAAAACGTGTGCCAACCCCTATACATAGGTTCATGGGCGGAACCCGCAAGTTGATCACCAAAACATACATCAAGTGGATCAATAGAATACCCCATTGTCACCACGGGTATCCCACGCAAGACATACATCAAGTGTTCTCAAATCCTTAAAGACTCAATCCGATAAGATAACTTCAAAGGGAAAACTCAATCCATTACAAGAGAGTAGAGGGGGATAAACATCATAAGATCCAACTATAATAGCAAAGCTCGCGATACATCAAGATCGTACCACCTCAAGAACACGAGAGAGAGAGAGAGAGATCAAACACATAGCTACTGGTACATACCCTCAGCCCCGAGGGAGAACTACTCCCTCCTCATCATGGAGAGCACTGGGATGATGAAGATGGACACCGGAGAGGGATTCCCCCTCCGGCAGGGTGCCAGAACGGGTCTAGATTGGTTTTCGGTTACTACGGAGGCTTCTGGCGGCGGAACTCCTGATCTATTCTGCTCCCCGAAGTTTTTAGGGTATATGGGTATATATGGGAGGAAGAAGTACGTCAGTGGACCTCCGGGCTGTCCACGAGGCAGGGGGCGCGCCCCCCACCCTCGTGGGCATCCCGGGACTCTCCCAGTCCAACTCCGATACTCCGTGGGCTTCTTCTGGTTCAAAAATAAGTTCCGTGAAGTTTCAGGTCAATTGGACTCCGTTTGATTTTCCTTTTCTGCGATACTCTAAAACAAGGAAAAAACAGAAACTGGCACTGGGCTCTAGGTTAGTAGGTTAGTCCAAAAAATAATATAAAAGTGTATAATAAAGCCTGTAAACATCCAAAACAGATAATATAATAGCATGGAACAATCAAAAATTATAGATACGTTGGAGACATATCAGTGTTCTTCATAAAAGAACTAGCACAAGAAGTATCAAGCATGGTTTGATAATTACGAGAAAGCCGAGCATAAATTTTTTGGATAATAATTTCTCTTGAGAGCTCATGATTGGGGCATGAGTGAAACATTGACTTCAGCCTCCCCCAAGCTAGATCTATACTTTCTCCTTCACGAGGCCAAAAATTATATATATATAATTCTGATCACGATGAACTAGATGCATAGGATAATTTTTTGATGGAACTCCAATTTCAATCGATTCCAATTCCAGGATCCAATATCATCACATAGCCTATACCATGCCAATGCTTTTCCCTTCAAAGATAAAGGGAAAACCTTCTTCATAACTTCATCTCCAGGTAAACCTGCAAGCTTGAACAATCCACAAATTTGTTCTACATATATCAAGTGCATATCAGGATGTTCGGTTCCGTCTCTTGCATAAGGATTAGCTAGCAGTTGTTCTATCATACCTAAAGGAATTTCATATTAAATATTTTTAGTAGGTGTAGTAGGTTGAGGGGTAGCTAATTGTGGTTCCGGTCAAGTGTTCTCAAATCCTTAAAGACTCAATCCGAAAAGATAACTTCAAAGGGAAAACTCAATCCATAATAAGAAGGTAGAGGGGGAGAAACATCATAAGATCCAACTATAATAGCAAAGCTCGCGGTACATCAAGATCGTGCCAAATCAAGAACACAAGAGAGAGAGATATCAAACATAGAGCTAATGGTACATACCCTCAGCCCCGAGGGTGAACTCCTCCCTCCTCGTCATGGAGACTGCCGGGATGATGAAGATGGCCACCGGTGATGATTACCCCCTCCATCAGGGTGCTGGAACAGGGTCCCGATTGGTTTTTGGTGGCTACAGAGGCTTGCGGCGGCGGAACTCCTAATCTAGGTTTCTTTTGAGGGGTTTCTGTATTTATAGGAATTTTTGGCGTCGGTTTCACATAAGGGGGGGTCCACGAGGAGCCCACAAGGACGGAGGGCGCGCCCAAGGGGTAGGGCGCCCTCCACCCTTGTGGAGGCCTCGTGGCTCTTCTGGCCCAACTATTTTGCTTCGGGGGCTTCTTCTGGTCCATAAAAAATCAATGTAAATTTTTAGCTCATTTGGACTCTGTTTGATATTCCTTCTCAAGCAACTCAAAAACAAGGAAAAACATAAACTGGCACTGGCTCTAGGTTAATAGTTTAGTCCCGAAAATCATATAAAATAGCATATAAATGCATATAGAACATCCAAGATGGATAATATAATAGCATGGAACAATAAAAAATTATAGATACGTTGGAGACGTATCAAGCATCCCCAAGCTTAATTCATGCTCATCCTCGAGTAGGTAATTGATAAAAATAGAATTTTTGATGTGGAATGCTAACTAACATATTCATCCATGTAATTTTATTTATTGTGGCATGAATATTCAGATCCATAAGATTCAAAACAAAAGTTTAATATTGACATAAAAACAATACTACTTCAAGCATACTAATAAAGCAATCATGTCTTATCAAAATAACATTGCCAAAGCAAGTTGTCCCTACAAAATCATCTGGTCTGGCTATGCTCCATCTTCATCACACAAAATATTCAAATCATGCACAACCCCAATGACAAGCCAAGCAATTGTTTCATACTTTTGATGTTCTCAAACTTTTTCAACTTTCACGCAATACAGGAGCGTGAGCCATGGACATAGCACTATAGGTGGAATAGAAGGTGGTTGTAGAGAAGACAAAAAGAAGGAGTTAGTCTCACATCAACTAGGCGTATCAACGGTCTATGGAGATGCCCATCAATAGATATCAATGTGAGCGAGTAGGGATTGCCATGCAACCGATGCACTAGAGTTATAAGTTTATGAAAGCTCAAAAAGAAACTAAGTGGGTGTGCATCCAACTTGCTTGCTCATGAAGACCTAGGGAAATTTGAGGACGCCCATCATTGGAATATACAAGCCAAGTTCTATAATGAAAATTTCCCACTAGTATATGAAAGTGACAACATAGGAGGCTCTCATCATGGTGCTACTTTGAAGCACAAGTGTGGTAAAAGGATAGTAACATTGCCCCTTCTCTATTTTTCTCTCATTTTTTTGGCCTTCTCTTTTTTATTTGGCCTTCTCTCTCTTTTTTAATTCCTCTCATGGGACAATGCTCTAACACTACTGTAGGATGCTGCTAACGCGACACTACGATTAGAGGCCCTTCGAGAAACTGTGTGCGATGCAATAATCGCAAACGGTGTTGTATGAAAACCGTCAGAAATGTACAAAACGTTTGCGATGACGGATGAATCAAACACGGTTCATTTTTTAGTTGCGTGTGTGATGAAGGGCATAAGGTTCAGTTCAATTAACTATTTGTGATGAGGAGGAACAAAAGAAACGGGCAGCGAGATGAAGGCGTGTGCGATACACAACATACGGTTCACTCGGATGAACTGTTTGTGATTAGGCAACACAAAATAAACGGTCATCCAGATCAAGGTGTGTGTGATTGAGGGCATACGCTTCAGAAGGATTAATCGTTTGCGATTAGGCAACAGAACAGAAACGGGTCAGCCAGATCAAAGTGTCCGCGATTGATGGCACACTTCACATGGATGAACTATTTGCGATTAGCCACAACAAACTGAAACAGTTAGATAGATCAACGTGTGTGCACTAGACGGGCACACACATTCTAATTAGAAGAACCATGCACGATGGTGCTGACATTGCCTATTGCGGTGCACCCTATGGTGCAAACGCCACGTATGCGGCCGAGAAGGCGTATGTGCCCACGTTACGCCTTCCGGGAATAGTGCCGCACTTATAACCGTCATTACATTTTGAGCATGCATCCCGTCACAATTTTTTTAGAAGAACAGGGAGGCCGCGTCCCGTCACATTCCAAATTGCAAACCTGTTCACACTGATCAAAACCTAAACGGTTTCCCACTTAGGAGTGTATTACTACTCGGTTATAAATACTACTACTCCAAGATGACAGCACATTCCTCCTCAACTCCACATCCATGAAAAGTCAAAAACAAACAAGTCATTCATCATCATTGCCTTGCGTCCGCCATGGCCAGAGTTCTGGGTCGAGAGATTGCCACCAGGGAGAGGCGAGCCTGGAAGCGGGAGCACAAGAGATGTCCCGTCTCACCGTGAAAGCAGCCAACATGTCCTGCCGCACGGCCGTAGCAGCAGAGAGGTCCCGCCATGCCGCCGAAGCAGCATGGAGGACCCGCCGCACCGTCGATGCAGCAGACTGGTCCGGCCGCGCCGCAGAAGCAGAAGAGATGTCCCGCCACACCGCGAATGCAGCAGAGATGTCCTCCCGTGTCGCGGCAGCCTGGGAAAATGCCTCGCGGGCAGGCGAGGACTCTTACAGGCGCATGCGTGCCCTTGTCCTTAGGCAGATGGATCAGATCTCCAGGTGGGAGAGGTTGCAGGATGACCTGAAAGCCTCTTTTGAACAGTCTGCCGATGTCATCCGGCAACTAAATGAGAGCAATGCGAAGCTCCGGGCTGAGCGCGACCTGCTGAGGGCGAAGATCGTCAGAAGTGCGGAGCAGCAGGAGCAGACCACTGCCTTGTTGAAGAGGACCGGCATCATTGTCGAGAAACTTATGGACGAGAATGCCATGCTGCGCATCAAGCTCAGAAGGCTGGTGGAGGAATCCATGGATTCTCTCAAGCAGCATCTTGAGGACAAGAAAGGGCTCGTCGCCGCTCGCAGCAGAGACTAGTTCCCGCGGCCTGCAGCAACGCATCAAGAAAGTAGAGATTAGCGAGCCAGATTGTTGTCTTCCTTCTTCTTTTGCCCTTGTGTATTTCGGGCGTTGCCGCATGTGGCTTTTTTTAATTATGTTTCTAAATATGTAAGACAATTATTATCCACTGTCATCGTCCTTATATTCATCATGCTAGCTATAAGTCACAGTCGATGCTATATAGGTCCGTCGAATCTTACATCAAGATCCGTGCAAAACTTTCTTTTTAGATTTTAATTTTTCTCTCTTAAATCTCAGTCCAGTGAGACATATAGCCACGCCGTAGAACAGGTGCTCGGGCGCCATTAATGGAGATGCTGGGAGGGAGGTGCGCGGCAGGTAGCAGTCAAATGGCTCTCCTCCCGATGAGCACGCGCAGGGGTCTGATCGAGCGCCTCCTGTACTCAAATAGCTACCCCGCACGACACCTCCTAGCCAATAAAAAAGGGACGCATGGCCGCACGTAATTGGTAAGTCGAACGCCCACGGTTTCAATAATACTTGTGTTTCCGATTTGTAACATGACAACACTTGTTCCAAAATGACTTTGTTGATTGTTAATGTGTGGGCCTTCGCAAATCGGATAGAAAAATTACCCCAGCATGTTGGTGCCATGTAATGAGACCATGCCAAGTTTCATGATTTTGTGTTTTGGAATTACAGGAATTAAAAAACCATGTTTCTCAATCTTTCTGGCCGAGCCACGATGCTCAGATGTTCGAATTTCACTCCCTTCTATTGCATGGGACCTAGAAATTCACCCAAGGACACACATGTCATTTTTCAAACAACTTTGGTACACTGGAGCATGTGCTTGTAGTTCAAATTTGAATTATGCACATTAAATGCCCAGAAACTCAATTAATGTATAAAAAGGCCAAATGAATCCAGAATAATTCCAAAATTTAGCACGGTACTTCTATTTGGTCTAATCTGGCTGTGTAAAAAAATTAAGGCGGGAGAAGGCAGTGTACATATGTCGTTTCACACAAGGAGATGACACGTTCCCTCTCGGAACCACGAGCATTATTGAGGGAAGCTCCGGTTCGCAAGAGGCTTACACCAAAGCTTGTCCCAATTCGGCCAAAAAAATACCGCAGCATGTTCGTGCCATGTCATGACACCATGCCAAGTTTCATGATTTTCAGACGTGTTTTGGAATTACAGGAATTAAAAAACCAAGTTTGTCAATCTTTCCGGCCGAGCCACGACGCCCAGATGTTTGAATTTCACTCCAATCTCTTGCATGGGACCTAGAAATTCACCCATGGACACACATGTGATTTTTCAAACAACTTTGATGCACTGGAGCCTGTGCTTGTAGTTCAAATTTGAATTATGCACATTAAATGCCCATAAACTCAATTAATGTATAAAAAAGGCCAAACAAACCCGGAATAATTCCAAAATTTAGCACGGTACTTCTATTTGGTCTAATCTGGGTGTGTAAAAAAATTAAGGCGGGAGAAGGCAATGTACGTATGTCGTTTCGCACACGGAGGTGACACGTTCCCTCTCGGAACCACGAGCCTTCTTGAGGGAAGCTCCGGTTTGCAAGAAGCTTACAACAAAGCTTGTCCCAATTTGGCCAAAAAAATTACCGCAGCATGTTCGTGCCATGTCATGAAACCATGCCAAGTTTCATGATTTTCAGGTGTGTTTTGGAATTACAGGAATTAATAAAACCAAGTTTCTCAATCTTTTCGACCAAGCCACGACGCCCAGATGTTTGAGTTTCACTCATATCTCTTGCATGTGACCTAGAAATTCGACCAAGGACACACATGTGATTTTTCAAACAACTTTGGTGCACTGGAGCTTGTGCTTGTAGTTCAAATTTGAATTATGCACATTAAATGCCCAAAAACTCAATTAATGTATAAAAAGGCCAAACGAACCCGAAATAATTCCAGAATTTAGCACGGTGCTTCTATTTGGTCTAATCTGGTTGTGCGAAAAAATTAAGGCGAGAGAAGGCGGTGTACATATGTCGTTTCACACACGGAGGTGACACCTTCCCTCTCGGAACCACGAGCCTTCTTGAGGGAAGCTCCGGCTTGCAAGAAGCTTACACCAAACCTTGTCCCAATTCGGCCAAAAAACTACAGCATGTTGGTGCCATGTCATGAGACCATGCCAAGTTTCATGATTTTCAGGCGTGTTTTGCAATTACAGGAATTAAAAAACCAAGTTTCTCAATTTTTCTGGCCGAGCCACGATGCCCAGATGTTTGAATTTCACTCCCATCTCTTGCATGGGACCTAGAAATTCACCCAAGGACACACATGTCATTTTTCAAACAACTTTGGTGCACTGGAGCCTGTGCTTGTAGTTCAAATTTGAATTATGCACATTAAATGCCTAGAAACTCAATTAATGTATAAAAAAGGCCAAACGAACACGGAATAATTCTAAAATTTAGCACGGTACTTCTATTTGGTCTAATATGGCTGCGTAAAAAAATTAAGGCGGGAGAAGGCAGTGTACGTGTGTCATTTCGCACACGGAGGTGACACGTTCCCTCTCGGAACCATGAGCCTTCTTGAGGGAAGCTCCGGTTTGCAAGAAGCCTACACCAAAGCTTGTCCCAATTCGGCCAAAAAATTACCACACCATGTTGGTGCCATGTCATGAGACCATGCCAAGTTTCATGATTTTCAGGCGTGTTTTGGAATTACGGGAATAAAAAACAAGTTTCTCAATCCTTCCGGCCGAGCCACGATGCCCATATGTTTGAATTTCACTCCCATCTCTTGCATGGGACCTAGAAATTCACCCAAGGACACACTTGTGATTTTTCAAACAACTTTGGCGCACTGGAGCACGTGCTTGTAGTTCAAATTTGAATTATACACATTAAATGTGCGGAAAATAAATTAATGTATAAAAAGGCCAAACGAACACGGAATAATTCCAAATTTTAGCATGATACTTCTATTTGGTCAAATCTGCCTGTGTAAAAAAATTAAGGCGGGAGAAGGCAGTGTACATATGTCGTTTCGCACACGAAGGTGACACGTTCCCTCTCGGAACCAGGAGCCTTCTTGAGAGAAGCTCCGGTTTGCAAGAAGCTTAGACCAAAGCTTGTCCCAATTCAGCCAAAAAATTATTGCAGCATGTTGGTGCCATGTCATGACACCATGCCGAGTTTCATAATTTTCAGCCGCGTTTTTGATTTATAAGAATTAAAAAACCAAGTTTCTCAATCATTCCGGCCGAGCCACGACCGCCAGATGTTTGAATATTATTCCCATTTCTTGCATGGGACCTATAAATTCACCCAAAGACACACATGTGATTTTTCAGCAAACTTTGGTGCATTGGAGCATGTGCTTGTAGTTTAAATTTGAATTATGCACATTAAATGCCTAGAAAGTCAATTAATGCATAAAATGCCCACGAACCCGGAATAATTCCAAATTTAAACACGACACTCATGTACTAGTTGCATGTTCACTGTACGTAAATGTTCTAGCAATTCAAACACCATCCTTCCCTCTGTAACACCATTTTGTCTGTCAAAATATAATGAAAAAATCAGGTATACCACAAACAGTATACTAGAAATAATCGTGTGGGATGCGATATAAAATATCTTGTTGCACCATCTTGTCTGGCTTACGTAGGAAGCTTCGTCGTCTACAGTCCACCGCCCCCGTTGAACCACACTTGCGCGCCAGTTTCTCGCGGCACCGAGCGAAATTTTTTTGCCACCGCGGAAATATCTATCTCGCCACCCCTCCCTCCTACCAAAAGCCACATTTCTAATGTTCCTCCTTGCTTTCCAAGTTCAAACCTTCACTGCTGCTTACTGGCAGCTTAGCCTCCTCGCCGGCGACCCTTCTTCTTGCAGCGCCGCCTCCTTGCCGGCTACCCTTCTTCTTGCAGTGACGCCTCCTCACCGGCGACCCTTCTTCCTGCAGTGCTGCCTCCTCGCCGGCGACCCTTCTTCTTGCTGCGCGGCCTCCTCGCCGTCGACCCTTCTTCTTGCTGCGCGGCCTCATCGATATAGTCAGGTCATCCACACCCCACCCACACCATCCTCCTCCTCTCCCGTCCCACATGCCCCGACTGACGGTGCGACACCTTCCACCGAAATCACTGCCCCCTCCTCTAATTAAGCGCCGCCCACATCCATTTTACACGCAGTATAACATGGAGTTGAGTAGCATGCGGCCACACGCATGAACGAGGTCGCTATGGCTGACATGCGTGTCGACCGCCAGATCTTGGAGGAGCACCTCGTCTTCGAGGCCACCGTCGACACCGCCACGCGGTTGTCTACTTTAAAATACAGTTCGTGATGTTTTCTCGAGGCCATCGCCAATGCCTTCTAGTAATTTGTCCTCTGTAATGTTAATATGCAATCATTGTTCAGTTAACAATTTGGTCCTCTGAAATGTAATGTTGAGTTAACACTTTGGTCCAACAATTGCTACATTTTGAAGTACTATTCTCAAGCATTCTTTGTTTTGTTAACTGTCTTATCTTCTAGTACATGTTTCTATTCTGCAATGTCGTGCTCAGTTAACAATTTGGTTCATTTGGTCTACGTCCATTTAATTGTTTGGTTCAGTTCTGCAATTTGATTTTCATTTGTTGTGGGTGCAATTTTGTATTGTTATGCATGTGACACCAATCGAATTTGGTTGTACTCAATACATATTCTACTGATAGTATGGCAACTCACAGTTAACCTCATCAAGATCTTCCTTATGTGTGTTGCAGGGAAACAATGGGAGACACTGCGGTTTACCATCGAGGTTTGTTCAAGTAGGGTCCTTTGGCTAATAGCACATTATTGTGCAGTTGCAGGAATCATTCTAATATTTAGGTTTCTTACAATTTGGTCTTGCACATGTAGGTCCTCCTGTCAGAGGCTTAGACCCACTATTCGACCCATTTTGCATATGGGGAAATGAGATGTCCATGAATATCAGTCAAGTCAAGAAACTCAGAAAGATTGTTAGGATGAAGAAACTTGCGACAAATAATAGCAAGATCTTTGTTTGCACAATGAAGAAGACATCAGTCAACTATTGGATGGTACCAATTCTTTTACCTTGTTTTTACCCCTTGCGCCATTTAAAAATTTACCCCTTGCACAATGAAGAAGACATCGGTCAACTATAGCTTTGTTTTCAATACTTTTCAAAGCAGTTCACCGATGATTACCTCTCAAACCACATGCATGGTCAAGAAGCGAGAAAGGTATTCATTCAACACCCACGGTACAATATTGAAGTCTTGCTGAAGAAGACGAAGGTTGGGAGGGCAATTATCCATAGCCACTGGCCTAAAGTTGCAAGGACATTCAACATCACTGAAGGCTCAATATTTGCCTTCCACTTCTGCAGTTTCCCAGATGATATTCATCTGTCTATTTACCGTGTATGATGCTACTTTCCAAAGGTTTTTGATGTTGCATGTGAAACTTGGTGCTGTTGTGTAATGGCGTAACTAAGTGCCGAAGCTATCTGATGTAATTTGATTATGAAATCCTGGTTGCTTTTATACGGATATGAAATATCTGGCGTGTTTTATAAGAAATATCAGTTTGATTGGTACATGGATTATCAATAATAGGCTAATTACCCTGCTTATTGGGGTTTTCTATTGCAAACGTTACTCAGACAGTACCGTGGGCGATGAACTCAAACAACCAGCATGATTTCTAGAAATTAGGCGTGTTCGATCAACTAACAATCACACATGGCTTCCGGCAGCGAACTGTTTGCGTTAGGCCACCTTGCACAAACATTTCCACACAAAGAACTGTGTGGGATGTACATACCTATGGAAATGATTTTCTGGGATTCACCGTGTGGGATGTACATACCTATGGAAATGATTTCTAGGATTCACCGTGTGGGATGTACATACCTACGGAAATGATTTTCTGGGATTCACCGTGTAGGATGTACATACCTACGGAAATGATTTCTAGGATTCATAGTGTGGGATGTACATACCTACAGAAATGATTTCTGGGATTCACCGTGTGGGATGTACATGCCTACGGAAATGATTGGGTTTCCATGCCTCGCCCGATCGCACACGGCCCCAGCCTGGGTCCCACTGGGGCCTATCCCCGACAATTTCTGGGTCGTGTGAGAAGGACCCCCCTATCGCCCACACTCACTTGGCGACGGTTCCAAATGCTGTCATGGAAAGGGGTTTTCGTTTGTTCAAGACGTCGCTATACCAGTGTAATAATGAAGATCATCACACTTTTATTTACTTACAACTCGAAAATTGCAAGCCGATACTTAGAACAAAATATGACTCTATATGGATGCCTCCAGCGGTGTACCAGGATGTGCAATGACTCAAGAGTGACATGTATGAAAGAGTTATGAATGGTGGCTTAGCCACAAACACGATGTCAACCACATGATCATGCAAAGCAATATGACAATGATGGTGCGTGTCATAATAAACAGAACGGTGGAAAGTTGCATGGCAATATATCTCGGAATGGCTATGGAAATGCCATAATACGTAGGTATGGTGGTTATTCTGAGGAAGGTATATGGTGGGTGTATGGTACCGGTGAAAGTCGCGGCACAAGAGAGGCTAGCAATGGTGGAAGGGTGAGAGTGCGTATAATCCATGGAGTCAACATTAGTCATAAAGAACTCACATACTTATTGGAAAAATCTATTTGTCATCGAAACAAAGTACTACGCGCATGCTCCTAGGGGGATAGATTGGTAGGAAAAGACCATCGCTCATCCCCGACCGCCACTCACAAGGAAGACAATCAAAAAATATCTCATGCTCTAACTTCGTTACATAATGGTTCACCATACGTGCATGCTATGGGACTCACAAACCTTAACACAAGTATTTCTGAAATTCACAATTACTCACTAGCATGACTCTAATATCACCATCTTCATATCTCGAAACAATCATAAGGAATCAAACTTCTCATGGTATTCAATGCACTTTATATGAAAGTTTTTATTATATCCCTCTAGGATGCCTATCATATTACGACTAAATTCATAACCTAACCAAATTACCATGCTGTTTAGAGACTCTCAAAATGATATAAGTGAAGCACGAGAGTTCATAAATTTCTTCAAAATAAAAACTACCGCCGTGCTCTAAAAAGATATAAGTGAAGCACTAGAGCGAATGACAAACTACTCCAAAGGATATAAGTGAAGATCAAAGAGTAGTCAGATAATTATGTAACTATGTGAAGACTCTCTAACATTTAAGAATTTCAGATCTTGGGTACCTTATTCAAACAGCAAGCAAATTCTAATAAAATAAAATGACGCTCCAAGCAAAATACATATCATGTGATGAATAAATATATATAGCTCCAAGTAAGGTTACAGATGAACGAAGACGAAAGAGGGGATGCCATCCGGGGCATCCCCAAGCTTAGGCTCTTGGTTGTCCTTGAATATTACCTTTGGGTTCCTTGGGCATCCCCAAGTGTAGGCTCTTTCCACTCCTTATTCCGTAGACCATCAAAACTTTACCCAAATCTTGAAAACTGCACAACACAAAACTTAACAGAAAACACGTGAGCCCCGTTAGTATAAGAAAAAAATCACCACTTTTGGTACTATTATGAACTCATTCTTTATTTATATTGGTGTAATATCTAATTTATTCCAAATTCTCGATGGTTCATACCCTCCAATACTACTCATAGATTCATCAAAATAGGCAAACAACACATAGAAAACAGAATCTGTCAAAAACAGAACAGTCAGTAGTAATCTGTAACTCTCGAATACTTCTGTAAATCCAAAAATACTTAGAAACTAGGAATTCCTAGGAAATTGGTTTATTAATCTTCTGAAAAAAATAATTAGTAGTTTATCAAGCTTCTGTTAAAAATGAGAATTGTTTTCCTAAGCGCAAAAGTTTCTGTTTTTCAGCAAGATCAAATCAACTATCACCGTAAGCCATCCCAAAGATCTTACTTGGCACTTTATTGAAAAATAGCTATAAAACATTATTACTATAGTAGCATAATCTTGTGAACACACAAAAACAGTAGGTATAAATGATGGGTTGTCTCCCAACAAGCGCTTTTCCTTATTGCCTTTCTAGCTAGGCATGATAATTTCAATGATGCTCGCATAAAAGTGAAGAACTGGAACGCAAAGAGAGCATCATGAAACATATGTGGCAAGCACATTTAAGTCTAACCCAGTTCCTATGCATAGGGATTTTGTGAGCAAACAACTTATGGGAACAAGAGTCAACTAGCAGACGAAGGTAAAACAATCCTAACTTCAAGATTTTCAACACATAGAGAGGAAACTTGATATTATTGCAACTCCTACAAGCATATATTCCTCCCTCATAATAATTTTCAGTAGCATAATGAATGAATTCAACCATATAACCATCACATAAATCATTCTTTTCATGATGCATAAGCATAGAATTTTTACTACTCTCCACATAAGCAAATTTATTCTCATTCGAAATGGTGGGAGTATCATAAGATACTCGAATACTATAAATTGTATCCATATTAAAAGAATAATGTTCAGAAAAAGGTAATCATAATTATGACAGGCTTTATAAATATAATCATCACTACTTTTTATAACATGAGTGACATAACAATAATAATCATAATTAGCAACTTTGTTCTCATCATAATCGACTGAAACCTCTTCCAAGATAGTGGAATCATTACTAAATAAAGTCTTGACCTCTCCAAATCCACTTTTATCATTATAATAAGATTCAACAAGCTCCAAAATAGTGGGATCACTACTTCCTAAAGTTGAAACTCTTCCAAACCCACTTTCATAAATATTGCAATCATCATAAATAGGAGGCATGCTATCATCATAATAAATTTGCACATCAAGACTTGGGGGACTAAAAATATCATCTCCATTAAACATAGCATCCCCAAGCTTGGGACAAACATTAATTTCAGCAAATAAATTCTCAAACATGTCATTATCATCAAACATAGCATCCCCAAGCTTAGGCCTTTGCATATCATAAGCATAATCACTCTCATCATCAATAGTATGGATAGCACAAATAATATAGCAATTATTATCATCAAAACTTTCTAAGTTGGTGCCAAAAAGATTTTCAAGATTATAACAAGTATCATTATTGTCCCAATCATAATCATCACAGTGAATAATAGGCATAACGAAATCATCCTCAATAATTTCTTCGGACATAGTATCGTAAGGTAAAGAATCAATATCATCATCAAGTATATCATCATCCACATTTATTTTTGATTCAATATCATGAGGCATAACAAAAATAGGAGTAACATCATTTGGGAGTGATACCCTTTTACCTTTACTTCTCCGTATTTTCTTTTTATTCTTCACATCATGTGTGGGTTTAATCACCCTTTTGGAGCTCCTTATTGATGAGATTGGTTGAATAAAAGGCTCCTCCTCGTTACCTGATTCAACATAAGAAAAATAGGGGGATATTGGGAAACCTCTTCCCCTTCATTAGTATTCTCATCATATTCTATTTGTTTTCTTGTCTTTAAGTAATTGTCAATATAAGGATTCTCAATGCAATTTACCACACAATACATATAAATTTCCTCTAGATCAAAAATCAAGAAATTTCTCAAGGTTATATTCTGGAATACCCTTAGTTATACGTTTCATTTCTTCATATCCCAGAAGCAAACTAAGTTCATTATGATGCGCAAGGGAAATCAAGTCATCACAATTTTTTGACACGATTCGATCATGAAACAATTTGCATTGGAGATTTAAATGACCACATTCATTGCAAAGTTCACAAGGATGGCTAAAATATTAAACTGTTCAGCACAAACATCTAGCCTCTCTTGGAATCATTTGGTTTCTAAATGCTTATGCCTCTTGCAAAATCTATCTTCCCTATTTGGTATGTAACAACAAACTCTATGCACTCCACAAAAATTGACATGCTTATAAGAAACATTTTTATCATGACTATGCAATCATCATTAGTAATATGGATATTCAAAGAATTCATACTAACAACATTGCAATCATGCTCATCATTCAAAGATTGTATGTCAAATATTTTATTGCATTCTTCCTCTAGCAATTGAGCACAATTATCGAAATCCTTATTTTCACGAAAGATATTAAAAAGATGAAGCATATGAGGCAACCTAAATTCCATTTTTTGTAGTTTTCTTTTATAGGCTAAACTAGTGATAAAACAAGAACTAAAAGATTCGATTGCAAGATCTAAAGATATACCTTCAAGCACTAACCTCCCCGGCAGCGGTGCCAGGAAAGAGCTTACTTGACGGGGTGTTAGTGCCGCTTACCTAGCCTCCGCAGCAACAGCGCTAGAAAAGAGCTTGATGTCTACTACACAACCTTCTTCTTGTAGACTCATGTTGGGCCTCCATGCATGGAGTTTTGTAGGACAGTAGCAATTTTCCCTCAAGTGGATGACCTAAGGTTTATCAATCTATGGGAGGCGTAGGATGAAGATGGTCTCTCTCAAACAACCCTGCAACCAAATAACAAAGAGTCTGTTGTGTCCCCAACACACCCAATACAATGGTAAATTGTATAGGTGCACTAGTTTAGCGAAGAGATGATGATACAAGTGCAATATGGATGGTAGATATAGGTTTTTGCAATCTGAAAAAATATAAAAACAGCAAGGTAACGAGTGGTAAAAGTGAGTGAAAACGGTATTGCAACGCTTAGAAACAAGGCCTAGGGTTCATGCTTTCACTAGTGCAAGTTTTCTCAACAATGATAACATAATTAGATCATATAACAATCCCTCAATGTGCAACAAAGAGTCACTCCAAAGTCACTAATAGCATAGAACAAACGAAGATATTATTGTAGGGTACGAAACCACCTCAAAGTTATTCTTTCTGATCGATCTATTAGGGCTATTCCTATAAGTGTCACAAACAGCCCTAGAGTTCGTACTAAAATAACACCTTAAGACACACATCAACCAAAAACCTAATGTCACCTAGATACTCCAATGTCACCCCAAGTATCCGCGGGTTTGATTATACGATATGCATCACACAATCCAAGATTCATCTATTCAAACCAACACAAAGAACTTCAAAGAGTGCCCAAAGTTTCTACCGAAGAGTCAAGACGAAAACATGTGCCAACCCATATGCATAAGTTCACAATGTCACAGAACCCGCAAGTTGATCACCAAAACATACATCAAGTAGATCACGTGAATATCCCATTGTCACCACAGATAAGCACATGCAAGACATACATCAAGTGTTCTCAAATCCTTAAAGACTCAATCTGATAAGATAACTTCAAAGGGAAAACTCAATCCATAACAAGAAGGTAGAGGGGGAGAAACATCATAAGACCCAACTATAATAGCAAAGCTCGCGGTACATCAAGATCGTGCCAAATCGAGAACACGAGAAAGAGAGAGAGAGAGAGAGATCAAACACATAGCTACTTGTACATACCCTCAACCCTGAGGGTGAACTACTCCCTCCTTGTCATGGAGACCGCCAGGATGATGAAGATGGCCACCGGTGATGATTTCCCCCTCCGAAAGGGTGCCGGAACAGGGTCCCGGTTGGTTTTTGGTGGCTATAGAGGCTTACGGCGGCAGAACTCCCGATCTAGGTTTCTTTTGGGGGGTCTATGTATTTACAGGAATTTTTGGCGTCGGTTTCACGTCAGGGGGTCCACGAGGAGCCCACAAGGATGGAGGGTGTGCCCTCCACCCTTATGGAGGCCTAGTGGCTCTTTTGGCCCAACTCTTTTGCTTCGGGGGCTTCTTCCGGTCCATAAAAAATCACCATAAATTTTCAGCTCATTTGGACTCCGTTTGATATTCCTTTTCTGCAAAACTCAAAAACAAGGGGAAAACAGAAACTGGTATTGGGCTCTAGGTTAATATGTTAGTCCCAAAAATCATATAAAATAGCATATAAAACATCCAAGATGGATAATATAATAGCATGGAACAATCAACAATTATAGATACGTTGGAGACGTATCAATGGTTTGTATGCAACTAATGTCTAAACAGGATTACACTATATGTTGCATGTGTCAAACACATTATACATGTTTGAGAAGTAAAAAAACCGCATGAAACACACATTAATTGGAGACAGTTATCGAGGAATGCATACATTGGATTTCAACATAAAGTGGTTTCAAATATTTGAAAATTCAAATTAAGATGGATTCAGCCTTATGAATCTGAGATCATGCCATTTGTAAATCATATTTATCTATAAAGTGTGTTGTGCTTTTGAAACTATATATAAAAAATGATGTATATAGATTTGTATTGGAATACAAAATGGATCCTGCCTAGGAAAAAAAAGGAATACAAAATGGATTTGAATTGAGTTGCTACTCTAAACTTGCAAGCTTTTTCTCACAAAATTTGAATGAAGCAGCAAAACACGCAGTCCGTACTCGGTCATAACCACCCGAAACCAAAATCTGGGAGATGGAAATTATTGCCTATCCCTGACACGCAAAACATGTCGGCTCAATTTGTATAGGTGTAGATAGGGGTAAGTTTGTAATTTCACTCAAACATGACATAACCGCCTCTCACCTAGATTCATACACGATGGGCGCCAAAACACATTATCTCCTCAGCTAAAATCGCCTCTCACCTGGATTCATACACGATGGGCACCAAAACAGACTCTCCTCGGCCGAAATCTTCGTCGACAAATATTCGATGTATGCAAGATTACCGTCCTATCCCCAACCGACCAATATTGTTGTGATGTAGGAAATTTTAAATGGGGGCTAAGTTTGTAAATTTACTCGCATTTGAGACAACGTGTCCTAAATACATGGTTCCCCCTACCTCACTCCCTCCATTTCCCTATTCGTACTCCATGGGCGCCAAAACACCCTCTCCACCCCAGGCTCCTCCACCCGCCACCCCATCCACCACCATCTTCATCCACCATGTCGGAGGTGATACCCCAACACCATCGTATATTACAAGAGATCGACCTCTCACATCCACGAATTTGGACCAGGATCCTTGCATCGCGTCCTCTTGCTTCATCCGCGTCGCCGTCCACCTTGTCGAGGCTGCTCCTACAACCGTCTTGTCCACCACGCCGGGATATTGGCCCCGCCACCACCGTCTACCCTCTTAGATCTGCTTCCATGTCGCCAACAGCCATCGCTACTGCATCACCCTCATCGTCTCAGCAGATTCTTACACAGCGCCACACCAGAGGCAGTACTCTTTCGTATCTACTCAAGTTATTTATCTCAACAAGAAAATAGATCGCCACTGCTTTACTATGATTTATTGTTCATCACTTATAATCTTACTTGTTAGTTGAAAGCAAGCATTGGTTGCGAAGTTGCCTTTGTCCGGTTTGCACCTTCAGATCCGCCATGTCACGTTCAACACTATACTCGCAATGCTTATGGTTTTGCCCTTTTATATTCCACATTAACTTAAATGACAGTCAACTGAATTTCAGTTTGGGGTCAGTCAATTTTTTAGAGTTCGCTGGAGGGAAGGAAGGAGCTCGTCGGAGGGCTGCCCCATTATCTATCTTAGGGTTTCGAGTGGGACAGTGGTTGTGGGGGGGGGGGGCAGTCGATGGGCTGTGGTGGGGCCTTGCCAGAGGCGAAACTCAACTTGGGTGGTGGTGGCTTGAGGGATGGTCGGGGGCGGCGGAAGACCAAAGATGGTGGGTGGTTCAAGGGAGGGCGGGGGCCCGTGCGGTGGTCTATAGGGGAAGAATGAGGCAAGGAAGAACAAGGGTTAGGAGACGTAGAATCTTCATCCAACCGCTTGGAATGGTCGACTAACCCAAATGACAAAAGTCAGGTGACTTGCATGTAGACATTACCTTTATATTTAGTACCATCATCCTAGGTTCTTCGAGACGTGCTAGCACTGCTCCTCAACCCATCAAGATAAACAACATGCCACTCATAATTCCAAACTTAGTTGCTCAAATATGAATCTGATATGATTCTGATATTACTAAATCAGAGAATGTTTAATTGGTTGGCTAATGTTCCTACTTTACTTTCAAAAAGCACATGTGCCACATATGGAGAGAAGCAGGGAGTTGCATTCTTTATGCTCTCTGGTTCATGATGTGTGGGCAACGAACATTTTATTATCCAACATCTGCTTGCTCTTCTTTAGCATGTTCCTCTTCTATTCTTCTTTAATAAGTATTCTCTCCGTTCCTAAATATAAGTTCTTCTAGTGATTCCTCCATGGACTACATACGGAGCAAAATGAGTGAATCTACACTCTGAAATGTATCTATATACATCCGTATGTGATCCATAGTGGTACCTCTACAAAGACTCATATTTAGGAATGGAGTGAGTATAATAGTAGTACAGTATGTTGTAGTGAAGAGCAGCAGGGACATCTGCAGTGTATAGGTCTATTTAGTCGCTAGTCATGGACGCTATCAACTCTTTGTGTTGGTATGCCATAATATCCAGGAAATGCTAGGAATCGTGTCGCCTTTGAGAGTTAGACTGATAGTAACGGTGTTGTGCCTTCAGTTGAAGAGAGCTGGTATCCGAGGCCTTTCTAGCCGTACCGGCAATACTAGCCCATATTTTCCAGCAAGTTCCACTTTCCCGATTTTACTCGTGATGCTTAGGGTTTTCCCATTAAATCTACACTATGATTTGTGTAGGTGCTTTGTGTCGTACTAGCAGCAATCCACGCTTGAAGTTAAAACACACCAATCATACGTCCAAAGTTTACTTCTTCAAATACGAATGTGATATGATACTGACATTAGTTAACAGACACACGTTTAATTGGTCAGCTAATGCTCTCACTTGAGTTTCCAAATGCATGTGGCCATATATAGAGAGACATCATGGAATTGCATTTCTTTGGGCACTCTGATTCATCATGGGTGGGCAACCAACATTGTATAGAAAGAAGCGGAATCTCAATAATATGCTTCCCCTTCTATTCTTTAACATGTTACTCTTCTATTCTTCTTTGGTAAGTACAATATGTTCCTTGTCAGGAAGGGGGTCAGGGACATCTGCAGTCGACAACTCTATTGGGCCTCTTTTGCTAGATGATTTCAGCACTTCGAGTTGGTCTGCCATAATATCCAGGAAATGGTGGGAGTTGTGCGGTCTTTGATAGACTGGACTGATAGTAACAACAGTGTACTTCAGATGAATAGAGTTGGCCTGTAGGTGATCGATAGGCTTTAAATTAGTAGCAGCAATACAACCCCGTATTTTCCAGATAGTTTTTCTTTCCCGGTTTATTTATGATGGTTATGGTGTACCCCTTTTATCTACACTACGATCTGCCTAGTGGTTGTGCACTCTCGGTATCATGGTGTGGCAATAAACTTTCTATATGGTATATTATGAACCTATCATCTGCCAACTATCCTTACATCTGGAGCTCCCAATAGGGAGCATATTTTTTGTGTAGTGGTGCCAGATTATATTAATGTATGCACGGCTCTCTCATCAGAATCCAGTGATAGCACACAAAGGTTTACAGGGAGCCCATATTATATTAGAATATCCTCTCCATTACAAAGATAATCTCACTACTATTTATGTTTTCATGCTTCTCAGATATTGTACATAATCACAATGAATATAAGAATGTGCACAACAGTTCAATGGGTAACAAACTTAGCATCAAGGGATTGAGGTCCATTCTGGATGCAATGAACCCCACATGCTCCCGACCTATAGATTCGTATTTAGAATATGATCCTAATGACTATTCTGACCTCAAGGAGTCAAAGGCAGATGGCATATCCTGTTCACCCAATAAGGTGCATGTTCTAATTTGGCAAGGTTTTATTGGTTGCACGTATCTTGCATAAGGTGTCTTGCATGTCTTCTGCTTCCTTGCACTGCCATCTGCTTAGTTTACTCTCTCTTTTTGAACACTGTACAGACGCAAGCACTCATATGCATGTGCATACACTCACCCCTATGAATGCATACATGCAAACCCTACCCCTACGAGCACCTCTAAACAACTGAGCTGACATATTCATCTTCAAATTTACGAAGTCACAGTAGGCACCTCGTCATCGACGGGAACGTCTCCTCCCACTGAATGTGCATCGCCATAAATCCTGAAATAAATCCAGGAATAAATGCAAGCAGTAGGATTTGAACCCTGGTGGGCTGGGGATACCATAGTCCCTCTAACCATCCATCTGCTTAGTTTACTCATGATATATGCGAAGATACCATGCCCATCCATTATCAATATCTATTCCATTTGTCGTCATACCATGTTTTCCATTCAAATGTTGTTCTTGTGTTTCACACATCCAAAAGGAAGAGGGTGATTGCATAACCTGAAGGAGTACAAGAAAAGTCCTTGAAAAAGGTGGTGGTACCGGAGAAATCAGATAGCACCCCACTTATATTGGTGATAGAACCAGTGACGCAAAACCTAGGATATTGCAACTATGTTGGTAGCTACTTTACTCCTGTTAGTACCTGTTGTCTTATCGGTGTACTTACATTCATACCTAGTGGATTATGTGACATCATTGTGCATTATAGCTTGCTTATCCACTGTTCGCTCCAAATTATTAGATCTATATTAATGCTTACATTAATGTAGAATAAACCTAATGCTTATATATGAAGAAGTTTAGCTCTGCATTGCTCTTGTAAGTATCTGTTGTCCTTCATCAATGTACTTATATTGTCAGCTAGTTGTTCATGGACACTTTGTAGCTTATTTTCCCTTGCCCTCCATTTTATACACATAAGATCTATATTTACTCTTGCCAAAATGTTGAATAAAACCAATGCTACTGAACAAGTTTAGCTCTGCATTGCTTTTGTCAGGGCATTGTGCATGTATGTTGTACTTACATTTATAGTCTGCATCTTAGCTTAAATAATCTCCATTTGTTCCTATATTATCACATATATATTTACTCTTAACAAAATGTAGAATATAGGCAATGCTCATGAAGAAGAGTCTGTGGTAAACTTCTTGAATTGCCCCCCCCATCAATATGGAAAAGTGTTTTATAGAGCCAGTCTTCACAACTAACGTAAGTTTATCCTCCTCGAGCCTTCAAAATTTGTTGTGTATATTTGGATAGCTATGACTACAAATGTTGTTTATTTTTGTAGTTTGCATCAAATTGCAAGTTCAAGTTTATTACGAAGAAGTACATAAACATAAGTTTGTGTCCTCAATTTCAGTTTTTAGTTGTAAAACCTAGTTCCTTATTCATACCATGCAAATTAAACTAAACATAGCAAGTTATCTTCTTTAGCACTACATGCATGCTTGCTTGTGTTCTTGATACGTCTCCAACGTATCTATAATTTTTTTATTGTTCCATGTTGTTATATCATCATTCTTCGATGTTTTACAATCATTTTATAGCAACTTTATGTCATTTTTTGGGACTAACTTATCGACAAAGTGCCCATTGCCAGTTGTTGTTTTTTGCTTGTTTTTTACATCGCAGAAAATCAATACCAAACGGAGTCCAAATGCAGCGGAACTTTTTGTAGAATTTTTCTGGACCAGAAAGAACAACTTGGGCCAAAGAAGTACCAAAGGGGTGCCCCGAGGGGGGCACAATCCACCTGGGGGCCCAGGCGCGCCCTGGTGGGTTGTGCCCACCTCGGTGGCATCCCGCACCGCCTCTTTGCCCTATAAATACCCATATATTCCAAAAACCATAGGGGAGTGGACGAAACACAATTCCATCCGTCGCAAGTTCCAGAACCACGAGATCCAATCTAGACACCGTCACGGAGGGGTTCATCATCCTCATTGGTGCCTCTCTGATGATGCGTGAGTAGTTCATTTTAGACCTATGGGTCCGTAGGCAGTAGCTAGATGGCTTCCTCTCTCTCTTTTGATTCTCAATACAATGGTCTCTTGGAGATCTATTTGATGTAACTTTTTTTTGTGGTGTGTTTTTTGGGATCCGATGAACTTTGAGTTTATGATCAGATCTATTTTATCCATGAAAGTTATTTGAATTTTGATATCTTATATGCATGATTAATTATAGCCTCGTATTTCTTCTTTGAATCTTTGGTTTAGTTAGGCTGACTAGATCGATTTTTCTTGCCATGGGAAGAGGTGCTTTGTGATGGGTTTGGTCATGCGGTGTTCTTTCCCAGTGACAGAAGGGGCGGCAAGACACGTATTGATCGTTACCATTAGGGATAACAAGATGGGGTCTATTCCCATATGAATAGATCTCGTCTACATCATTTCATCGTTTTTATTGCATTACTCCGTTTCCCCATGAACTTAATACAATAGATGCATGCTGGATAGTGGTCGATGAGTGGAGTAATAGTAGTAGATGCAGGCAGGAGTCGGTCTACTAATCTTGGACGTGATGCCTATATATTGATAATTTCCTCGATATCGTCATAATTATTTGAGGTTCTATCAATTTCCCGACAGTAATTTGTTTACCCATCGTGTGCTATTTCTTGAGAGAAGCCACCAATGAAATCTAGGGCCCTTGGGTCTATTCTTTATCATATTTGCTTTCCAATCTATTATTTGCCTTTAAGATCTACTTTTATTTGCTTTTATTTTCAGATCTATTATTCCAAAAACCTGAAAATACTTTGTTGCATATTATATTTGCATCTTTTATTTGAGATCTATTTATCCAATCTATCACAATTCTATCATGTCAACTTGAGAACTTCCTACGCCGTTACCCGTAAGAGGGATTGACAACCCCTCATAAGCGTCGGGTTGCAAGTATTCAATCTTTGTGTGCTGGTACCGTTTACATAGTGTTGCTTGGGTCTCCTACTTGATTGATACCTTGGTTTCATAACTGAGGGAGATACCTACCGAAGTTGTGCTGCATCATCCCTTCCTCTTTGGGGAAATACCGACGTAGTTCAAGCGACATCAAAAGGAATTTTTGGCGCGTTGGCGGGGAGACATCATCAACATCTATCAGGTTCCTAATCAGAAATCTCATCTCCTTGCAATTTACATTATTTTCCATTTTCCTCTTGTTTTCATCTCCCCCACTTCACAAAAATTTGTCATTTTATTCGCCCTCTTTTTCGTTCGTCGTTTTCCCGTCAGATCTGTTTTTGTGTGAAATCTTGTTTGCGTAGTCACGATGTCTCAAGAAAATACCAAGTTGTGTGATTTTTCTAATACCAATAATAATGATTTTATTAGCACTCCGCTTGCTCCTTTCGCCACTAGTGCAGTCTTTGTAGGATCGAAAGTATGTCTAGAGGGGGGTGATTAGACTACTTGACCAAATAAAAATCTAGCCTTTTCCCAATTTTAGTTCTTGGTAGATTTTAGCTATCTTAGCACAAGACAAGCAATCTCCACACAATTCAAGCAAGCATGCAAAAGAGTATATGAGCAGCGGAAAGTAAAGCATGCAACTTGCAAGAATGCAAAAGGAAGGGTTTGGAGGATTCAAACACAATTGGAGACACAGATGTTTTTGTCGTGGTTCCGATAGGTGGTGCTATCGTACATCCACGTTGATGGAGACTTCAATCCATGGATGGTAACGGTTGCGCGAGTCCATGGAGGGCTCCACCCACGAAGGGTCCACGAAGAAGCAACCTTGTCTATTCCATCACGGCCATCACCCACGAAGGACTTGCCACACTAGCGGTAGATCTTCACGAAGTAGGCGATCTCCTTGCCCTTACAAGCTCCTTAGTTCAACTCCACAATCTTGTCGGAGGCTCCCAAGTGACACCTAGCCAATCTAGGAGACACCACTCTCCAAGAAGTAACAAATGGTGTGTTGATGATGAACTCCTTGCTCTTGTGCTTCAAATGATAGTCTCCCCAACACTCAACTCTCTCTCACAGGATTTGGATTTGGTGGAAAGAAGATTTGAGTGGAAAGCAACTTGGGAAGGCTAGAGATCAAGATTCATATGGTTGGAATGGAATATCTTGACCTCAACACAAGTGTAGGTGGTTCTCTCTCAGAAAATGTGTATTGGAAGTGTAGGTATGTTCTGATGGCTCTCTCCACGAATGAAGAGTGGGTGGAGGGTTATATATAGCCTCCACACAGAATCTAACCGTTAGACACAATTTGCCAAACTCGGTGGGACCGAATGGTTAAACTCGGTCGGACCGATTCAGCAAACCTAGTGACCGTTAAGATTTTCGGTGGGACTGAGATGCAACTCGGTAGGACCGATATGGTTAGGGTTAGGGCATAACGTAATCTTGGTGTGACCAATTACACAAACTCGGTGGGACCGATTTTGGTAATAAGCTAACCAAAGAGTTGGTTAGGTAAACTCGGTAGGACCAATTCGCTCATCTCGGTGAGACCGAAATGTTACCAAAGGGAAATAGAGAGTTTACATTGCAATCTCGGTGGGACCGATCGCTCATCTCGGTAAGACCGAAATGTTACGAAGGGAGATAGAGAGATTACAATCCCATCTCGGTGAGACCGAGATCCCTATCAGTGAGACCGATTTGCCTAGGGTTTGTGGCAGTGGCTATGACATTTGAAACTCGGTGGCGTCGGATAGAAAGAATCGGTGGGGCCGAGTTTGACTTTTGGTTTAGGTCATATGTGGATGTGGGAGAGTAGTTGAGGATTTTGGAGCATATCACTAAGCACTTTGAGCAAGCAAGCCATTAAGCAACACCTCATCCCTCCTTGATAGTATTGGCTTTTCCTATAGACTCAATGTGATCTTGGATCACTAAAATATAAAATGTAGAGTCTTGAGCTTCACGCTTGAGCCAAACTTTTTGTCCTTAGAATTTTGAGGGATCCACTTTCCTCATCCATGCCATGCCATTCATTGAGCTTTTCCTGAAATATTAATCTTGGAATAATGTTAGCTCAATGAGCTATATGTTGTTAGGAATTACCAAAACCACCCAGGGATAGTTGCACTTTCAATATCCCCCTTTTTGGTAATTGATGACAACATATATATCAAAGCTTCGACAAATGATAATAAGAGTGAAAGATATTGTCGCTTTGAGAAGTATGTGAAAAGCAAGAGCTCCCCCTAAATTTGTGCATATCTTAAGATTTGCTTTGGACTGCAAATGCACAATGAGTTAGGATCATGGGTTACTCTTCCATGTCACATACATCTTGGTGGAGCGCTCAAAATGATAAGAATTAAATACATGCACTCATCACCAAGCAAAGTGAATGATCATATAAGGATAAGTAAGATAATATCATCTAACATGCATAAGTGTAGCTTATGATCAACCACATGATCATCAATGTCTCACAGATAATAGCATAGTATCTCAAGCAATCAAAAGACAAACAAAGTTCAACCACCAAAGCAAGAGAGAACAAAAGCAAACGCTCTCTCTCGAAGCCTATGATCTATACATTTTTCTCCCCTTTGGCAACAAGTTACCAAAAAGTTCATAGAAAATGCATAGCACTAAAACGTCTCTCAGGCTTGGTCTTCAGGTGGTGGTGTCCGAAGAATGCCAAGGACGAAGGCTTCAGTCGAAGTAGATGGAGCTGATGGAGTTGGTGCTGGAGCTGGTTGCGCTGGAGCTGTAGCTGGTGCAGATGAAGTGACTCTAGTGTCTGGAATAGGCACTGCAGCAGATCTCTGAGCTCGAGGCACTCTGGCAAATGCATCAGTGGTTGTCTTGCCCTTCCTATCCTGCTTGTCATCCTGTAGCTGCTCCACAACAGACTGAATCTCAGTTACTTTGACATCTAAATCATAGAATTTTTGTTCCATGATTCTTTCCAGGCTCTCCTGGTTTTGAGTTAGGGTGGCCAACCCCTTCTCAATCCTTAGAGTTGATGCTATCAAATAACCAAGCTGGTCCTGCTTGCTTTTCAAAAAGTACTCAGATGCCTCCTCTTGAGTTGGCATCTTGGCAGCCTTCTCTTTCTTTGCTTTCTCCTTCTTCTCTTGAGCTTGTACTGATGATGGTTCATTCTCATTCATCACAACTTGATTGTCCTCAAAGTCAGGATAGATAGGCAAGTGTTTCTTATCCAACAAGTATGTGCCTGTGCCCATCTTTGAGTTTATCAACTCCTAGATCTGTGGGGCATATCCACAACTTCTTTTCTGGCCAGCTGTAGTCCTCTTGATAGTCTCAACTATAAGGCTCATGACCTTGAACTTCTGTGGCACATCAAATATATGTAGCAAGTTAATTGCATGGCCTCTGATCATTCTATGATCACCAGACTTGGGCAAGAGAGTGCGCCTAAGGATCCAATTGATTGTAGGCAGCCCTGACAGCAAGTGTTTTACTGACCCAAACTGGTGAGTCTCAAGATCATCTTCAGGAATCTCCTTGTACATGTTTGCCACAGAGTTTTGATCCATCTTCTTCTTGGCATAGACATCCAAGTCATCTTCTTCTTCCTTAGGAGCATTGATCAGATTTGCCCATTCCTCAATCGTTGAGTGGTACCTTGTACCTTCAGACATCCATACTATCCTGCCATCTGGATAGAAGAGTGCTGTGGAGTAGAATTGCATTATGAGCTCATCATTCCACTTTGTGAGCTTCTGCCCAACAAAGTCTACAACTCCACAAGCACTGAAGCTGTCAAACACACCAGGATAGTGTTCCTCATTTTCCTTGATATACTTCTAGTCGACCCACCTCATTTCACACACTATAGGCTTCTTGTCCAACAACACTGTCTCATAGAAGTCCTGCTATTCCTTTGTGTGGAACCTATAATCAACAGCAGTTCTTCTTCTGGTAGCATATGGATCTGTCTCTCTCCATTTCCTCAGTCCTGAGTCTCTCCTGATCTTCATGTTCTCAGCCACAGGATGAGCATCATTGTGGTCTGGAATCTTGGGTTTGAGCTTCCTCAGGACTTGTCCTTCATCATCTTCATCAGCAGCAACTTCAGGCACTGGGGCCTTGTTCTTCTTAGCAGCTGGTATACTCCTGGTATTCCTCTTAGGTGCACTCTTGGGCTTGGAGGCTGCTTTGGGTGCTTCTTTGGGCTTTGATGAAGCAGCCCCTGTCCTGATAGCATCACCCATAAGCTTATGGGCCTTAGGTGCTGGTGCAGCAACCTCTTCTTCCTCTTCCTCTTCAGAATCTCTCATGATTGAGGATCTCCCAAGCACTCTAGCAGTGGTCTTTTTGATCCTCTCCTTCCTCTTCTTCCCTTCTGCAGCAGCCTCTTTGGGTTGAGATTCCAAAGATGCTTGAGAGGAGGCTCTGGCTTTAGACATTGGTTGTCTCCCTACTGACCTCTTGGTCTTCAGACCTGGCTTGGTTGAAGCAGCTGTGCCATATTCCTTCTTAAGCACTTTCTTCTTTGATGTGGCATCATCCTCAGTGGCCACATAGTCTTTATCCTCAGACTCTGAAGTTTTCTTCTTCCTTGTTCTGGTGGCAGCTTTGGGCAAGTTGCTAGGAGTGCTCTTGCTACCATCATGTGAACTGCTAGAGGGACTAGTGCCCTCACTCAGGTGAACCTGCTCCTCTGACCTGTTCTGGCTGTCACTCTGATTAGACATATTGCAAACACTGACAGCAGACCCTGTGAATAGATATAGATGAGATAGAGTGGATGAGCATCACAAAATGCAGAGGTTTTTGCAAAAGAATGAGTCAAAAACTTAGTTTTAGTTTTCCACAGAAAGCATTTTGGATCAACCGATTTGTAAACTCGGTGATACCGAAGCAGCTGTTGGAACCTAAATTAGTGAACTCGGTTAGACCGAGTCACAGTTCGGTGGCACCGAGACTACTAGGGTTTCACAAAGTCCTGAACTCGGTCACACCGATTTGCAATTCTCGGTTAGACCGAAAATTACATGTGCAATGGCCTGAGCCGAATCGGTGGTACCGAGTTCCACAACTCGGATGATCCGAGATGGTTTCGGCGGAAACCTAACCCTAAATTTTCAATTCAACTCTAATCTACGGAGTGTCTTGACTGGATAAGATAGTTTCAATCGTGGCAAGATTCATGATGAACACAATGTGCTAGGAATCATACGGGGATAGCACTGTGATCGAGTCCATACCCTAGTTCGGCGATGAACTCGCTACGGCGGCAACAGCGGGGAAGAATTCCATTGACGGCGGCAGAGACCAGCGGCAGGAGGCGGCTGGCGACGAGGAGGACGATCCGGAGACCCAGGAGGCAGAGCGAGCTATGCGCGGGTGAAGGGGTTTTGGAGAAATTTCCAAAATTTTGCCCGTGAGTATATATAGCCCGACCCTGTCGGTGTGACCGAGTGGAACAACTCGGTGGCACCGAGATTCATAACTGCAAGCAGTTACTGAAACTCGGTGTGACCGAAAGGTTCAAATCGGTTGCACCAAGATTGAAAACCTAGATCGACTTAGTGATCTCGGTATGACCGAAATGGAGGAATCGGTCAGACCGAAAAGCACAAAGAAGTTTTGGAAGTTTAAGTCTATGACGAATCAGGGACTCCGAGTGCTCCTCACACAGAGTGGTTCGAATCTGACTTGATCAAATTTTGTGATGTAGCATGAATAGAGTTTGAGACGAGAAAAGCATAGATAGCTAGAGAGGGTTCTTAGGCATTCTTGTCCATCCACTTGGCAAAAGAAAAGAAAACCAATCAATCAAAACAACAAGTGGATTTCCTCGAATGAGTGAAATATGCAATCAACATGCTCACACAATAAAATGGCAATTGAAATATGTGGCAAAGCATGCACAACCAATTCTAGCATCTATCAAACAATTGGCGATGACTAGGTCATCTATATATGAGTATATTGACTTAGGAGTCAAATGAGAACATTTGATCATAGGTCATACTCATCGTTTAAGCACAAGTGGGGTTACCACTTTTACATAAAGCATTTTTGTGTTCACACCATTAGAGTTGCTTTAGCTCAATTCTTAGAGTAAAGCTCCCCCTAGATGTGAGATCCCCCCTAAGAGGGATGAACTAACCTTGGGTTTTGTCGATGATGACTTCATGTAGATGTTGAGGATGTGGATGCTCAATGTTGATGTAGATCATTTGGAGCTATCCATTGGAGTGAGTTGCACTTTCAATACCTACACGGGTTAGTCCCACAAGGAACAAACAAGGATATCCATAGACATAGAGTGATGCACACACAAGATGATGTCCATGAAAGCTTTTAGGTTACCTTGTCCCTTGTCTTACCAACAAGAGGGCTTGTGACTCCTTGAACTAGTGCAAGATGTGGAAGTTGATTGCACTTGTTCTTGCCAAGATGATAAGAGTGAAGTATGTTGGCGGAGTCACCCTCAAGAACTCTCTAGTTCTTCTTCTTCTTCGGGATCCACACCATCTTGATGGGAATCCTCGGTGTTGTAGTTGTACTTGATGAAGTGGAACTTGAAGTAGTCTTGGGAACCCACTTGACCAAGGCCTTAGGAGCTTCTTCAAATGCATCAATTTCCTCTTGAAGCTTGTCCTTGCCTTTTTGCTTGTGGTCTTGTGGTGAAAGATCATCTTGAGCTTGTGTCCCTTTGAGAGAAGTAGGATCATACTTCTCTTGTTGAGGAACAAACTTCGTCTTGGGGTATTGATCTTCTTCCCACTCAACTCCATTGGCATTGAACTTTCGTTCAAAACCAACACCTTGATTCTTCCGGTGCCTTCCTTGCATGCGTACAATTTCCTCGAATTGCTTACTTCCGGCAAGGCTCTTGTAAACACCTTTCTCTATAATTCCCTTCAATAAGCTATTTTCTCGCTCAAGTGTAACTTGGCTAAGAGAATCATTAGTGGAATCAAGAGAACTACTAGAAGCAACAATATTGGATTTAGCTTGATTATTGTTACTACTAGAGGAAGAATCTTTCTTGTTCTTGTTACTAGACTTGACTTGAGGCATGTAAGTGGATAAGAGTAAACGCTTGGCAATGTAAGAAGAACTTTTCTTACAAACATCATCATTGATTGCTTTTAAGAACTCATGCTCTTGCTCAAGGTTGAGCTTTTCAAAGCGTAATTTCTCATGAGTCCTTAAAAGTTCTCGATGATCTCCTAAGATAGTTTCATGAGCTAACTTAAGAGTGTTTAGTTCTTTAGTTAGGGACTCAATCTTCTCCTTATCATTGTCATTCGTTTTATCTTGATTAGCATGATTAATTGACGTTTCATCATAGTATTCATCACTAGAGTTGTCAACAAGTAAATCATCATCACCTAACAAGTCATCTTCATCACTATTGAAATCAACATACTCGGGGTGTGATACCTTTGGGCCTTTAGCCATGAAGCATGTTCCAACTCCTTCATTTGGTGAGTCAAATATGTCATAGGAGTTGGTTGTCACAAGTGCTAGACCGGCAACACCTTCATCTTGAGTATATTCGGAGTCAGAGTGATAGCTTCTCTCGGAGTGGTTGTCGGAGTCGGAGCCGGATATCCATTCACCAACATGAGCTTGATGTCTTCGTTTTGTGTAGCTCCTTGATGACTTGTCCTTTCTTTCCGAATCCTTGCTTCTCCGTGAGGGTCTTCGTTCATAACGATCATCTCTACTCCTTCTTTCTCTAGATGGTGATTCTTCTCTTCTACTTGTTCTCTTGGGAGAATCTTCTCTTCTCTTGTAGGGGGGCGTACACTCATTGGAATAGTGTCCGGGCCTTCCACAATTGTAGCAGTTTCGCTCTCGACTAGAAGATCTTTTGTCATTGTAGGACCTTGACTTGGAGCTTCTCTCTTTGCTTCTACTCTTGTAGAACTTGTTGAAGTTCTTCACCACTAATCTCAATTCTTCATTGAAGGTTTGTTTCTCACTCGATGATGTGGGAGCTTCACATGAGGCTTTGTAAGCACCACTTGATTTGTTGTGAAGTTCCTCTTTATCCTTGAGTGACATCTCATGAGCAACAATTCTTCCAATGACTTCCGTTGGCTTGAGATCTTTGTAATTGGGCATCATTTGGATCAATGTGCACACGGTATCATATTTTCCATCCAAGGCTCTTAGGATCTTCTTGATGATGAATCTATCTGTCATCTCTTCACTCCATAAGCCGGCAATCTCATTTGTGATAAGAGCAAGCCTAGAGTACATTTCAGTGACACCTTCACCATCCTTCATTTTGAACTTGTCAAGTTGACTTTGAAGCACATCCAATTTGGATTCCTTGACGGAGTCGGTACCTTCGTGCATATCAATCAAAGTATCCCAAATTTCCTTTGCATTCTCAAGACGGCTGATTTTGTTGAATTCTTCGGGGCACAATCCGTTGAAGAGGATATCACAAGCTTGAGCATTGTATTGAAGCATTTTCAACTCATCCGCGGTAGCTTCACGATTCGGTTCTCTCCCATCAAAGAATTCACCTTGCAAGCCAACACACACAATAGCCCAAACGGCGGGGTTATGTCCAAGAATATGCATTTTCATCTTATGCTTCCAACTAGCAAAATTACTACCATCAAAGTAAGGACCTCTACGGTGATAATTTCCCTCGCTAGACGCCATACTCTCCTAGGTTGTGAAGCCAAGGCTATGACCACCAAAAGCTATGGAAACCAAAGCAAATGGAGACCAAAGCTCTGATACCACTTGTAGGATCGAAAGTATGTCTAGAGGGGGGTGATTAGACTACTTGACCAAATAAAAATCTAGCCTCTTCCCAATTTTAGTTCTTGGCAGATTTTAGCTATCTTAGCACAAGACAAGCAATCCCCACACAATACAAGCAAGCATGCAAAAGAGTATATGAGCAGCAGAAAGTAAAGCATGCAACTTGCAAGAATGTAAAGGGAAGGGTTTGGAGGATTCAAACGCAATTGGAGACACGGATGTTTTTGTCGTGGTTCCGATAGGTGGTGCTATCGTACATCCACGTTGATGGAGACTTCAACCCATGGAGGGTAACGGTTGCGCAAGTCCATGGAGGGCTCCACCCATGAAGGGTCCACGAAGAAGCAACCTTGTCTATTCCATCACGGCCGTCGTCCATGAAGGACTTGCCTCACTAGCGGTAGATCTTCACGAAGTAGGTGATCTCCTTGCCCTTACAAACTCCTTGGTTCAACTCCAAAATCTTGTCGGAGGCTCCCAAGTGACACCTAGCCAGTCTAGGAGACACCACTCTCCAAGAAGTAACAAATGGTGTGTTGATGATGAACTCCTTGCTCTTGTGCTTCAAATGATAGTCTCCCCAACACTCAACTCTCTCTCACAGGATTTGGATTTGGTGGAAAGAAGATTTGAGTGGAAAGCAACTTGGGAAGGCTAGAGATCAAGATTCATATGGTTGGAATGGAATATCTTGACCTCAACACAAGTGTAGGTGGTTCTCTCTCAGAAAATGTGTATTGGAAGTGTAGGTATGTTCTGACGGCTCTCTCCACGAATGAAGAGTGGGTGGAGGGGTATATATAGCCTCCACAAAGAATCTAACCGTTACACACAATTTGCCAAACTCGGTGGGACCGAATGGTTAAACTCGGTCGGACCGATTCAGCAAACCTAGTGACCGTTAGGATTTTCGGTGGGACTAAGATGCAACTCGGTAGGACCGATATGGTTAGGGTTAGGGCATAACGTAATCTTGGTGTGACCGATTACACAAACTCGGTGGGACCGATTTTGGTAATAAGCTAACCAGAGAGTTGGTCAGGTAAACTCGGTGGGACCGATTCGCTCATCTCGGTGAGACCGAAATGTTACAAAAGGGAAACAGAGAGTTTACATTGCAATCTCGGTGGGACCGATCGCTCATCTCGGTAAGACCGAAACGTTACGAAGGGAAACAGAGAGATTACAATCCCATCTCGGTGAGACCGAGATCCCTATCGGTGAGACCGATTTGCCTAGGGTTTGTGGCAGTGGCTATGACATTTGAAACTCGGTGGCGCCGGATAGAAAGAATCGGTGGGGCCGAGTTTGACTTTTGGTTTAGGTCATATGTGGATGTGGGAGAGTAGTTGAGGATTTTGGAGCATATCACTAAGCACTTTGAGCAAGCAAGCCATTAAGCAACACCTCATCCCTCCTTGATAGTATTGGCTTTTCCTATAGACTCAATGTGATCTTGGATCACTAAAATATAAAATGTAGAGTCTTGAGCTTCACGCTTGAGCCAAACTTTTTGTCCTTAGAATTTTGAGGGATCCACTTTCCTCATCCATGCCATGCCATTCATTGAGCTTTTCCTGAAATATTAATCTTGGAATAATGTTAGCTCAATGAGCTATATGTTGTTAGGAATTACCAAAACCACCCAAGGATAGTTGCACTTTCAGTCTTGTGATATTAATGCCACTTTGTTGAATCTTCTTATGAAAGATAAATTTTCTGGTACTCCTAATGAGGATGACGCATCCCATCTAAACATGAAAAAGATAGCAATACCAGCACCGGAGACGATGACACTCCGGAGAACGCTGAGACCAAGAAGACCCCATCAAACCAACATCTGAACAGGATGATTGGGAGGACGGGCAAGTCGACCCTGCTGAGCAGTAGGGAACAAAGACTCGGAGGATAGCAACTATCTACCACTCTTCGAGGACGACGTGAGCCTCGACAACAAAGATTTTATTGTGCCAGAAGAACCCCTCGAACAAGAGCGCTTTAAGCGCTGGCTAATAGCCATGGCAAGAAGCCTAAAAAAGAAGCAGCAGAAGCTCCAAGCTGACCAAGATCTGCTCAACGACAAATGGACTAATGTCCTGGTAGCCGAAGAATACGGCCTCGAACGCCCAACAAAGAGTTACCCAAAGCGTAAGCTGCTACCCCAATTCGACGATGAGGCGCTGGAGCCCATACCACCCACGCGTAACGCGGCTGACGGACCCGACCGACCACCACGTGGCCGGGACAGATCGACAACTCAAGCTGAACACCAGCCTGCACCACCTTGCCGTAAAAACAGAGAAACAACAGCTCGGGGATACACATATGACCTACGACAGGACCTGGAAAATAGAGCAGGTCAGACCAGATCAATCTATGGATCGCGAGGGCATGCCCCGCCGTGAGAGGACGGCTATCAATCCTGGCGCGACAAGCACAACCACGCCCAGGCCGAAAACCGCATACGGACTTCATTCAAACTGCGTCGTGATATGGCCCGATATAGAGGCGCCGCACACCCCCTATGCTTCACCGATGAGGTAATGGAGCACCAGTTCCCAGAAGAGTTTAAACCCGTGAATATTGAATCATACGACGGCACAACATATCCTGTAGTATGGATTGAAGATTTTCTTCTCCACATTCACCTGGCTCGCGGTGACGATCTACACGCCATCAAATACCTCCCCCTAAAACTTAAGGGGCTAGCTCGGCACTGGTTAAATAGCCTCCCAAAAAACTCTATCGGAAGCTGGGAAGACCTTGAGGATGCCTTTAGAGACAACTTCCAAGGCACCTACATCCGGCCACTAGATGCTGATGACCTCAGTCATATTGTCCAGCAGCCCGGAGAGTCCGCCCGAAAATTCTGGACTAGGTTCCTCATTAGAAAGAACCAGATTGTCGACTGTCCAGATGCCGAAGCCCAAGCGGCCTTTAAACATAGCATTCGCGATGAATGGCTCGCCCGACACCTCGTCCAAGAGCAGCCGAAGTCCATGGCAGCCCTCACGGCACTCATGACCTGCTTTTGCGCGGGTGAAGACAGCTGGCTAGCCCGTAGCAGTAATAGTACAAGCGAACATGGCACTTCCGAAGCTAAGAATAACAACGGCAGGCCCAGACGCAACAAACACAAGCACCGCAGCAATAGTGACAATACCGAAGACATGGCGGTCAAAGTCGGATTCAGCGGCTCCAAGTCCGGTCAGCGGAAGAAGCCATTCAAAAGAAATAGAGAGGGCTCATCCAGCTTGGACCGAATACTCGATCGACCCTGCCAGATTCACGGCACCCCCGACAAGCCTGCCAATCATACCAACCGAAGTTGTTGGGTCTTTAAACAGGATGGCAGGTTAAACTCCGAACATAAGGAGAAAGGGTCGCCCAGCGAGGACGATGACGAGGAGCCTCGTCCACCGAACACAGGGGGACAGAAGAAATTTCACCCGAAGCCAAAATGGTAAATATGATATACGTCACTCATATTCCCAAGAGGGAGCGCAAGCGCGCGCTAAGGGACGTATATGTGATAGAGCCAGTCGCCCCAAAATTCAACCCATGGTCGGCCTGTCCGATCACCTTCGATCGCAGGGACCATCCGACCAATATCCGTCACGGAGGTTTGGCCGCACTGGTCCTCGACCCAATCATTGACGGATTCCACCTTACGCAAGTCCTCATGGATAGCGGCAATAGCCTTAACCTGCTCTATCAGGACACAGTCCGCAAGATGGGTATTAATCCGTCAAGAATCAAGCCTACCAAAACTACCTTCAAAGGAGTAATACCTGGTGTAGAGGCCTGCTGCATTGGCTCAATCACATTGGAGGTTGTCTTCAGTTCACCGAACAACTTCCGAAGCGAAGACTTGATCTTCGACATCGTCCCCTTTCGCAGTGGCTACCATGCACTGCTCGGACGAACCACGTTCGCTCGCTTCAATGCGGTCCCACACTATGCCTATCACAAACTCAAGATGCCCAGACCACGCGGCGTTATTACGGTCAATGGCAACATGGAACGCTCCCTTCGTACTGAGGAGCACACCGTGGCCCTGGCAGCGGAAGTACAGGGCGGCCTTATCAAGCCGACTATTACATCGGCGGCCAAGTCCCCGGACACTATCAAACTAGTCCGGACTACCCAACAGTATGACAGTCCAGCTCGTCAGGAGCTCGATTAGCAATTTGTCATGCATCTCAGCCCCTACCAATTTGTGGCACACGTACCACGTGTGCATAATTACGCACTAAAGATACCATGGGAAAGGATGGAGGCATAATAAAGATAAAGTCCACAATACGGCTAGACCCTATTTGGACACTCACATTTCCTTTTTTTCTTTTTATTTTTTCAGGTTCCTTACAACCCACGTCACCTTTTAGACGGTACCAAGGCCTCTTTTTGAGGCCTATCATGAAAACACCGATCGATGATCCTCTCGAAGGACAATACACCAAGGGGAAAAGCAGCGTAGACGCGTGGCAGAGTACCTATAGGGTCTTTAAAGATCACCTTGTCCGTTTTCAGGACACACACACAGCTTTCCCCTGTGCTCGGCATGTAAAATAGCCTTGTTGCTTACTGCACTATTTGTACCAATACGTTTTGACGTATCAATCGGACTATAATGGAAACAGTTTCTAGCCCAACCTATGCGGTATTGACCTATCTCTTAATCTGTGTCTCCTTGTTTTTGTCCAATTGTCATGTACACCTCGGTATGACTTAAATCGCTAGGGGCTCTATTGAGCCATGTACATTTTTTCAAAAAACTAAACAAAGTCCGAACACTTTCACAGTGCAATTCGGTGTCCCGAATATAGCAGTATATGCATTGGCTCCGAATCATGTCTTTGGTCAATAGTTGGGTTGCCCGGTGTCGGGGTCAAAATCGACGGATCTCGGGTAGGGGATCCCGAACTGTGCGTCTAAGGCGGATAGTAACAGGAGGCGGGGGACACAATGTTTACCCAGGTTCGGGCCCTCTCGATGGAGGTAATACCCTACTTCCTGCTTGATTGATCTTGATGATATGAGTATTACAAGAGTTGATCTACCACGATATCGAAGAGGCTAAACCCTAGAAGCTAGCCTATGATTATGTTTGTTGTTGTCCTATGGACTAAACCCTCCGGTTTATATAGACACCAGAGGGGGCTAGGGTTACACATAGTCGGTTACAAGGGAGGAGATCTACATATCCAAATTGCCAAGCTTGCCTTCCACACAAAGGAGAGTCCCATCCGGACACGGGATGAAGTCTTCAATCTTGTACCTTCATAGTCCAACAGTCCGGCCAAAGTATATAGTCCGGCGGTCCGAGGACCCCCGAATCCAGGACTCCCTCAGTAGCCCCTGAACCAGACTTCAATGACGATGAGTCCGGCGCGCAGATTATCTTCGGCATTGCAGGGCGGGTTCCTTCTCCAAATACTCCATAGAAGATTTTGAACACAAGGATCGTGTCTGGCTCTGCAAAACAAATTCCACATACCACCGTAGAGAGTATATTATTCCACAAATCTAATATGCTGACAACTTTTTATAATGTGACATCACGCTATGGCCCAGTCTATTCGAACCGTTTTCTCAACCAGCTAGTGCACATATTGCGAGGCGGTTTTCTTGGCACGCCTTGTCGAAGCAAAGATCGTGTCCCCTTATCACGGGATTCTCATCAATACGGGTGTGGGTAACCCAACCACGCCTACTGGTATGACTCCTCGATTTTAGGCAAGTTCCGAATGGCCACGCAGAGGATGCTTGATATTCATCCTCTTTATAAAGGGGCCAAGGCATGTCCTTTTCTTCTCGCGTTCGATCCTTCCCTTCCTCCACCTTGAGTTCCAACACCCAAGGCTCAGGCTAAGCACTTCGGACCTTCAACCATGTCCGGATCCAACCTTCAAGGTCGGTGGATGGCCTCTTCTATCACAGAGGAGGACATCAAGAAGCTAAGAGAAGCCAGGTATCTGACTGTCAAAATCTCGCATAGGCTGCCTGATCAAGGGCAGGTCATCCCCACTCCCGAACCCAACAAGAGTGTCGTATTTGTTTCCCACTTCCTCCGAGGGCTAGGATTTAGTCTTGATCCCTTTGTTAGAGGGCTTATGTTCTATTACGGGCTCGATTTCCACGATCTAGCCCCAGATTCCATCCTTCACATCTTGTCGTTCATCGTCGTGTGTGAGGCATTCCTCCGCATCACCCCACACTTCGGCTTATGGCTCAAGACCTTCAATGTGAAGCCGAAGATGATCGATGGGCGACACACAGAATGCGGAGGTGCCATAATAAGCAAAGGCGCCGATGCCCCATGGCCAAAGGGTTCCTTCCCGGAGGTGTCCAACGTATGGCAGCGGGAGTGGTTTTACATCACAGCTCCCCAAAGTACCAAGTGGGTAGCTGCCTCCGCCTTCCGTTCGCCCCCCCCCCCCCCCGCCACAACTGGCATCATGGGTCAACAAGGGGCTAGACTGGGTAAGAAAGGCGAAGATGATCAGGTGTTCGGCCCCCCTTCCCGAAGGCTCACCAGATCCTATACTAGCCAGGATGCTTGAGCACGCACTTTATCAAGTGCCATCAGGGGAAGATAAAGGGGGTATAAAGAAGCCCAAAGCGGTCCTCACGCATTACTCATCCAAACCGGGGGAATTAGTGTCTCCACGAAGGAGGATAATCGGGGAGAAGAATCTAGAATTCCCTCTCCCCAAGGAAGGAAAAGGACTGCCTCTGACGACTCGGAAACGAAATTTTCCAAACGAGGGAAGAAACCTTCGCCAGGGGCCCTGCCCCGGAGGGCGCCCTAACCGCACAATGCCCACAAGGGGGCCAGCCCTCCATCGATATGTAAGTGAATCAAGAGTACTTCTGGTAAATATATCCTGCTTTATCTCCAAGGACAATAACCGAGACATATATCTTTCAGTCCGGCTCGTAGCCCGTCTCAACAGAGTTCGTCTTCGGGGGATCTTCTTCTGGAGATGATGGAGAGTGAAACGCCTCCCCCTGTCTCCCCGCCTCCTAGGGCGGACGACCCTGAGGTGTCATCGCGGAGGATTTCTCCTAATCTGCCGAGGCCAGAAGGTAACCCTTTGGCCACCCGAAGTCCAGAGTATTCGGCTTCTAAGGAGAGCAACAAAAAGAGTCTGGGATTGTCCGGTGCACAACCGGACGTGCTGATGGGTCTTTTGTAGCAAGCGGCTATCTTAGAGGAACATTGTACTTTAATGGGTACGGTGGTTGAGAGGATCTCATCCGCCAAAAGTGGGTTGCATGAAGCTTTTACGAGCCTGCTAAGAGGCTTTGAGGTACGCAAAGTAATATATATAAAAAATTGACGGTACCGTACATGCTAGGTGTGCTCTATACAGATAGTAGCCCCTCAGACTCTGGTTGCTGTCAGAGGTGGCAAATAGAGGATCGTAGTCCTAGGTAATGATCGCGTTGCTTTCATTTGCAGGCGGCTGACGGTCCGGTGGCTGGACGGACTGCTGAGTTTGCAGGACTTAGCCGGCAACTTGACGCGGTAGATGCTGACATCGCACTTGTGAACCAGCAGCTTGACGAGGCACAAGGTATGTATTTTCAGGTGGTCAATAAATATTATGAGGAGCATGATGCTAGTATCTATAATATGTTGTGACTACAGATGGAGCTGCCGCCGTGGATACCCTTCAGGCGGAACTTGCCCGAGCCAAGGAACAAGCCAGGAGGAGTGATGCAGCCGCCCTAAAGGCGGCCGAAGAGTTAAGAGTCGAACGGGCTGCTCATCGCCAGAGCGAGGATAAAATAGCCAAGATGGCCGTTGAGCTGAAGGATGCCGCCGACCGGTACGAGCTTCTTGAAAAGGAAAGCCAAGCGAAAGCGGCGGACCTAGAGAAAACCATGGTAGCAGCCAAGGAGACCCGCTCTAAAATCAGAGCGGCAAAGGAGGAGCTTCGTCAAGCCGGAGATATCACGGCTAGGAAGCCCTTTTTGTTGTGAACAAAGTTCGGAGATCCAAAGTATGCCCCACTGGATCAATTATGGAGTGCTGCAGACGCGTATTCGGACCTGGCAATGAGTGCTGCTGATGCAACCGAGTTTTTTAAAGATCAAAAAGATCATGAAGTGGAAAAGTTATTCTGGTCGCAGTTCAGTGCTCCAACGCGTCCGCTGCTGTTTAATGAGAAAATGGCCGAGTGGGCTGAGCTCCATAGGTTGTCCGGGCTTGCCATGAGGTCTGTCGTGGATCATCTTTGGCCGAAAGGACCAAGGCCGAATAGTTATTTTGGTTTAGTGCAACGATTCCTTGGTGTTGTGCCGCATATCGACGCTGCAAAGAGGTCGGCATGCATAGAGGGTGTGCGGATGACTCTTGCCCGTGTTAAGACATACTGGGCAGAGATGGATGCCACCGCTATTGCCACCCGGGGTCCGGCCGTCGGCCAGGTCTCAGCCAAGCACTATTTTGAAGAAGTCCTAGAAGGCGCTCGTTTAATAGAGGCTCAGTGCTCGAAGAGTATCATGTTCGAGTCACATGTATCCCAATTGTAAAAACAATGCTATTTGGATTATAAAGGTTGTGTTTATACTTTTGCTTGAAAGTATTGTGATACCTTCTGTGCGGCCGTTTATGTATGTATATAACCTGAAAGTTTGTAGTCATTGGCTTCATCCCCCATGCATATAATGCGAGGGTGTTTGGAAAAACGCGTATTCACACTTCATCCAATGTCTTGGTCCATGAAGGAGGTGATAGCGCGGCGAACAAGGCAATCAGACTATATTGCTTTGACACTTTCACTTAGCCATAGGAGTTTGACAGTGGGGCTACTACATAGCCCCTGGTACTTCCGCGCTTATCCGAATATGGTGCGCGTACATACATGACCGGGAAACCGGTCCTTCGTTAATGCGGAGGAATCGCGAAGATTCCGCTGAGTCCTCAAGTGGTTGACCAGTCTCGCACTTTATCATGATAGTCAGTTTTCGGCTTTCTCTACTGAGGTGCTCATCTAGATGAACCAGGGCACAATCGCAGTAGTTCTCCCGGTGCCACCTTAGCCGATAGAGTGGAACGTAAGGTAGCAAAACACAGAAGCCGGGCAAACCCAACTATTGACCAAAGACACGATTCGAAGCTGATGCATATAAGGCCAAACTCGCGACGCTGAACACTCCCTAAGGTATTCGGTCTTTACAACGTATACTGAGCTGAGTAACGCCCTCGATAATAAGCCCTAAATTTCCAGGTACGTGCATTAATCTGACATGACGAAATGTCAATAACACCAGCATCCCTCTTGGTTATGTTCAGTATCCTGAGGGTGTGAAGCAACAAGAGACAATAAAAAAAGTTTACACAGGGTCTTAATCTAAAAAGAAACCTTTGAACGGGGCCCTGCTGCACGTCTGCGCCTGTGTCTCTGTTGTGCCGTATCCTGGAAGGGTATAGCACGATGATCATCTGTAAGAGAGAAAATCCCAGGTGAAAGTTTTCGTGCGAAAAAATGGTTATTCTGAATAAACCATGAAAATTCAATCTAAATAAGATCAAGCCGAACTATAGTCCTTTTTACATGTGGGGAGCCCCTAGCACCACCTATGGGGGTATATCCATCGACCCAGTCATAGGTTTATTTGAGCTGTTACAGCTAGTGGTGCGCCGGACTCGTCTAGCCGTGTCCGTGGTCTTGACGACCGATCATTTATTTTAGTTGGAGAGGGCGTTCGGTGTTCGGCTGCTAAAGCCACCACACGTTCTTCCGCATGTAAGGAACGTTCTGTGTTTCTGCTAACTATGATGATGGCACGTGGACCGGGCATCTTAAGCTTAAGATAAGCGTAATGCAGTATTGCATTAAAACGAGCGAAGGCCGTTCTTCTGAGTAGTGCTTGATAGCCACTTCGGAATGGAGCGATGTCGAAGGTTAACTTTTCTCTTCGGAAGTTGTCGGGAGAACCGAATACAACCTCTAGTACTAGAGAGCCCGTGCAGCGAGCCTCTGGGCCTGGTATTACTCCTTTAAAGGTAGTATTTCTTTGGCTGATTCCTGTCGGGTCTATCCCCATTTTGCGGACTGTGTCCTGATATATCAGATTAAGGCTACTGCCGCAGTCCATAAGGACAGATGGTATCCGTCAATTATTGGGTCTAGTACCAAGGCGGCTGATCCTCTGTGCCGGATACTAGTCGGGTGATCCCTGCGATCAAAAGTGATCGGGCAGGCCGACCAAGGGTGGAACTTGGGGGTGACGGGCTCTATGGCGCATACGTCTCGGAGTGCGCATTTGCTCCTCCTCGTTATGTGAATCATGTTCACTGTTTTGACCTCTGGTGGGAATTTTTTATGTCCCCCAATGTTCGGCCGGCGAGGCTCGTCCTCGTCTTTGCTTGGTGTCCCCCCCCCCTTGTGTTCGGCGTTTAGCTTGCCGGCCTACTTGAAGACCCAACATTCTCTGTTGGTGTGATTTGCCGGTTTGTCGGAGGTGCCATGAATCTGACATAATCTGTCTAGAATCTTGTTTAGGCTGGACGGTCCATCTGTGCTGCCTTTGAATGGCCTTTTCCGTTGACTAGGTCGAGAGCCCCTAAATCTGGCGCTTACCACCGTGTTGTCTGGGCTTTCTTCATTGTTTCGACGCTTGCTTTTATTTCGTCGTGGTTTTCCATTGCCATCCCTGACTTCGGATGTGCCTGGGTCGCTGGTGCCGCTACGGGCCAGCCAGCTATCTTCGCCCGCTCAAAAGTGGGTCATAAGGCTTGTTAGGGCTGCCATTGTCCTCGGTTTTTCCTGGCCGAGGTATCTGGCGAGCCATTTGTCCCGGACACTGTGTTTGAAAGCCGCTAAGGCTTCGGCGTCCGGGCAGTCAACAATTTGATTCTTCTTAGTGAGGAATATGTTCCAAAGCTTTCGGGCTGACTCTCCAGGCTGTTGAATTATATGACTTAAATCGTCTGCATCCGGAGGTCGGACATAGGTCCCTTGAAAATTAGCCCTAAAAGCATCTTCGAGCTCTTCCCAACTTCCAATTGAGTTTTTGGGGAGGCTCTTCAGCCAGTGTCGAGCTAGTCCTTTCAACTTGAGGGGTAAGTATTTGATGGCGTGGAGATCATCTCCGCGAGCCATGTGGATATGAAGGATAAAGTCCTCAATCCAGACCCCAGGGTATGTCGTTCTGTCGTATGCCTCTATGTTCATGGGTTTGAATCCTTCTGGAAATTCGTGATCCAGAACCTCATCAGTGAAGCATAAGGGGTGCGCGGCACCCCTATATTTGGATGTGCCATGGCCTTCTGACGGTTGTAGTGTTCGGTTTTGATTATGTGCCGGAGCGTGCTTCCTAGATCCGTAGATGGACCTGGTCAGACCGGCTTTTTGGTGCAAGTCCTCACGTAAATCGTGTACTGACTTAAGTTCGACATCGTTAGCCGCCCTATCGTGGCCACGGGGTGGTCGATCCGGCTGATCGGTCGTTTTATTTTTCGGCTATGTAGGCTCCAAAGCCTCGTCATCGAATTCAGGCAGCAGCTTGCGCTTTGGATAGCTCTTTGTGTGGCGAATGCCACCGTACTTTTCTTCGGTGTCGAGCACTTTGTTCCATATATTGTTGAGTGTATTTTGCGCGGCTTTAAGCCTTTGCTTCTGCTTCTTTAGACTCCTCGCGGTGGCAATAAGCCTTCTATGGAGGTTCTCTTGCTCCGAGTGCCTTTCCGGGATGATGTGTGCATCGTCGTCTGGACTGTTCTCCTCTCCAGAGATAGGTTGATTAGCTTTACCCTTGGCATCACCGTGATCGGGCAGCGGCTCCGTACTATGTTCACCGTCCGCTGGTTCATCCTGCTCTGTTGTTGGGTCCATGTGGTCATCATTTCCTTGGGAGTCGACCGGGGTATTATTCTTTCCAGCGCTGTTATCGTTGTTTTTGCCGAGGCGGGATTTGGAGCGGTTCCTACGTCGTCGCTTTGGTTGCTTCTCGAGGGGATATCCTCCATTGCATCCTTCCGTTCCTCGTCATTGTTTTCTTTGGGAGTATCCACCATGTATATATCGTGTGATGAAGTGGTTGTCCAACGCCCTATGGGCGATGGTTCCTGTTCCTCTCCTGCATCGTCGTCCATACCGTCGATGTCTTCGGAGTCGAAATCGAGCATGTCAGTTAAATCATTGACAGTGGCTATTAAGTGGGTGGTGGGTGGGAAACGAATTTCTTCGTCGTCCGCTTCCCACTCAAGACGGACATAGTTTGGCCAAGGGTCTCCTAACAAGAAGAGAGACCTTAATGAATTTAGCACGTCGCCTAAGGGCGAGTGTTGAAAGATATCCGCGGAGGTAAACTCCATGATCGGTGCCCAATCAGATTCGATAGGCACGGACACAACCGGTTCAGAGTCTGTGGCTGGGGATGAATCCAAGGGTCCGGCAACACAGGTCTCACGGGAGGTGAAGTTAGTATTCGGCTCTAACGCCGCTGAGTGTGCGACCTCCGTGGCGGGGTCCATCCACCCATCCTCGGACGGCACGATCTGCTCCGGATCGAGGGCCAGAGTTGCCACAGGTGTGATCTCCCGAACACTGTCTAGCGGCAGAGCTAAGTCATGCTCGTCGTGACTGTGCAGCGCACCTGACACGGGCTCGAATCCATCAAAGATCAAGTCTCTGCGGATGTCGGCAGTATAGTTTAAGTTTCCAAACCTGACCTGACAGCCAGGGGTGTAGCTCTCGATCTGCTCCAGATGGCCAAGCGAGTTGGCCCACAGTACGAAGCCGCCGAATACGAAGATCTGTCCGGGGAGAAAAACCTCACCCTGGGTCGCATCGTTGCCGATGATCGAAGGAGCCATCAAGCCTTATGGTGACGACACAGTGGAACTCTCAATGAAAGCACCAATGTCGGTGTCAAAACCGGCGGATCTCGGGTAGGGGTCCCGAACTGTGTGTCTAAGGTGGATGGTAACAGGAGGCGGGGGACACAATGTTTACCCAGGTTCGGGCCCTCTCGATGGAGGTAATACCCTACTTCCTGCTTGATTGCTCTTGATGATATGAGTATTACAAGAGTTGATCTACCACGAGATCGAAGAGGCTAAACCCTAGAAGCTAGCCTATGATTATGATTGTTGTTGTCCTACGGACTAAACCCTCTGGTTTATATAGACACCGGAGGGGGCTAGGGTTACACAGAGTCGGTTACAAGGGAGGAGATCTACATATCCGAATTGGCAAGCTTGCCTTCCATGCAACGGAGAGTCCCATTCGGACACGGGACGAAGTCTTCAATCTTGTATCTTCATAGTCCAACAGTCCGGCCAAAGTATATAGTCCGGCGGTCCGAGGACCTCCTAATCCAGGACTCCCTCACCCGGCTCCTATGGTTACTACCTTACGTTCCGCTTGTTCGGCTAAGGTAGTAAAGGGATAACTACTGCAATTGTGTTTCCGGTTTATCCGGACTAACACCTTAGTAGAGAAAGCCGAAAACTGACTATTATGATGCAGCGGAGCTGGTCAGCTATTCGATGACTAAGTATAAATATCTTGCGATTTTTTCCGCATTACGTCACAGGTCGGCCTTCCCCTGGCCGGGCATCCACAACACCCAAGTTCAGACAACCGAACAATACTAGGGGTTGCGCCTATACTCCCATTATAAAACTCCTATGGCTAAGTGAGAGCGATAAAGCCATATAGTTTGATTGCCTGGTTCGTTGCACTAACACCTCCTTCACGTACCAAGTCACTAGGTTAAGTGTGTTTAGGTGCTATCCCGAACACCCCCGTACTACCTATGTGGGGGCTGAAGCCGATGACTGGCCAACTCTCAGATATCGTAAACAGCCGCACAGGAGGAAAATATTTTAAAATAAAGCAAGCAATATATCATACATAAGCCTTGTTTCATAATACAGGATTGGACAACATAGGATACATTTATTCAAAAATGGTGTCCTTCGAACATTCGCCCTCTACAATGCGGAATCCTTCCAGGACATCATCGAAATACCGCTCCGGTGTGCAGTGCTCTTTGCCTGCGGGCAGTCCCTCGGTTGCGAGCTTGACGGCGTCCATCTTAGCCCACTGCATTTTGACACGGGTGAAGGCCATCCGCGCACCTTCGATGCAGACTGACCGCTTCACGGCATCAAGTCGGGGGCACGCACTGACCAGCCGCTTCATGAGCCCAAAGTAGCTATTGGGCATGGGTTCGGCAGGCCACAGGCGGATTATAAAATCCCTCATGGCCAATCCAGCCACCCTATGCAGTTCGGCCAACTGCTTCAGCTGGTCGCTGAGGGGCATGGGATGCTTAGGCGCAAGCTACTGCGACCAGAATAGCTTTTCTGTCGAGCTCCCCTCTTCAGCTCGGAAGAACTCTGCAGCATCGGCAACACTCCGGGGCAGGTCCACGAACGCTCCTGGAGAACTCCAAATCCGGGTCAGTAAGATGTATTTTTTCCTCACAAATTTGCTCTGCATGTTAAAGGCCTTACCAGCCGCAATTTGCTTCGCCTCCTGGATCTCCCAGCAGGCATTTTGGGCTTCAGTACGGGCCTCCTGAGCACTTTGGAGGGCCTTTGCAAGTTTGGATTTTTTATTCGAAATTTTATGCTCTAAGGACTCACATTTTCTTATAGCATCCTTGAGCTCTTGCTGGACTTCCTCCACCCTTGACTCATGTCTTAGGCGGGCGGCTCGTTCCTCCTTTGCCTCTTTCTTGGCCTCGGCCAGCGCGCTCTTGAGGGTATTGACCTCAGACGCGTCAGCTATGTGCAAAGTTATAAGACTCATTCAGATGGCAAATTATTGCTGATATTATTTCAGAAGCATTTTCGGTATCACATACCTTGCTTTTCTGGTAACTTCCGCCTCAGCTCAGACACTTCGGCGGTATGGGTAGCTGACGCCTGCATCGCAGCCTGTTTGGTTCAAATAGATATGTGTGTTAATCTCCTGATTGAGTCATTCGATCCTCTGTTCGGCTTTTCCTTGTGAATACCGAACAGAGTCTCAAGGGCTACTATCTATACACAGACACTTTTTCTCGTATAACCAAAAGGTATTATATTACATACCTCAAAGCCTCTGAGAAGGCTAGTATAGGCCTCATTCAATCCACTTTTGGCAGACCGAACCCTTTCAATGACCGTACCCATAAGGGTATGATGTTCTTCTACAATGATGGCACTCTGAAGTGCTTCCACGAGAGTATCCGGCGCCTCCGGATTGACAGAGGTCGTCGATGGGATTTGCGCACCCCCTTCTTTCGAAGGAGGTTGCCCATCTCATTCAGGAGCCATATAGGTCTTCAGAATAATATTCGGTTGGGGGCTGAATTGGGCATGGTCCCCGTCGTCAGTCTCCATGGGGGTCGATTCCCCCATGTTTTTGGTAGCAAGGATATCGCCCTCTGGCGCCACCGTGGCCGCTCCCCGCACATTTCCCTGACCCGGAAGGGTCCTTCGGTACAACACTTCGGCATTATCCGTAGCTTTGGGGGAGGAGGCCGGTGGAGGCGACCTGTTGTCCATCACGTTCGGATCCAGCGAATTCCATGAAGATGAGGATTGCTGGGGGAGGACGCGAGCCGGACTGTAGCACGTAATGCAGTATATAAGTACAAGTGCCTTTGGGGGTACTTACGATCCGGCCAGGGGCTTCGGCCTGGGGCACCATTCATCGGCGTCCGATTCGAAGTCATCCATGTGGGAGATTCTCCCTTTCTTGGACTCCTCCGCCTCCAGATCCGCGGAAGCCCCCCTTTTCTTCTTTCCCCCTTAAGGGGAGTTTTACTCTCTTCCTCCTCCCCTTCATCTTCGTCAGGGGAGGAGTGGGTCTCGGTGTCTTCGGACACTATGCCCGAAGCACCTTTACGGCGGAGGCCACTTTTGGCCTCCTCGCCCTTCTTCTTGGCCCGCTTTTCCGGTGCCTGGTATGGCGCCGGAACCAGCATCCTCGTTAACATAGGGATGGCTGGGTCTTCAGGTAGCAGAGCCGAACGGTGAATCCACTCCGCCTTCTTCATCCAGCCCTGTGGGAAGAATGGAAAGCTTAGTAAGCCCCTTGGATTTGTAAATAATAAAGTTATCATAAAAACTTACGGGAGATGATGCGTGAGTACAGTCGAGTCCGAGATCCTCGGTCGTTTTTGGCCACGTCTTTTGGGTCTTGAACAGCAGCTTCCACATGTCTTCATGCTCCATGCCGAAGAATCGCCATAGGGTCCAGGGATCGGCTGGGTCGAACTCCCACATGTGTCAGGCCCGGTCTTGGCAGGGGAGAATCCGGCGAAAGAGCATTACTTGGATTACGCTGGTAAGACTGGTATTCTTGTCTACCATACTCTTGATGTGCTTCTTCAGCATCGTCACCTCGTCGGATGACGCCCAGTCCAGGCCCATGTCGAGCCAGGATGTCAGCCGCAGAGGAGGCCCGGACTTGAACTCGGGAGGAGCGGCCCATGTGGAGTCACGGGGTTCCATGACGTAGAACCACCCCTGCTGCCACCCCTTCACGGTCTCCACGAAGGTGCCTTTCGGCCAAGTGACGTTAGGAATCTTGCTCACCATGGCGCTACCGCACTCCGCATGTTGACCGTCCATCACTTTTGGCTTCACATTGAAGACCTTGAGCCATAGGCCGAAGTGGGGAGGGATGCGGAGGAATGCCTCACATATGACAATGAACGCCAAAATGTTGAGGAAGGAATTCAAAGCTAGATCATGGAAATCTAGCTCGTAGTAAAAAAATAAGGCCGTGGACGAAAGGATGGAGGGGAAACCCTAATCCGCGGTGGAAATGAGGGATAAATACTACCCTCTCATTGGGCTCCGGAGTAGGGATGATCTACTTCTTGGCCGAAAGTCGGTGGGTGATTTCCTTGGCCAAGTACCCCGCTTCTCGGAGCTCCTTGATGTCCTCCTCCGTGATAGAGGAGGCCATCCACTTGCCCTGCGCTCCAGATCCGGACATGGCTTGAATGTTTTCTGGGGACAGAAGGGATCGAAGCTTGGGCGCTGAAGCTTGAGGGCGGATGGGCTAAGGAAGAAGGAGGCGTGGGTGAAAAGGTGGATTCTTCTCTCCTTATAAAGGCAGTGAATATAGAGCGTCCTCGCACGCGCCTTAAAACTCGCCTATTCCCAAAGGGGTCATGCGGACAGCTCAGTTGGATTACCCAAACCCGTATTGATGAAGTTCCCGTGGTAAGAGGACACGATCTCTATTTTGACAAGACGTGTCACCGGAGGCTGTGTCTCGAAACGCAAAATGGGAGATTGAAAAGAGATTTGAAATAATAAAGAGGCCAGACATAACGTCTCGCCAACAGAAACTGTCAGTGAAGACATATCGTGTTTTTTAATTAAGTATTATGCCCTTGTGGCTGCAATATTGTGACTGTTAAACAGATCCGGACATAGTTCTTGTTAATCAACTACTTTGGAGTATTCGGAGGAGGAACCCTCCTTGCAATGCCGAAGACAATCTGACATCGGATACATCGTCATTGAAGCCCGGTTCAGGGGCTACTGAGGGAGTCCTGGATTAGGGGGTCCTCGGGCGTCCGGGCTATGTAACATGGGCCGGACTAATGGGCTGCGAAGATAAAAGATAGAAGGCTTTCCCCCATGTCCGGATGGGACTCTCCTTTGCATGGATGGCAAGCTTTGCATTCAGATATGAAGATTCCTTTCTCTGTAAACCGACTTTGTACAACCCTAGGCCCTCCGGTGTCTATAAAAACCGGAGGGTTTAGTCCATAGAGGCCATCATAATCATACAGGCTAGACATCTAGGGTTTAGCCATTACGATCTCGTGGAAGATCAACTCTTGTAACCCCTATACTCATCAAAGTCAACTGCTACCTCTTGAGCATGCGTTGGTTTTCCCTTGAAGAAGAAAGGGTGATGCAGCAAAGTAGCGTAAGTATTTCCCTCAGTTTTTGAGAACCAATGTATCAATCCAGTAGGAGACAATGCACAAGTCACCTAGTACCTGCACAAACGATGAATAACCTTGCAACCAACGCGAAAAAGGGGTTGTCAATCCCTTCATGGTCACTCGCAAAAGTGAGATCTCGTGAAGATACTAAGATAAATATTTTTGGTATTTTTGTTGTATAGATTGGAAAGTAAAGATTGCAAAATAGTAAACGAGATGTGATGTAAATAAAAGAGATGCAATATAATAAGAAAGATACCCGGGGGCCATAGGTTTCGCTAGTGGCTTCTCTCAAGATAGCATATATTATGGTGGGTTAACAAATTACTACTGAGCAATTGATAGAAAAGCGCATAGTTATGAGAATATCTAGGCAATGATTATGAATATAGGCATCACGTCCGTGTCAAGTAGATCGAAACGATTCTGCATCTACTACTATTACTCCACACATCGACCGCTATCCAGCATGCATCTAAAGTATTAAGTTCATAAGAACATATTAACGCTTTAAACAAGATGACATGATGTAGAGGGATAAACTCAAGAAATATGATGTAAACCCCATCTTTTTATCCTCGATGGCAACAATACAATACGTGCCTTTCTGCCCCTACTGTCACTGGGAAAGGACACCGCAAGATTGAACCCAAAGCTAAGCTCTTCTCCCATTGCAAGAAAGATCAATCTAGTAGGCCAAACTAAACCGATAATTAAAAGAGACTTGAAAAGATATCAAATCATGCATATAAGAATTCAGAGAAGAGCCAAATAATATTCATAGATAATCTTGTTCATAAACCCACAATTCGTTGGATCTTGGCAAACACACCGCAAAAGAGTATTACATCGAATAGATCTCCAAGAACATCGAGGAGAACTTCGTATTGAGAATCAAAGAGAGAAAAGAAGCCATCTAGCTAATAACTATGGACCTGAAGGTCTGTGGTAAACTACTCACGCTTCATCGGAGAGGATATGGTGTTGATATAGAAGCCCTCTGTGATTGATTCCCCCTCCGGCAAATCGCTGGAAAAGGCCCCAAGATGTGATCTCACCGGTACAGAAGGTTGCGGCGGTGGAAAAGTGGTTTTGTGGCTCTCTCGGATCGATCTAGGGTATAAGAGTATATATAGGCGAAAGAAGTACGTCGGTGGAGCTACGTGGGGCCCACAAGGGTGGGGGCGTGTAACACCCCGGATATGATTTACCCAATTTGTACTCCAACTCTTGCCGTTTCCGGCGTTAAGTTATTTTTTTTTCTCGGGTTCGGGTTTTTGTCTCCGTGTGTTGTTATCGTTGTCATGCATCCCATATCATGTCATCATGTGCATTGCATTTGCATACGTGTTCATATCTTGCATTCGAGCATTTTCCCCGTTGTCCGTTTTGCATTCCGGCGCTCCGTTCTCCTCCGGTGGTCATTTCTACCTTTGTTTCGTGTGTGGGGATTAAACATTTCCGGATTGGACCGAGACTTGCCAAGCGGCCTTGGTTCACTACCGGTAGACCGCCTGTCAAGTTTCGTACCATTTGGACCTCGTTTGATGATCCAACGGTTAACCGAGTGACCGAAAAGGCCTCGTGTGTGTTGCAGCCCAACACCCCTCCAATTTGGCCCAAAACCCACCAAAACCTTCTCCATCATCTAGAGCGTTCGATCACGATCGCGTGGCCGAAAACGCACCTCATTTGGACACTCCTAGCTCCCTCCATGCCTATATATACACCACCCTCCCGAAAATTCGCGGTTCCCCTCGTCTCTAACCCCAGATCCAGCTCCTCCGCGCGGCCGGACACGTCCGCCGGCCGCCAGACACGTCCGTCCACCGGCCCGCGCCAATCGACGCCCGCCACGTGGCGCCTCCATGCCCACTTCGCCGCCCGCCGTCGCCGGCCCGCGAGAGCCCGGGGCCGGCCCTCTTCTTCCCCGACCGGGCCCGAGCTGCCCCGCGCTCCCCGCTGCCTTCCTCTCGCCCCGCGGCGCCCGAGAGAGCTGCCGGCGCCGCCCAGCCCGCTCGTTGCCGGCAACCCGGCCACCGCCCGCCGCCTCGCCGAACCTCGCCGCCGCAGGCCGCGGCGACCGTGCCGACCCCGGCCATCGCCGGCCCGCGCCGTCCGGCGTCTCCCTCTGGCCACCGGCGCCACAGATCCGGCTCCCTACCTCTTCCTCCGGCGAGCTACAGTGTTTCCCGGCCATCCTCGTAAAACGTGCCACCGGATCCAGATCTGGAGATTGGATCGGTTGACTTTTTGCCCGAAACCCTAAATTTTTTGCTCCTGTTCATCGCATCGTAACTCCTCATCTGTAGCTCCGTTTTGGGCATATAGCATATCAAAATGTTCGTCTCAGAGAGCACATAATTTCATATCATTGCATCATTTTCATTTGAGTTCATCTTGATTCCCGAAATGCTGTTAGAAGAATGCTATTTGAGATAATTGTCAGATCTGCTACTCCAATTAGATATGTCATTTTTGCCATGATTATTGTGTGCATGCCATGCCCCTGAGCTCTACATGTGTTTTGTTATATGTTTTGCCATCTATCCAGAGGTGCAACCCATGTATTTTTGTGATGTGTTTGGTGACTAGCACAAGCTTGCAAAGTGGAGCATTCGTTAATGCTCATTTCAGGGACTTGGCATTTCCACTAAGTCCTTGGCCTGTATATCTCAGTATGCCATATGTTCATGTTGTTTCCTAGTGATCCGTGCCTCTTCTGAGGATGCTTAGTAAGGGTGTTTTGTTAATCTTGTAGTGCTCTATCCATCCATGTCTTTGTTTGCAATTATGGAGCACCCTAGCTTGAGTCAATCGAGCTCTACTTTTGTCATTTCGTGAATCTGGGCAGATTGTCTACTTGTCAGCAATTTTGCCGAGGATGTTGTAGTTGATCCGTGCATGCTATGTTAGTGTTCTTTCCATGTCTAGCTTGTATTCTGTGTATTCTTGATGGGCATATGCTTGGATTGTCATGACTTGCTCTGTAGTGAGTGCATCGAGCTCGTAAACATGCCTACTTGATATCTGTTTTCAGCATGCTCCAGTTTTCACTAAGTCTGAGAACTGATTATGTTTTTGCCATGTTCACATGCTTGCAAATGTATTTTCTGATCCCTTTTGGCTCAAGGTCACTAAGGGACTTTTGTTAAGCTCTTTGAGTAGCTCCATGCCATGCTTTACTTTGCCATGTTCAGCACCTATAGCATATAGTTTTCTTGCTCCAAAGAGTGCTATCTGATCCGAAATTCCAGACAAGTGTTAATTTCACTAAGTCTGAAATCTGTTTACCAAATGCATTTTTGCCATGCTTGTTTGAACCTGTTAATGGATGAATTGGCCGTAGCTCAGTGCTAGTCTTTTGTTAAGCTTCATGAGTGGATCCCTGCCATGTATTTTGATGCCATGTTTGAGTGCTGTAGCATGTTCATCTTGTTGCATTTAGATGGCTACTTGCTGTAAATCGCAGAACGGGGTCATATTTGAATTGCTTGCCATTTCCAAACCGTAGCTCCGATTCCAGTGTTCTTTATATCGTTTTCAAGCGATTTCATCTCATCTTTCCATTGGCACACTTGGATTTCCAAGTTGAGGCTAGGTTCATGCATTACTTGTCAATTCTTGCATATGCATCCCGCATCGCATCCCGCATAGCATACCATCTTTGCATCATGTTGTTTGAATTTGCACGTGGTTGATTGTGTCCTTGTTGCTTGTTTGTCTTGTTTGGGTAGAGCCGGGAGACGAGTCGCTAATGAGGAGCCCGTTGAGTTTGCTTTCGAGGATCCAGTCAACTCTGACAACTTTGTAGGCAATATGATCATACCCTCGAAATCACTACTATCTTTGCTATGCTAGATGCTCGCTCTTTTGCTATGCCTATGCTACGATGCCTACCACTTGCTTATCATGCCTCCAAAATTGCCATGTCAAACCTCTAACCCACCATGTCCTAGCAAACCGTTGATTGGCTATGTTACCGCTTTGCTCAGCCCCTCTTATAGCGTTGCTATTTGCAGGTGAAGATTGGAGACCGTTCCTTGTTGGAACATTATTTACTTGTTGGGATATCATTATATTGCCTTGTTATCTTAATGCATCTATATACTTGGTAAAGGGTGGAAGACGCGGCCTCTCGCCTAGTGTTTTGTTCCACTCTTGCCGCCCTAGTTTCCGTCATATCGGTGTTATGTTCCCGGATTTTGCGTTCCTTACGCGGTTGGGTTATAATGGGAACCCCTTGATAGTTCGCCTTGATTAAAGCTTTTCTAGCAATGCCCAACCTTGGTTTTACCATTTTCCACCTAGCCTCTTTTTCCCTTGGGTTTCCGGAGCTCGAGGGTCATCTTATTTTAACCCCCCCCCCCCCAGGCCAGTGCTCCTCTGAGTGTTGGTCCGAACTAGAGTCATGTGCAGCGCCCCCTCGGGGAAACTCGAGGTTTGGTTTTAGTTGTATGGAGAGCTCATCTGAGTGTGCCCTGAGAATGAGATATGTGCAGCTCCTATCGGGATTTGTCGGCACATTCGGGCGGTGTTGCTGGATTTGTTTTAACTTGTCGAAGTGTCTTGAAGAACCGGGATACCGAGTCTGATCGGAACGTCTCGGGAGGAGGTCTATTCCTTCGTTGACCGTGAGAGCTTGTCATGGGCTAAGTTGGGACTCCCCTGTAGGGATTTGAACTTTCGAAAGCCGTGCCCGCGGTTATGGGCAGATGGTAATTTGTTAATGTCCGGTTGTAGATAACTTGAATCTTAATTTAATTAAAATGAATCAACAGTGTGAATTACCGTGATGGTCTCTTCTTGGCGGAGTCCGGGAAGTGAACACGGTGTTGGAGTAATGCTTGCGCAGGTTGTCCTCTAGTTTCTCGCTCGCGCTTCTCCTCCTCTTCTCGCTCTCTTTTGCGAACAGGATAGCCACCATATATGCTAGTCGCTTGCTGCAGCTCCACATATTTTACCTTGCCTTACCTATAAGCTTAAATAGTCTTGATCGCGAGGGTGCGAGATTGCTGAGTCCCTGTGGCTCACAGATTACTTCCAAACCAGATGCAGGGCCTGATGTTTCTGCTCCAGAGGACGCGCTTGAGCTCAAGTGGGAGTTCGACGAGGACTCACGCCGATACTACGTGTCTTTCCCTGATGATCAGTAGTGGTGCCCAGTTGGGGTGATCGGGACCGTGTCGCATGTTGGGTTATCTTTTATTTTGGCGCCGTAGTCGGGCCATGAGTGTTTGTTTGATGTAAGGCTATGTATGTACTTTGTGTGACGTGGCGAGTGTAAGCCAACTATGTATCTCCCCTTTTATTAATTATATTACATGGGATGTTGTGAAGATTGCCTAACTTGCGACATTGCCTTCAATGCGATTATGCCTCTAAGTTGTGCCTCGACACGTGGGAGCTATAGTCGCATCGAGGGTGTTACAAGTTGGTAATCAGAGCCTTCCCCGACCTTAGGAGCCCCCAGTGTTTGATCATTTTTAGCAGCCGAGTTTGTCTCTAGAAAAATGTTTTGAGTCATTTAGGAATTATATATCGGAGAGTTTAGGAATTCTTTTTACTCCCCAGTCTCCTCATCACTCTGGTAAGGCATCCTGACGTCGAGTTTTGACTCTTCTCTTCTCAAATTTCACAAAAAAAAATTAGGATCACGCGGGTGTCTTGGAATCGTTCCGATGGTTTTGTGACGAGAACATTGTTCTTGGTGCCTCCTGTCTCTAGGGGTTGTGGTAGTGTCCCGGGGAGTTGAGCTCCGAGGTGTTGTCGTCACAATTTTATTGTTGCAGTTCTGGAATACCTGAGTTTAGTACGCCGACATCGAAAATCTCTTTTATGCAGTTCGTTGGTGAGATAACCTCGACGCCACCCAGTACTGGGGCGGGAGTTCGGGAGTATCGCCATAACTTGTATAACATATGCTTTTCGAAGGTTGAGGTAGATGGTTTCCGAAGTTTTTCTCGGTTATGTGTTGAAGGATGGATACAGCTGGATGTAGGATTTGCTAGATTTGGGTGAGATATTATGCTTCCCCTGTATCCCCAACACCTGATTGCATAACCGGAAAGGTTCAGGAGTTTCATAGGTGGGAATTCTTGTAGCTCTAGTTCTTCTTCCATGGATATTTGGTTTGAGATTGGGATTTCTTACCGAGTATTCGTTCTTGATCCGTACCTTGTTGATTTATTTCTCTACCTAAATTCTAAGTGGCTTCTCAATTTATGGATATGTGACCATTTCAAGAGGAATGCATTCGTTCATTTTGTTCGGATGTGAAGACTTTATGTTGCAATTTTCATTCCGTTGGATTCAGCTTTATTTTATCTCTCTATGTGCTAACGGTGGTCAACCTCTTCAGGATGGCTCCTGCTAAGAGCACCAATCAGAATCAGAATCAGGATCCGCCACCACCTCCACCTCCTCCGGAGGCATGGCAAGCTGTGATGGCCGCAACCAATGCAAACACACAGTTGATCATGCAAATTCTTCAAGAGCGCAATCAAGCGAACCAAGGCAACCAAGGCAACAATCAGAATCACTTTGCTACACTCAACCAGTTCCTTGCTAACGGGCCAAAGACTTTCAGCAATTGTGTTGAGGCAACTGATGCTGACGATTGGCTCATCGATCTGTGCAAGCATTTCGAGTGCAGTAACGTCAGGCCTGAGGACTTCGTCAAGTTCGCTTCCTTCCAACTCAAAGATCAAGCTGCAGAATGGTTCCAGCAGTACAAGGATTCCATAGGAGGCCGTGCGATTACCTGGGATGAATTCCTTCAAGATTTCAGAGCTCATCATATTCCTCAGAGCGTGGTTGAAAGCAAGTATGAGGAATTCCGCAACCTGAAGCAAGGCTCTTTGTCTGTCTATGACTATAACAAGTTGTTTCAGAAGCTCGCCCGCTTTGCTAAGCAGGACGTACCTGATGAGAAGAGCATGATATACCAGTTCAGGGGTGGTCTCAGAGAAGAAATCCAGCTAGCTCTTGTTCTCTTTGTACCCTTGAGATACGATGAGTTCTACAACATGGCATTGAAGCAAGAGGCTGCTCAACTGAGGTGTGATGCTTCCAAGAAGTGAGTCAGAGATGCTACTCCTTCCTCTACTCAAGTGGCCAAGCAGCAGAAGTATTGGCTTCCTCCTCCGTTTCGTCAGCCGTATCAGAAGAGCAAAGGTGGCAGTGGATCTTCCCACCCACCCAACTCTGCCTTTCAGAACAAGACTTCATCTCAAGCTCCAAGATCGAGTGCTCCGTACCACCATCCGCTTTCAGAGGTCACGTGCAACAAGTGCCAACAGAAGGGTCACTATGCCAACAAATGCTTCAATCAGAGGCATCTTCCTCCTCCTGTGAGATCGGCAAGTACAGCTGTGGTCAAGCATAACCCCAAGCACACCAAGGTCAACTTGATGAATGCAGCTCAGGCAGAGGACTCGTCAGATGTCATCATGGGTAACCTTCCTGTTAATGATATTCCTGCAAAAGTTCTTTTTGACACTGGTGCATCGCATTGTTTCATTTCCAAACCTTTTGCATCGAAGTATGAGTGCGATTATCAGTATCTGCAAAATTCTTTGCAAATCGTGTCACCGGGCAAGCAAATGACAGCTAATTTCTACGTCCCGGATATTACTATCACGTTGGGCGACTACAAATTTCTAGCTTCTCCTATTGTTCTGGGTGACTCGGATATTGATCTTATTCTCGGAATGGATTGGCTTTCTAAGCACAAGGCGCATCTTGATTGTGCAGCCAGGCAGATTCAATTGACTCATTCGTCTAAGGATGTAATTGTCTTTGCCGCTCGTGATGATACCATCCGTCTGTTTTCTCTCAATGAGAAGGGTGAACTGGATGCTATCTCGCAAATTCCAGTCGTTTGCGAATATCAAGACGTTTTTCCAGAAGAGCTTCCAGGAATGCCTCCGCACCGGCCAGTTGAATTCGTCATCGATCTTGAGCCTGGCACGGAACCTGTGTGCAAGCGTCCTTACAAGCTCGGACCTGAAGAGTTGAAGGAGCTGAAGAAGCAACTCGATATTCAAGAGAGAATGGGTCTCATCCGGCCTAGTTCTTCTCCGTGGGGTTGTGGTGTTCTTTTTGTGAAGAAGAAGGATGGAACGGACCGAATTTGTGTTGACTACCGTCCATTGAACAAGAAGACCATCAAGAACAAATACCCACTTCCCAACATCAACGAGCTGTTCGAACAACTCAAAGGCGCCCAAGTATTCTCCAAGCTTGATCTCCGTATGGGTTATCATCAGATTCGAATCCGTGAGCAAGATATTCCCAAGACGGCTTTCAGGACAAGCTATGGTTCATATGAATACATTGTCATGTCTTTTGGCCTCGTCAACGCTCCTCTGACGTTCTCTCGCATGATGAATTTCATCTTCAACGCCTACACCAATGACTTTGTTTTGGTCTATCTCGACGACATTCTGTTTTTCTCGAAGAACAAGGAAGATCATGCCAAGCACTTGCGTTTGGTACTCGATAAGCTCAGAAAACACCAGTTCTACGCCAAGTTCTCCAAGTGCGAATTTTGGCTCGATGAGGTTCTTTATCTTGGTCATATCATCTCTGCCAAGGGCATTGCGGTGAATCCTGAGAAGGTGTCTGCAGTTGTGAATTGGGAACCTCCTCAGAACGTGAAGCAACTCCGTAGCTTCCTCGGTCTCGCAAGCTACTGCCGAAGATTCGTTGAAAACTTTTCTAAGATCGCGAAGCCTCTCTCAAATCTTCTCCAGAAGCACGTCAAGTACGTTTGGTCTCCGGAGTGTGACATTGCTTTCAACACTTTGAAAGAGAAATTGATCACTGCTCCAGTTCTGACTCCGCCTGATGAATCCAAACCGTACGAGGTCTTTTGTGATGCCTCTCTCCAAGGTCTTGGCGCAGTGTTGATGCAAGAGAAGAAAGTTGTGGCTTATACCTCTCGCCAGTTGAAGCCCAACAAGAAGAACTACCCCACTCATGATCTCGAGTTGGCGGCAGTTGTGCATGCTCTTTTGACTTGGAGACATCTCTTATTGGGAAGAAAAGTGGACATTTTCACTGATCACAAGAGTCTCAAGTACATCTTCACTCAGCCTAATCTCAACCTCAGGCAGACTCGATGGGTCAAAATGATTCAAGAGTATAATCCGAGTATCGAGTATACTCCAGGCAAGGCTAATGTGATTGCTGCCGCCTTGAGCAGAAAGGCTTATTGCAACAGTCTGATTCTCAAGCCTTATCAACCCGAGCTTTGTGAAGCTTTCCGCAAACTTAATCTGCAAGTTGTTCCTCAAGGTTTCCTCGCCAACCTTCAAGTCTCTCCTACCTTGGAAGACCAGATTCGCCAAGCTCAGCTTCTTGATGCTATGGTGAAAAAGGTGAAGATTGGGATTGACAAGAGTCAACCCAAGTACAAGTGCTACCGCCTTGATGACAAGGATACTCTCTTCTTCGAGGATCGTATTGTTGTGCCCAAAGGTGATCTTCGTAAAGTGATCATGAACGAGGCTCACAATTCTCTCCTCTCCATCCACCCTGGGAGCACGAAGATGTATCAGGACCTCAAGCAGGCTTATTGGTGGACTCGAATGAAGCACGAGATTGCTCAGTTCGTGAATGAGTGTGATGTCTGCAGAAGAGTGAAGGCAGAACACCAAAGGCCAGCTGGTCTCCTCCAACCTCTTGCCATTCCAGAATGGAAGTTTGACCACATTGAGATGGACTTTGTGACTGGGTTTCCAAAGTCCAAACATGGCAATGATGCTATATTTGTTGTCATCGACAAACTCACTAAAGTGGCTCATTTTCTGCCTATCAAAGAGTCAATCACTGCAGCTCAATTGGTGGAACTCTATACCTCTCGAATTGTCTCTCTGCACGGTATTCCTCAAGTGATCTCTTCAGACCGTGGCAGCATCTTTACCTCCAAGTTTTGGGATTCTTTTCAGAAGGCCATGGGCACCAACATCCGCTTCAGCACAGCTTTCCATCCTCAAACTAGCGGTCAAGTCGAGCGTGTCAACCAGATTCTTGAAGATATGCTTAGGGCTTGTGTGATCTCCTTCGGCATGAAGTGGGAGGATTGTCTTCCTTATGCTGAATTCTCCTACAACAACAGTTTTCAAGCAAGTTCGGGCAAGGCCCCATTTGAAATTCTGTATGGCAGGAAGTGCCGTACCCCTCTCAACTGGTCTGAAACCGGTGAACGTCAGCTTCTGGGAAATGACTTAATCACAGAGGCAGAGGAAATGTGCAAAGTCATTCGAGATAACCTCAAAGCAGCCCAATCCCGCTAGAAGAGCTACTTTGACAGTAAGCACCGTGATTTGGCTTTCGAGATTGGAGATCATGTTTACCTCCGGGTCTCTCCTATGAAAGGTACTCGTCGCTTCGGTATCAAAGGGAAGCTTTCCCCTAGATACGTGGGACCTTTCAAGATCGTCAGCAAGAGAGCCGATCTCGCCTATAAACTCGAGCTTCCTTTAAACTTTGCAAATGTGCATGATGTGTTCCATGTCTCTCAGCTTCGAAAGTGCTTCAAGACTCCTGACCGCACCGTCAACTTAGAGGACATTGAGCTCCAGGAAGATCTCTCTTATCGTGAGCACCCCGTTGCTATTCTTGAAGAGACTGAACGCAAGACTCGCAACAAGTCAATCAAATTCCTCAAAGTCAAGTGGTCACACCATTCCGACTGTGAAGCTACCTGGGAACGCGAGGATCACCTCCGTTCTGAGTACCCGGCGTTCTTTCAGTCCTAGATCTCGGGATGAGATCCTTTCGTAGTGGTGGAGTGTTGTAACACCTCGAATATGATTTACCCAATTTGTACTCCAACTCTTGCCATTTCCGGCGTTAAGTTATTTTATTTTCTCAGGTTCGGGTTTTTGCCTCCGTGTGTTGTTATCGTTGTCATGCATCCCATATCATGTCATCATGTGCATTGCATTTGCATACGTGTTCATCTCTTGCATTCGACCATTTTCCCCGTTGTCCGTTTTGCATTCCGGCGCTCCGTTCTCCTCCGGTGGTCATTTCTACCGTTCTTTCATGTGTGGGGATTAAACATTTCCGGATTGGACCGAGACTTGCCAAGCGGCCTTGGTTTACTACCGGTAGACCGCCTGTCAAGTTCCGTACCATTTGGACTTCGTTTGATGATCCAACGGTTAACCGAGGGACCGAAAAGGCCTCGTGTGTGTTGCAGCCCAACACCCCTCCAATTTGGCCCAAAACCCACCAAAACCTTCTCCATCATCTAGAGTGTTCGATCACGATCGCGTGTCCGAAAACCGCACCTCATTTGGACACTCCTAGCTCCCTCTATGCCTATATATACACCACCCTCCCGAAAATTCGCGGTTCCCCTCGTCTCTAACCCTAGATCCAGCTCCTCTGCGCGGCCGGACACGTCCGTCCACCGGCCCGCGCCAATAGACGCCCGCCACGTGGCGCCTTTGTGCCACTTCGCCGCCCGCCGCCGCCGGCCCGCGAGAGCCCAGGGCCGGCCCTCTTCTTCCCCGACCGGGCCCGAGCTGCCCCGCGCTCCCCGCCGCCTTCCTCTCGCCCCGCGCCGCCCGAGAGAGCTGCCGGCGCCGCCCAGTCCACTCGTCGCCGGCAACCTGGCCACCGCCCGCCGCCTCACCGAACCTCGCCGCCGCAGGCCGCGGCGACCGCGCCGACCCCGGCCATCGCCGGCCCGCGCCGTCCGGTGTCTCCCTCCGGCCACCGGCGCCACGGATCCGGCTCCCTACTTCTTCCTCCGGCGAGCTACAGTGTTTCCCGGCCATCCTCGTAAAACGTGCCACCGGATCCAGATCTGGAGATTGGATCGGTTGACTTTTTGCCCGAAACCCTAATTTTTTTGCTCCTGTTCATCGCATCGTAACTCCTCATCCGTAGCTCCGTTTGGGCATATAGCATATCAAAATGTTCGTCTCAGAGAGCACATCATTTCATATCATTGCATCATTTTCATTTGAGTTCATCTTGATGCCCGAAATGCTGTTAGAAGAATGCTATTTGAGATAATTGTCAGATCTGCTGCTCCAATTAGATATTTGTCATTTTTGCCATGATTATTGTGTGCATGCCATGCCCCTGAGCTCTACATGTGTTTTGTTATATGTTTTGCCATCTATCCAGAGGTGCAACCCATGTATTTTGGTGATGTGTTTGGTGACTAGCACAAGCTTGCAAAGTGGAGCATTCGTTAATGCTGATTTCAAGGACTTAGCATTTCCACTAAGTCATTGGCCTGTATATCTCAGTATGCCATATGTTCATGTTGTTTCCTAGTGATTCGTGCCTCTTCTGAGGATGCTTAGTAAGGGTGTTTTGTTAATCTTGTAGTGCTCTATCCATCCATGTCTTTATTTGCAATTATGGAGCACCCTAGCTTGAGTCAATCGAGCTCTACTTGTGTCATTTCGTGAATCTGGGCAGATTGTCTACTTGTTAGCAATTTTGCTGAGGATGTTGTAGTTGATCCGTGCATGCTATGTTAGTGTTATTTCCATGTCTAGCTTGTATTTTGTGTGATCTTGATGGGTGTATGATTGGATTGTCATGACTTGCTCTGTAGTGAGTGCATCGAGCTCGTAAACATGCCTACTTGATATCTGTTTTCAGCATGCTCTAGTTTTCACTAAGTCTGAGAACTGATTATGTTTTTGCCATGTTCACATGCTTGCAAATGTATTTTCTGATCCCTTTTGGCTCAAGGTCACTAAGGGACTTTTGTTAATCTCTTTGAGTAGCTCCATGCCATGCTTTACTTTGCCATGTTCAGGTCCTGTAGCATATAGTTTTCTTGCTCCAAAGAGTGCTATCTGATCCGAAATTCCAGACAAGTGTTAATTTCACTAAGTCTGAAATCTGTTTACCAAATGCATTTTTGCCATGCTTGTTTGAACCTGTTAATGGATGAATTGGCCGTAGCTCAGTGCTAGTCTTTTGTTAAGCTTCATGAGTGGATCACTGCCATGTATTTTGATGCCATGTTTGAGTGCTGTAGCATGTTCATCTTGTTGCATTTAGATGGCTACTTGCTGTAAATCGCAGAACGGGGTCATATTTGAATTGCTTGCCATTTCCAAACCGTAGCTCCGATTCCGGTGTTCTTTATATCGTTTTCAAGCGATTTCATCTCATCTTTCCAGTGGCACACTTGGATTTCCAAGTTGAGTCCAGTTTCATGCATTACTTGTCAATTCTTGCATATGCATCCCGCATCGCATCCCGCATAGCATACCATCTTTGCATCATGTTGTTTGAGTTTGCACGTGGTTGATTGTGTCCTTGTTGCTTGTTTGTCTTGTTTGGGTAGAGCCGGGAGACGAGTTCACTAACGAGGAGCCCGTTGAGCTTGCTTTCGAGGATCCAGTCAACTCTGACAACTTTGCAGGCAAGATGATCATACCCTCGAAATCACTACTATCTTTGCTATGCTAGATGCTCGCTCTTTTGCTATGCCTATGATACGATGCCTACCACTTGCTTATCATGACTCCAAAATTGCCATGTCAAACCTCTAACCCACCATGTACTAGCAAACCGTTGATTGGCTATGTTACCGCTTTGCTCAGCCCCTCTTATAGTGTTGCTAGTTGCAGGTGAAGATTGGAGACCGTTCCTTGTTGGAACATTATTTACTTGTTGGGATATCATTATATTGCCTTGTTATCTTAATGCATCTATATACTTGGTAAAGGGTGGAAGGCTCGGCCTCTCGCCTAGTGTTTTGTTCCACTCTTGCCGCCCTAGTTTCCGTCATATCGGTGTTATGTTCCCGGATTTTGCGTTCCTTACGCGGTTGGGTTATAATGGGAACCCCTTGATAGTTCGCCTTGATTAAAGCTTTTCCAGCAATGCCCAACCTTGGTTTTACCATTTGCCACCTAGCCTCTTTTTCCCTTGGGTTTCCGGAGCCCGAGGGTCATCTTATTTTAACCCCCCCCCCCCCCCCCCCGGGCCAGTGCTCCTCTAAGTGTTGGTCCGAACTAGAGTCATGTGCAGCGCCCCCTCGGGAAAACTCGAGGTTTGGTTTTAGTTGTATGGAGAGCTCATCTGAGGCTGCCCTGAGAACGAGATATGTGCAGCTCCTATCGGGATTTTTCGGCACATTCGGGCGGTGTTGTTGGATTTGTTTTAACTTGTCGAAGTGTCTTGAAGAACCGGGATACCGAGTCTGATCGGAACGTCTCGAGAGGAGGTCTATTCCTTCGTTGACCGTGAGAGCTTGTCATGGGCTAAGTTGGGACTCCCCTGTAGGGATTTGAACTTTTGAAAGCCGTGCCCGCGATTATGGGCAGATGGGAATTTGTTAATGTCCGGTTGTAGATAACTTGAATCTTAATTTAATTAAAATGAATCAACAGTGTGAGTTACCGTGATGGTCTCTTCTCGGCGGAGTCCGGGAAGTGAACACGGTGTTGGAGTAATGCTTGCGCAGGTTGTCCTCTAGTTTCTCGCTCGCGCTTTGCCTCCTCTTCTCGCTCTCTTTTGCGAACAGGATAGCCACCATATATGCTAGTCGCTTGCTGCAGCTCCACATATTTTACCTTGCCTTACCTATAAGCTTAAATAGTCTTGATCGCGAGGGTGCGAGATTGCTGAGTCCCTGTGGCTCACAGATTACTTCCAAACCAGATGCAGGGCCTGATGTTTCCGCTCCAGATGACGCGCTTGAGCTCAAGTGGGAGTTCGACGAGGACTCACGCTGATACTACGTGTCTTTCCCTGATGATCAGTAGTGGTGCCCAGTTGGGGTGATCGGGACCGTGTCGCATGTTGGGTTATCTTTTATTTTGGCGTCGTAGTCGGGCCATGAGTGTTTGTTTGATGTAAGGCTATTTATGTACTTTGTGTGACGTGGCGAGTGTAAGCCAACTATGTATCTCCCCTTTTATTAATTATATTACATGGGATGTTGTGAAGATTGCCTAACTTGCGACATTGCCTTCAATGCGATTATGCCTCTAAGTCGTGCCTCGACACGTGGGAGCTATAGTCGCATCGAGGGTGTTACAGGGCGCACCCTCCTGCCTTGTGGCCGCCTCACGGAGTTTCAGACTTCAACTCCAAGTCTTCTGGTTTGCTTTCGGTCCAAGAAAGATCATCTGGAAGGTTTCATTCTGTTTGGTATTCCTATTCTGCGAAACTCTAAAATAGGCAAAAAAACAGAAACTGGCACTGGGCCTCCAGTTAATAGGTTAGTCCCAAAATATATAAAAGAGCATATTAAAGCCCATTAAACATCCAAAACAGATAATATAATAGCATGGAACAATCAAAAATTATAGATACGTTGGAGCCGTATCAAGCATCCCCAAGCTTAATTCTGCTCTTCCTCGAGTAGGTAAATGATAAAAACGGAATTTTTGATATGGAATGCTACCTAACATAATTATCAATGTAATTTTCTTTATTGTGGCATGAATGTTCAGATCTGAAAGATTCAAGACAAAAGTTTAATATTGACATAAAATAATAATACTTCAAGCATACTAATAAAGTAATCATGTCTTCTCAAAATAACATGGCCAAAGAAAGTTATCCCTACAAAATCATATAGTCTGGCTATGCTCTATCTTCATCACACAAAATATTTAAATCATGCACAACCCCGATGACAAGCCAAGAAATTGTTTCATAATTTTGATGTTCTCGAACTTTTTCAATCTTCACGCAATACATGAGCGTGAGCCATGGATATAGCACTATAGGTGGAATAGAATGGTGGTTGTGGAGAAGACAAAAAGGAGAAGATAGTCTCACATCAACTAGGCGTATCAACAGGCTATGGAGATGCCCATCAATAGATATCAATGAGAGTGAGTATGGATTACCATGCAACAGATGCACTAGAGCTATAAGTGTATGAAAGCTCAAAAATAAACTAAGTGGGTGTGCATCCAACTCGCTTGCTCACGAAGACCTAGGGCATTTTGAGGAAGCCCGTCATTGGAATATACAAGCCAAGTTCTATAATGAAAATTCCCACTCGTATATGGAAGTGACAAAATAGGAGACTCTCTATCATGAAGATCATGGTGCTACTTTGAAGCACAAGTGTGGAAAAGCATAGTAGCATTGCCCCTTCTCTCTTTTTCTCTCGTTTTTTCTATTTGGGTCTTTTCTCTCTTTTTTATGGCCTCTTTTTTTTCTCTTGTTTTTCGTCCGGAGTCTCATCCCGACTTGTGGGGGGATCATAGTCTCCATCATCCTTTCCTCACTGGGACAATGCTCTAATAATGATGATCATCACACTTTTATTTACTTACAACTCAAGAATTACAACTCGATACTTAGAACAAAATATGACTCTATGTGAATGCCTCCGGCGGTGTACCGGGATGTCCAATGAATCAAGAGTGACATGTATGAAAAATTATGAACGGTGGCTTTGCCACAAATAGGATGTTAACTACATGATCATGCAAAGCAATATGACAATAGTGGGGTGTGTCATAATAAACGGAACGGTGGAAAGTTGCATGGCAATATATCTCGGAATGGCTATGAAAATTCCATAATAGGTAGTTATGGTGGCTATTTTGAGGAAGGTAAATGGTGGGTTTATGGTACCGGCGAAAGTTGCACGATACTAGAGAGGCTAGCAACGGTGGAATGGTGAGAGTGCGTATAATCCATGGACTCAACATTAGTCATAAAGAACTCACATACTTATTGCAAAAATCTATTAGTTATCAAAATGAAGTACTACACGCATGATCCTTGGGGGATAGATTGGTAGGAAAAGACTATCGCTCGTCCCCGGCCGCCACTCATAAGGAGGACAATCAAAAAATAAATCAAGCTCCGACTTCATCACATAACAGTTCACCATACGTGCATGCTACGACAATCACAAACTTTAACACAAGTATCTCTCTAATTCACAACTACTGAACTAGCGTGACTCTAATATCACCATCTTCATATATCGAAACAATCATAAGGAATCAAACTTCTCATAGTATTCAATGCACTTTATATGAAAGGTTTTATTATACCCATCTTGGATGCCTATCATATTAGGAAAAAAATTATAGCCAAAGAAAAATACCATGTTGTTCTAAAGGAATCTCAAAATAATATAAGTGAAGCATGAGAGATCAATAATTTTTATAAAATAAAACTGCCGCCGTGCTCTAAAAAGATATAAGTGAAGCACTAGAGCAAAATTATCTAGCTCAAAAGATATAAGTGAAGCACATAGAGTATTCTAATAAATTCCGATTCATGCGTGTCTCTCCCAAAAGGTGTGTGCAACAAGGATGATTGTGGTAAACTGAAAAGCAAAGACTCAAATCATACAAGATGATCCAAGCAAAACACATATCATGTGGTTAATAAAAATATAACCTCAAGTAAAGTTACCGATAGACGAAGACGAAAGAGGGGATGCCTTCCGGGGCATCCCCAAGCTTAGGATTTTGTTTGTACTTGAATTTTACCTTGGGGTGCCTTGGGAATCCCCAAGCTTAGGCTCTTGCCACTCCTTATTCCAAATTCCATCAAATCTTTACCCAAAAACTTGAAAACTTCACAACACAAAACTTAATAGAAAATCTCATGAGCTCCGTTAGTATAAGAAAATAAACCACCACTTTAAGGTATTGTAATGAACTCATTATTTATTTATATTGGTATTAAACCTACTGTATTCCAACTTCTCTATGGTTCATACCCCCCGATACTAGCCATAGATGCATTAAAATAAGCAAACAACACACGAAAAACAGAATCTGTCAAAAACAGAACAGTCTGTAGCAATCTGTAGGTTTCGAATACTTCTGTAACTACAAAAATTCTGAAAAATTAGGATGACCATGAAAATTTGTATATTGATCTACTGCAGCTGAAATTGGTAATTTATCGCTCTCTGGTAAAAAATGGAAATTATTTTCGTGAGCGCATACTTTCTGTTTTTATCAGGAAGATCAAACAACAATCACCCAAGAAGACCCTAAAGGCTTTACTTGGCACAACCACTAATTAAAATATAAAAAACACAATCATAACAGAGGCTAGATGAATTATTTATTATTAAACAGGAACAAAAATTAAAGAACAAAAATAAAATTGGGTTGCCTCCCAACAAGCGCTATCATTTAACGCCCCTAGCTAGGGATAAAAACAATAATAGATCTAGGTATTGTAATCTTTGATATGCAATCCATAAGTGGCTCTCATAATAGATTCATAAGGCAATTTAATATTCTTCCTAGGAAAGTGTTCCATGCCTTTCCTTAACAGAAATTAGAATCTAATATTTCCTTCTTTCATGTCAATAATTGCACCAATCGTTCTAAGGAAAGGTCTACCAAGAATAATAGGACATGTAGGACTGCAATCTATATCAAGAACAATGAAATCTACGGGCACATAATTCCTATTTGCAACAATAAGAACATCATTAATCCTTCCCTAGGTTTCTTAATGGTGGAATCCGTGACATGCAAATTTAAAGAACAATCATCAAATTCACGGAAACCTAACACATCAAACAAAGTTTTTGGAATCGTGGAAACACTAGAACCCAAATCACACAAAGCATAGCATTCATAATCTTTAATCTTAATTTTAGTAGTAGGTTCCCACTCATCATCAAGTTTTCTAGGGATAGAAACTTCTAGTTCAAGCTTTTCTTCATGGGATTGCATTAAAGCATCAACAATATGTTTAGTAAAAGCTTTATTTTGATTATAAGCATGAGGAGAATTTAACACAGATTGCAACAAGGAAATACAATCTATCAAAAAGAAATTATCATAATTAAATTCCTTGAAATCCAAAATAGTGGGTTCATCGCTGTGTAAAGTTTTGACCTCTTCAATCCCACTTTTGTTAATTTTTGCATCAAGATGTAAAAACTCCGAATCACTGGGACGCCTTTTAACTAAAGTTGACTCATCTCCAGTCCCATCTTTATCAAGATTCATATTGGAAAACAAAGATTTAATAGGAGTCACATCAATCACTTTTAGATCTTCATCATTATTATCATGAAAATCTTCCGGTTTAGCGGCCATCTTATTAACTAAGGTGGCTTGCCTATCTGAAATTTGGCCCACTAAATTTTTAAGATGGGCAAACTGAGATTTCAGACCCTGAAATTCCTTAGACATATCATCGAGCTCTTTATTCATGTATTCCATAAAACTCTTTTGTTCTTTAAACTCGTTTCTAAAGAAATTGTTATGCTCAAATTGCAAACACATGAAACTTCTAACGTTGTTTTCAATTTCTTCCAACCTTCTAAGGTGAGGATCAACACCTTTTGGCAGAGCCATCAAAGCAAACAGGCACAACAGAAGCAAGCAAAAAGAGATGAACAGAAAAGGGGTGAAGAAAAAGGCAAAGGTTTTTGAAAATTGTTTTAGAAGTGGGGGAGAGGAAAACAAGAGGCGAATGGCAAATAATGTAATGCGAGGGAGAAGAGTTTATGAAGGGTACTTGGTATGTCTTGACTTGGCGTAGATCTCCCCGACAACGGCGCCAGAAATCCTTCTTGCTACCGCTTGGGCATGCGTTGGTTTTCCCTTGAAGAGGAAAGGGTGATGCAACAAAGTAGCGTAAGTATTTCCCTCAGTTTTTGAGGACCAAGGTATCAATCCAGTAGGAAACAACACACAAGTAACCTAGTACATGCACAAACAATCAAGAACCTTGCAAACAACGCGAAAAAAGTGGTTGTCAATTCCTTCACACTCACTCGCAAAAGTGAGATCTGGTAAAGATAGTAAGATAAATATTTTTAGTATTTTTGTTGTATAGATTGGAAATTAAAGATTGCAAATAGTGAACGAGATGCGATGTAAATAAAAGAGATGCAATATAATAAGAAAGAGACCCGGGGGCCATAGGTTTCACTAGTGGCTTCTCTCAAGATAGCATATATTATGGTGGGTGAACAAATTACTGCCGAGCAATTGATACAAAAGCGCATAGTTATGAGAATATCTAGGCAATGATTATGAATATAGGCATCACGTCCATGTCAAGTAGATCGAAACGATTCTGCGTCTACTACTATTACTCCACACATCAACCGCTATCCATCATGCATCTAGAGTATTAAGTTCATAAGAACATAGTAATGCTTTAAGCAAGATGACATGATGTAGAGGGATAAACTCAAGCAATATGATGTAAAACCCATCTTTTTATCCTCGATGGAAACAATACAATACGTGCCTTGCTGCCCGTACTATCACTGGGAAAGGACACCGCAAGATTGAACCCAAAGCTAAGCACTTCTCCCATTGCAAGAAAGATCAATCTAGTAGGCCAAACTAAACTGATAATTCAAAGAGACTTGCAAAGATATCAAATCATGCATATAAGAATTCAGAGAAGAACCAAATAATATTCATAGATAATCTTGTTCACAAACCCACAATTCATCGGATCTCGGCAAACACACCACAAAAGAGTATTACATCGAATAGATCTCTGATGTCTACTACACAACCCTCTTCTTGTATATGTTGTTGGGCCTCCAAGTGCAGAGGTTTGTAGGACAGTAGCAAATTTCCCTCAAGTGGATGACCTAAGGTTTATCAATCCGTGGGAGGCATAGGATGAAGATGGTCTCTCTCAAGCAACCCTGCAACCAAATAACAAAGAGTCTCTTGTGTCCCCAACACACCCAATACAATGGTAAATTGTATAGGTGCACTAGTTCGGCGAAGAGATGGTGATACAAGTGCAATATGGATAGTAGATAATGGTTTTTGTAATCTGAAAATATAAAAACAGCAAGGTAGCAAGTGGTAAAAGTTAGCACAAGCGGTATTGCAATGCTAGGAAACAAGGCCTAGGGTTCATACTTTCACTAGTGCAAGTTCTCTCAACAATAATAACATAACTGGATCATATAACTATCCCTCAACATGCAACAAAGAGTTCACTAATAGCGGAGAACAAACCAAGAGATTATGGTAGGGTACGAAACCACCTCAAAGTCATCCTTTCTGATCGATCTATTCAAGAGTCCGTAGTAAAATAACATGAAGCTATTCTTTCCGTTCAATCTATCCCAGAGTTCGTAGTAGAATAACACCTTAAGAAGCAAATCAACCAAAACCCTAATGTCACCTAGATACTCCAATGTCACCTCAAGTATCTGTGGGTATGATTATACGATATGCATCACACAATCTCAGATTCATCTATTCAACCAACACAAAGAACATCAAAGAGTGCCCCAAAGTTTCTACCGGAGAGTCAAGACGAAAACGTGTGCCAACCCCCATGCAAAAGTTCACAAGGTCACGGAACTCCCAAGTTGATCACCAAAATATACATCAAGTGGATCACGTGATATCCCATTGTCACCACAGATAAGCACATGCAAGACATACATCAAGTGTTCTCAAATCCTTAAAGACTCAATCCGATAAGATAACTTCAAAGGGAAAACTCAATTCATAACAAGAGAGTAGAGGGGGAGAAACATCATAAGATCCAAATATAATAGCAAAGCTCACGATACATCAAGATAGTGCCGACTCAAGAACACGAGAGAGAGAGAGAGAGATCAAACACATAGCTACTGGTACATAACCTCAGACCCGAGGGAGAACTACTCCCTCCTCGTCATGGAGAGCACCGGGATGATGAAGATGGCCACCCGAGAGGGATTCCCCCCTCCGGTAGGGTGCCGGAACGGGTCTAGATTGGTTTTCGGTGGCTACGGAGGCTTCTAGCGGTGGAACTCCCGATCTATTCTGTTCCCCGATGTTTTTAGGGTATATTGATATATATAGGCGAAAGAAGTCGGTCAGGGGAGCCACGAGGGTGGGGGCACGCCCAGGGGGCAGGCGCGCCTCCCTGCCTCGTGGCCACCTTGAAGCTTCCCTGACATCTACTCCAAGTCTCCTGGATTGCTTCCATTCCAAAAATAACTCTACCGAAGGTTTCATTCCGTTTGGGCTCCATTTGATATTCCTTTTCTTTGAAACACTGAAATAGGCAAGAAAACAGCAATTTGGGATGGGCCTTCGGTTAATAGGTTATTCCCAAAAATAATATAAAAGTGTATAATAAATCCCATGAACATCCAAAATAGATAATATAATAGCATGGAACAATCAAAAATTATAGATACATTGGAGACGTATCAAGCATCCCCAAGCTTAATTCCTGCTCGTCCTCGAGTAGGTAAATGATAAAAACAGGTTTTTTGATGTGGAATGCTACCTAACATATTTATCAATGTAATCTTCTCTATTGTGGCAAGAATATTCAGATCCATAAGATACAAGACAAAAGTTTAATATTGACATAAAAATAATAATACTTCAAGCATACTAACAAAGTAATCAAGTCTTCTCAAAATAACATGGCCAAAGAAAGCTATCCCTACAAAATCATATAGTCTGGCTATGCTCTATCTTCATAACACAAAATATTTCAATCATGCACAACCCCGATGACAAGCCAAGCAATTGTTTCATACTTTTGATGTTCTCAAACTTTTTCAATCTTCACGCAATACATGAGCGTGAGCCATGGACATAGCACTATGGTGGAATAGAATGGTGGTTGTGGAGAGAAAAAAAGGAGAAGATAGTCTCACATCAACTAGGCGTATCAACGGGCTATGGAGATGCCCATTAATAGATATCAATGTGAGTGAGTAGGGATTGCCATGCAACGGATGCAGTAGAGCTATAAGTGTATGAAAGCTCAAAAAGAAACTAAGTGGGTGTGCATCCAACTCACTTGCTCACGAAGACCTAGGGCATTTTGAGAAAGCCCATCATTGGAATATACAAGCCAAGTTCTATAATGAAAGATTCCCAATAGCATATGAAAGTGACAACATAGGAGACTCTCTATCATGAAGATCATGGTGCTACTTTGAAGCACAAGTGTGGAAAAGGATAGTAACATTGTCCCTTCTCACTTTTTCTCTCATTTTTTTATTTGGGCCTTCTTTCTTTTTTTTGGCCTCTTTTCTCTTTTTTTCGTCCAGAGTCTCATCCTGACTTTTGGGGGAATCATAGTCTCCGTCATCCTTTCCTCACTAGGACAATGCTCTAATAATGATGATCATCACACTTATTTTTACTTACAACTCAATACTTAGAACAAAATATGAGTCTATATGAATGCCTCCGGCGGTGTACCGGGATGTCCAATGACTCATGAGTGACATGTATGAAAGAGTTGTGAATGGTGGCTTTGCCACAAATACGATGTCAACTACATGATCATGCAAAGCAATATGACAATGATGAAGCGTGTCATAATAAACGGAACGGTGGAAAGTTGCATGGAAATATATCTCGGAATGGCTATGGAAATGCCCTAATAGGTAGGTATGGAGGCTGTTTTGAGGAAGGTAAATGGTGGGTTTATGGTACTAGCGAAAGTTGTGTGGTACTAGAGAGGCTAGCAATGGTGGAAGGGTGAGAGTGCGTATAATCCATGGACTCAACATTAGTCATAAAGAACTCACATACTTATTGCAAAAATCTATTAGTCATCGAAACAAAGTACTACGTGCATGCTCCTAGGGGGATAGATTGGTAGGAAAAGAACATCGCTCATCCCTGACTGCCACTCATAAGGAAGACAATCAAAAAAATAAATCATGCCCCGACTTCATCACATAACAGTTCACCATATGTGCATGCTACAGGAATCACATAATTTAACACAAGTATATCTCAAATTCACAACTACTCAACTAGCATGACTCTAATATTACCATCTTTATATCTCAAAACAATCATCAAGTATCAAACTTCTCATAGTATTCAATGCACTTTATATGAAAGTTTTTATTATACCCATCTTGGATGCCTATCATATTCGGACTAATTTCATAGCCTATGAAAATTACCATGCTGTTCTAAAGACTCTCAAAATAATATAAGTTAAGCATGAGAGTTCATCTATTTCTTCAAAATAAAACCACCACCATGCTTTAAAAAGATATAAGTGAAGCACTAGAGCAAATGATAAACTACTCCGAAAGATATAAGTGAAGATCAATGAGTAGTCAAATAATTATGCAACTATGTGAAGACTCTCTAACATTTAATAATTTCATATCTTGGTATTTTATTCAAACATCAGAACCAAAGAAAATAAAATGACGCTCCAAGCAAAACACATATCATGTGGTGTAAAATATAGCTCCAAGTAAAGTTACCGATGAACGAAGACGAAAGAGGGGATGCCTTCCGGGGCATCCCCAAGCTTAGGCTTTTGGTTGTCCTTGAATATTAACTTGGGGTGCCTTGGTCATCCCCAATCTTAGGCTCTTGCAACTCCTTATTCCATATTACATCAAATCTTTACCCAAAACTTGAAAACTTCATAACACAAAACTTAACAGAAAACTCGTAAGCTCCGTTAGTATAAGAAAATAAATCACAACTTAGGTACTGTTTTGAACTCATTCTAAATTCATATTGGCGTAATATCTACTGTATTCCAACTTCTCTATGGTTCATACCCTCCGATACTGCTCATGGATTCATCAAAATAAGCAAACAACACATAGAAAACAGAATCTGTCAAAAACAGAACAGTCTGTAGTAATCTGGATCAAACATATACTTATGGAACCCCAAAAATTCTAAAATAACTTTATTGACGTGAGGAATTTATCTATTAATCATCTTCAAAAAGAATTAATTAAATAGCACTCTCTATTAAAAAATGGCAGAAAATCTCGTGAGCGCTAAAGTTTCTGTTTTTTACAGCAAGATCACAAAGACTTTCCCCAAGTCCTCCCAAAGGTTCTACTTGGCACAAACACTAATTAAAACATAAATCAACATCTAACCAGAGGCTAGATATATTATTTATTACTAAACATGAGCAAAAAATCAAAGAATAAAAATAAAATTGGGTTGCCTCCCAACAAGCGCTATCATTTAACGCCCCTAGCTAGGCATGATGATTTCAATGATGCTCACATAAAAGATAAGAATTGAAACATAAAGAGAGCATCATGAAGAATATGAATAGCAAATTTAAATCTAACCCACTTCCTATGCATAGGTATTTTGTGAGGAAACAACTTGTGGGAACAGGAATCAACTTGCATAGGAGGGTAGAACAAGCATAACTTTGAAACTTTAAGCACATAAAGAGGGAAATTGATATTATTGAAATTCCTACAAGCATATATTCCTCCCTCATAATAATTTTCAGTAGCATCATGAATGAATTCAACAATATAAACATCACATAAAGCATTGCTTTCATGATCTACAAGCATAGAAAATTTACTACTCTCCACATAAGCAAAATTCTTCTCATTTGGAATAGTGGGAGTATCATAAGAAACTCGAATACTACAAATTGTTTCCACATTAAAAGAGTAATGTTCAGAAAAAGGGTAATCATAATCATGGCAAGTTTTATAAATATAATCATCACTACTTTTTATAGCATACGTGCCATCACAATAATCATCATAAGTAGCAACTTTGTTCTCATCATAATCAATTGAAACCTCTTCCAAGATAGTGGAATCATTACTAAATAAAGTCATGACCTCTCCAAATCCACTTTCATAAATATAAGCATCATAAATATGAGGCATGCTATCATCATAATAAATTTGCATATCAAAACTTTGGAGACTACAAATATCATATTCATTAAACATAGCATCCCCAAGCTTGGGACAAACATTAATTGAAGCAAATATATTTTCAAACTTGTCATTCTCATCAAACATAGCATCCCCAAGCTTGGGCCTTTTCATATCATAAGCATAATCACTCTCATCATTAATAGTATGGATAGCACCAATAGTATAGCAATTATCGTCATCACAATGAGTAATAGGGGCAACATCATTTGGGAGGGATACCTTTTCACCTTTACTTCTCCGTCTTTTCTTTTTCTTCTTCACATTATGTGTGGATTCAATCCTCTTTTTGGAGCTCCTTATTGATGAGATTGGTTGAATAGAAGGCTCCTCCTCGTTACCTGATTCATCATAAGAAATAATAGGAGGATATTGGGAAGCCTCTTCCCTTTCATTAGTATTCTCTTCATCCTCTATTTGTTTTCTTTTCTTTATGTAATTGGCAATATAAGGATTTTCAATGCAGTTCACCGCACAATACATAAAAATTTCTTCCAGATCAATATCGAGGAATTTCTCAAGGTTATATTTTGGAATATGCTTAGTTATACGTTTCATTTCTTCATAACCCAAAAGCAAACTAAGTTCATTATGATGCGCAAGGGAAATCAAATCATCACAATTTTTGGACACGATACGATCATGAAACAATTTGCATTGGAGATTTAAATGGCCATGTTCATTGCAAAGTTCACAAGTATGGCGAAGAAATTTTAAATTTTCAGCACAAACATCTAGCCTTTCTTGCAACCACTTAATTTCCAAATACCTATGCCTCTTGCAAAATCTATCTTCCCTATTTGGTGTGTACTTGCAAACTCTATGCACTCCACAAAAATTGACATGCTTATAAGAGACATTTTCATTATAACTAGTGCAATCATCATTAGTACTATGTATATTCAAGGAGTTCATACTAACAACATTGCAATCATGCTCATCATTCAAAGATTTAGTGCCAAACATTTTATAGACTTCTTCTTCTAGCACTTGAGCAAAATTTTCCTTTCCATCATTCTCACATAAAATATTAAAAAGATGAAGCGTATGAGGCAAACTCAATTCCATTTTTTGTAGTTTTCTTTTATAAACTAAACTAGTGCTAAAACAAGAAACAAAAAGATTCGATTGCAAGATCTAAAGATATACCTTCAAGCACTAACCTCCCTGGCAACGGCGCCAGAAAAGAGCTCGATGTCTACTACACAACCTTCTTCTTGTAGACATTGTTGGGCCTCCAAGTGCAGAGGTTTGTAGGACAGTAGCAAATTTCCCTCAAGTGGATGACCTAAGGTTTATCAATCTATGGGAGGCATAGGATGAAGATGGTCTCTCTCAAGCAACCCTGCAACCAAATAACAAAGAGTCTCTTGTGTCCCCAACACACCCAATATAATGGTAAATTGTATGGGTGCACTAGTTCGGCGAAGAGATGGTGATACAAGTGCAATATGGATAGTAGATAATGGTTTTTGTAATCTGAAAATATAAAAACAGCAAGGTAGCAAGTGGTAAAAGTGAGCACAAATGGTATTGCAATGCTATGAAACAAGGCCTAGGGTTCATACTTTCACTAGTGCAAGTTCTGTCAACAATAATAACATAACTAGATCATATAACTATCCCTCAACATGCAACAAAGAGTCACCCCAAAGTCACTAATAGCGAGAACAAACGAAGAGATTATGGTACGGTACGAAACCACCTCAAAGTCATCCTTTCTGATCGGTCTATTCAAGAGTACATAGTAAAATAACATGAAGCTATTCTTTCCGTTCAATCTATCCCAGAGTTCGTAGTAGAATAACACCTTAAGACACAAATCAACCAAAACCCTAATGTCACCTAGATACTCCAATGTCACCTCAAGTATCCGTGGGTATGATTATACGATATGCATCACACAATCTCAGATTCATCTATTCAACCAACACAAAGAACTTCAAAGAGTGCCCCAAAGTTTCTACCGGAGAGTCAAGACGAAAACGTGTGCCAACCCCTATGCATAAGTTCACGAGGTCATGGAACTCACAAGTTGATCACCAAAACATACATCAAGTGGATCACGTGATATCCCATTGTCACCACACATAAGCACATGCAAGACATACATCAAGTGTTCTCAAATCCTTTAAGACTCAATCCAATAAGATAACTTCAAAGGGAAAATTCAATTCATCACAAGAGAGTAGAGGGGGAGAAACATCATAAGATCCAAATATAATAGCAAAGCTCGCGATACATCAAGATCATGCCGACTCAAGAACATGAGAGAGAGAGAGATCAAACACATAGCTACTGGTACATACCCACAGCCCCGAGGGAGAACTACTCCCTCCTCGTCATGGAGAGCACCGGGATGATGAAGATGGCCACCAGAGAGGGATTCCCCCGTCCGGCAGGGTCCCGGAACAGGTCTAAATTGGTTTTCGGTGCCTACGAAGGCTTTTGGCAGCGGAACTCCCGATCTATTCTGTTCCCTAATGTTTTTAGGGTACATTGATATATTTAAGCAAAAGAAGTCGGTCAAGGGAGCCACGAGGGGCCCATGAGGGTGGGGCGCGCCTTCCTGCCTTGTGGCCACCTCGAAGCTTCCCTGACGTCTAGTCCAAGTCTCCTGGATTGCTTCCGTTCCAAAAATAACTCTCCCGAAGGTTTCATTCTGTTTGGGCTTCATTTGATATTCCTTTTCTTCGAAACACTAAAATAGGCAAGAAAACAGCAATTTGGGCTGGGCCTCCGGTTAATAGGTTAGTCCCAAAAATAATATATAAGTGTATAATAAAGCCCATAAACATCCAAAACAGATAATATAATAGCATGGAACAATCAAAAATTATAGATACGTTGGAGACGTATCAATCTCCAAGAACATCAAGGAGAACTTTGTATAGAGAATCAAAGAGAGAGAAGAAGTCATCTAGCTAATAACTATGGACCCGAAGGTCTGTGGTAGACTACTCACGCTTCATCGGAGAGGCTATGGTGTTGATGTAGAAGCCCTCCGTGATCGATTCCCCCTGTAGTGGATCACCGGAAAAGGCCCCAAGATGGGATCTCACGGGTACAGAAGGTTGCGGCGGAGGAAAAGTGGTTTTGTGGCTCTCTCGGATCGGTCTAGGGTATAATAGTATATATAGGTGAAAGAAGTACGTCGGTGGAGCTACATGGGGCCCACGAGGGTGGGGGCGCGCCTACCCCCCTGGGCGCGCCCTCCTGCCTCGTGGCCGCCTCACGGAGTTCCAGACTTCAACTCCAAGTCTTCTGGTTTGCTTTCGGTCCAAGAAAGATCATCATGAAGGTTTCATTCCGTTTGGATTCCATTTGGTATTCCTTTTCTGCGAAACTCTTAAATAGGCAAAAAACAGAAAGTGGCACTGGGCCTCCGGTTAATAGGTTAGTCCCAAAAGTAATATAAAAGAGCATATTAATGCCCATTGAACATCCAAAACAGATAATATAATAGCATGGAACAATCAAAAATTATATATTTGTTGGAGATGTATCAAGAACCAAGCAGGACGTAGGGTATTACCTCCATCAAGAGGGCCCAAACCTGGGTAAACACCTTATCCCTGTCTCCTGTTACCTTTGATCCTTAGATGCACAGTTCGGGACCCCCTACCCGAGATCTACCGGTTTTGACACCGACAGTAGGCTGGAATATACATCGGCCCATTATTGGCCCAATGATATGGCTGGCCATTAATAGGCCGAAATGTAGTTGGGCCTTGGTTGGACCAATCACGTGACGGGATGGAAGTAGGCCGAATGTATAGCGGGCCAAAATTAGGCCCAACACTATCAAGGGCCTTTAACGGGCCAATGGGCAGTTTGGGCTAAAATGTATCCATGAAGACTTGGGTCATTAAGAGACCGAAAGTCACTACGGACCAGAGTTAGGCCCAGATGCAGCTCGAGCCTTTAAATGGCCAAAAGTGAAACCGGGCCGAAAGTGGTCCATATGTACATAGGGCCGCTGACAGGCCGAAACTAATATCGGGTCGAACTATGAAACGGGCCATTAAGAGGCTGAAGAGAAAATCAGGCCCCCAATGGGCCCAAAAGCACGGTAGCTGTTAATGGGCTATATTTGTTATGGGCCGTAATTTGGCCCAATATATGAAAGCCAGTTAATGGAATAAATCAGATATGGGTCATAATTTGTCCCAAAATATTGCAGGCTATTAACGGGCCAGATCTAATATGGCCCATAAACTGGCCCATAATATTTCAGCCTTTTAACGGGTTGTATCTGATGTGGGCCGGAATTTGGCCCAAGAAATGGTAAGGCTGTTGATGGGACGGCCCATTAGATCTGACAAAATCTTGTGGGCCTTTTCCCGGGCCAGCTTTTAAACCTATATGGGCCTCTATTGGGTCGTCCCACTTGTTAATGTTTCATTGGCGACTCCTATCCATTGGACAGTTGACATCTATCCCAACGTGGAGCTGACACGTGGATCCTTCGGCCAATGAGAATTTTACACGTGGAAAATCGCCATTGGTCGTGACTTTTAACGGGTTATCGGATCCAAAACCGGACCCGATAGCCTAACAGCGAACCATTATGGTGGATGCCACATGTTGGTTACCCTTGATGAAAACAGTTCCATGATGCCGTATTTATCATCATGGAAGTGGACACTTCCGTGATGATAATTTCAGTATTGTCATGGAACACTTCTATGATAGCACAGGTATGACTATCTTGATTCTGTCATAAAATCTTCATAGATGTACACGCATGAAAGAAAACATGACCTACTGTGGCAAACACGTATCATCACAGAAGTGTTTTTTGTAGTGCCACCTCATCGGGAAGCTAGTCGCTAATCGATGAGGTGTCGAGCCCACAGGCAGTTACGTGAGGTTTGTCGGGCATGTGTCAGCATGCTGGAAGGAGAATTACCATTAATGACACCCGTCCAGAAGGTGTGTCAACTAAATAGGAGGTAGTTGAGCGAGCGGTGTAGAAGACTTGCTGGGATACCTCCCCCACATGACACCTAATGGAGAATTTATTGCTTTTTTCCTAAGCCAGCATAGTTAGGTATGATAGCACTGTTTGCTATTTAATCAATATATAATTACTATTTTGCCATTGTGGTAACCCCTTGAGCTATAAAAGGAGGACCAGGTTCAAAGGATGTACAATTGAACAATCGAACCCCTGCACAACTTACATGTGTAGCTGCTCCTTCCTTGCATCTTTCCGGGAAAAGCGCTCCTTGTACTTGGGCTCACACACACTCAATACACAAAGCAGGAGTAGGGTTTTACACCTCACGGTGTCCCAAACCTGGGTAAAAATCTCTTTTTCTTCTATCGATTCTGCTCTTTGTGCATGCGCATTCCCTTAGCTCAACCACAAAGGGGCTAGATGGCCCCATAGATGGCCGTACCCACGACACCATAGCAGCCACGTAAAATTTGCAATGACAAAGTAGAGGACGTCTAACTTGTTTTTGTAGGGCATGTTGTGATGTGGTATGGCCAAAACATGATGTGATATATGTTGATGTATGAGATGATCATGTTTTGTAATAGGTTCACAACTTGCATGTCGATGAGTACGGCAACCGGCATGTGTCATAGGGTTGTCTTTAATTTATTTCATGACCTGCGTGTCAACTAATAACGACATGTAATTGCTTTACTTTATTGCTATGCATTAGCAATAGTTGTAGAAGCAATAGTTGGTGAGACAACCACGTGATGACACGATGATGGAGATCATAATGATGGAAATCATGGAGATCATGCCGGTGACGATGGAGATCATGCCGGTGCTTTGGAGATGGAGATGAAAGGCACAAAATGCTAATGGCCATATCATGTCACATATTTTGATTGCATGTGATGTTTATCTTGTTATGCATCTTATTTTTCTTAGGACGATGGTAGCATTATAAGATGATCCCTTCACTAAATTTCAAGATAAAAGTGTCCTCCCTAAGTATACACCATTATGAAAGTTCATCATTCTGAAGCACCTCATGATGATCGGGTGCGATAGACTCTACGTTCACATACAACGGGTGTAAGACAATTTTACATATGCGGAATACTTGGATCAAAATTGACGAGCCTACCATGTACATACATGCATGGCCTCAGAACACGGAGGACCGAAAGGTCGAACATGAGTCATATAGTAGATATGATCAACATGGAGATGTTCATCATTGATGACCACCCCATCTCACATGATGATCGGACATGGGTTGGTTGATTTGGATCATGTAACACTTAGACAACTTGAGGGATGTTGATTTAAGTGGGAGTTCATTTGCAATATGATTAACTTAACCAATTATCATGAACATAGTTTTAATGTCTTTGCAACATTATGTTGTAGATCAATGGCTTCCGTTGTAGCTCCCCTGAATTTTAATGTGTCCCTAGAGAAAGAAAAGTTGAAAGATGATGGAAGCAACTATGTGGACTGGGTCTGTAATTTGAGGGTTATCATCGTTGCTACACAGAAGGCTTATGTACTCGAAGCATCGCTAGGTGTGCCACTTGTTCTCGCAAATCTAGATTCTATGAACGTATGGCATACCAGGAATGATGACTACACGATAGTTTAGTGCGCCATGCTTTACGGCTTAGAACCGAGTGATAACCCACAAGTATAGGGGATCGCAACAGTTTTCGAGGGTAGAGTATTCAACCCAAATTTATTGATTCGACACAAGGGGAGCCAAATAATACTTGTAAGTATTAGCAATTGAGTTCTCAATTCAACCACACTTGGAGACTAAATATCTACGGTAGAGTGGTCAGAAACACAATAGTATGATAATTTGGGTGTAGTAATGGTTCCAACGGTAATCGTAACAACAGTAGTAATAGTTTTGTAGTAGTTGTAACAGTAGCAACAACAGCAATAGTAATAGTAACTTAGCAAGAACAATATGTGAGAAGCTCGTAAGCATTGGATCATTGATAACGTTGGATAATATTCATCATATAATAGTCATAACCTAGGGCGACAAAGAACTAGCTCTAGTTCATCAATGTAATGTAGGCATGTATTTCATATATAGTCATACGTGCTTATGGAAAAGAACTTGCATGCCATCTTTTGTCCTACCCTCCCGTGGCAGCGGGGTCCATAAGGAAACTAAGGGATATTAAGGCCTCCTTTTAATAGAGAACCGGAACAAAGCATTAACACATAGTGAATACATGAACTCCTCAAACTATGGTAATCACCGAAAAGAATCCCAATTATTGTCACCTTGGGTATGCGGATCATAACACATAATAGTTGCATATAACTTGCAAGATAGTATCAAGAACACAAATATATTGGTGAAAACATAAGCAGTTCATCTCTAAAATCATGGCACTCAAGCCCTAGTGACAAGCATTAAACATAGAAAAGTCATAGCAACATCAATCTCAGAACATAGTGGATACTAGGGATCAAGCCCTAACAAAACTAACTCGATTACATGATGAATCTCATCCAACCCATCACCGTCCAGCAAGCCTACGAAGGAATTACTCACTCCCGGCGGTGAGCATCATGAAATTGGTGATGGAGGATGGTTGGCGATGACGAAGACGGAATATCCCCCTCTCCGGAGCCCTGAACGGACTCCAGATCTGGCCTCCCGGTGAAGAGCAGGAGGTGGCGGCGACCCCGTATCGTAAAACGCACTGAAACTTCCTCCCCAATTTTTACTCAGAAAATAGGAATTTATAGTGTTGAGATTAGGGTCAGCAGAGCCACGTGGGCCCCACAAGCCACTAGGGTGCACCCTAGGGGTGGGTCATGCCCTGGTGCCTTGTGGGCACAGGGTGGCCCCCCTCAAGTGGGTCTTTGCTCTAGTATGTTTTATATATTCCATAAAAACTCCAAAAAAATTCGTCCAGTTATGACAACTTTTATTTCTACACAAAAACAACACCATGGTAGTTTTGCTGAAAACAATATTAACCCGGGTTAGTTTCATTCAAACCATGCAAATTAGAGTCCAAAACAAGAGCAAAAGTGTTTGGAAAAGTAGATACGATAGAGACGTATCATCGGGGCTCCAAAGACGTTTTGAGCACCATGGAGAATATGAGATGTTCCAGGAGCTTAAATTGGTATTTCAAGCTCATGCCCCGGTCGAGAGGTATGACACCTCTGTTAGTGAGCACGTACTCAAAATGTCTAGGTACTTGATACGTCTCCAACATATCTATAATTTTTCATTGTTCCATGTTGTTATATTATCATTCTTGGATGTTTTACAATCATTTTATAGTCATTTTATATCATTTTTTGGTACTAACCTATTGACATAGTGCCAAGTGTCAGTTGCTGTTTTTTGCATGTTTTTTATATCGCAAGAAATCAATACCAAACGGAGTGCAAACACAGCGAAACTTTTTATGGATTTTTATGGACCAGAAGACAACCAATGGGACGGAGAAGCACCTGGGGTGCCTGTCGGTGTCAAAACCGGCGAATCTCGGGTAGGGGTTCCCGAACTGTGCGTCTAAGATCGATGGTAACAGGAGGCAGGGGACACAGTGTTTACCCAGGTTCGGGCCCTCTTGATGGAGGTAATACCCTACGTCCTGCTTGATTGTTCTTGATGATATGAGTATTACAAGAGTTGATCTACCACGAGATCGTACAGGCTAAACCCTAGAAGCTAGCCTATGGTATGATTGTTGTATCTAATCTATCGACTAGCCTGGCCTTGGTTTATATAATGCACCAGAGGCCTAGGATAACAAGAGTCCTAGCTGAATACGCCGGTGGGGAGGAGTCCTTGTCTTGATCACCAAGTCTTGCGGAATCTTCCATGTATGCGGCAGCTGTCCAAACTGGCCCATGAGTACACGGCCATGGGGGTCCTCGGCCCAATCTAACAGATCGGGAGACGACGTGGTGAGTACCCCCTAGTCTAGGACACCGTCAGTAGCCCCCTGAACCGGTCTTCAAGTTATGGACGCTCCTCGATTCTTCCAAAATGTTCTTCTCTTCGGTTGTCGGTCTTGAAAACGGGTTCAACAAATCTTCCCATCTTCTATCTTGAGGATTGCCGAGCTAAATCTGAAGATCTCACACATCGGGTATCCGAGGAGCCCTTTAAGTCTTCGGCCTTTATCAATGTCTTGTTATTTTTATGACACACCTCGGGTTTGAAGTTGTTCCCGGGCGGCAGCGTCCTCTTGCGTCCGAGCTCCAAGGCCGGACTGTATTCGAGGTATCTTTTGCAGCCGAGCACCAACACCGGACCGCTTTCCGAGCTCTAACACCGGACTATATCCGAGGTGTCATATCACCTTGGTTCGAAAAAGTCGAAGGAGTTTAGCCGAGCTTAATACTGGGAATGCCCTCTATGGAGCCAGCCACTAGCGCCCGGGCTTTATGCCGGACTGCTTCCGAGGTGGTGCACCACCCCGACTGTGGGCCGATTTTTTGTCAATATTTTTGATTGGTGCAATTTATTCTCTGCCAGATATATAGCCAGTAGCCCTCAAGGTGTGTATTGGTTTAAAACCCGAGATGCACTTGAAGGATGATGTAAGACCGCTGGTCCCAGTAGCCGCTGAGACTCAGGTTGATTTGCAAAATCGGCATGAGGATCAAGTCCTAGCTTGGCAGAATACTTCGGGACACAAAAAATGGCGTGCTCAGTCCTCGAGACTCAGGTTGGGTGCGGCCGACCAACCTGAGGATCAAAATCTCCTCGGAAACTATATTGCACATAAAATTTTCTGTATTGGACAGGCAATGCAGTAGCCCCCGAGACACTGGTTGGGTGGCAACACCAGATCAGGGGATCGATGTGCCCCTTTAATATTTGTAAATAATAAGCCCAAAGCCCAGTAGCCCCCGAGCCTTAATGCGGGCACGGGTGGCCGAATTAAGGATCGATATCCATAGTGAAATCACAAATTATGTGTAATGATTCTATGTATCCAAGTACTTTACGTCATTAATGCTCGGATCTGCATTGTACAAAACTTTGTTGACCGACCATCGGCTTCCACCTCCTCGGCTAGTAGCCGAGGAGTGTTTGTCCTACTTTATAAAGCCTTTATGAGGGCAAAGATTTACAACAAACAATGCAATCTGGCCATACGGTTTTATAAACAAAGGTATGCAGAGAGATATGTTATATTACTGTTTAACATAAAAAATGTCTTCCAAAGAAAATAGTCCCTCTATCGGTTCCTTTCTTTGGGTTGTCATGCTAAGCATGATCATGAAACCTCAGCTCTAATGTAAGAGCAAAATATCGAGGATTTAGTTTGGGAGGCCAGTTAATAGCCCCCGATAGTGTTCGGCGACAGTCGAGGTCAAGCCGTAAACACTTCGGCCATTGTTATGAATGGCCCATCATTTAACACAGTCATCGGATCGCTGACCAGTTTACGCTTATTGTGACAGTCAGTTTTCTGCTTTCTCCACTGAGGTGCTTAACCATGAATCGCAGTGGTTCTCCCTTTGCACGCCTAGCCGAACAAAGCGGAACGTAGGAAGCAAGTGCAGGAGCCGGCCAACCCAACTATTGACCGAAGACACAATTCAAAACCGATGCATATATAGCAATATCCGAGAATGTTTTTGCCGAATCTCTAAAGGTGTCCGGCGTTGCACTGTGAGACTTGTGCTGAAAACACACAAATAGTTTAAAAGTGTCATAAGCTTGGAAAACCAAAAAAACGTCAGTAAAAACTTGACGTCCGAACAAGATCAAGTGTTCGGTGCCAATCCAAAAATTGATCTTTAGAAAAAAAGAGTGCTTCTGTCGTGCTTTAACATGACACATCGTATCTCAAGACTTCAAGCAGGTCAGCCTACGGTTTCAACCTCCTATCCTAAAGGCGGAGTACTTCTCATTAGACCAGTTTAGCAAACTAAACTCTAGCGGCTTTGAAAGAGAAATTAGGCTCCCTGGCTAGTGACCACACACTCGTGTTGAAAAAAGGAGTGATGAATAATAATAGTAATAAAAACTTTGCAACAACTAAGAAGAACACTTATTATAAAATGGCTCATATAAATTTAAGAGCCCCCAAGTGATTTGTGTAAAAGAATTTTATGTATAATGATTGTATGTACCGAAGTACTAATATCATATCTTTGTTCACCCGAACTTTAAACGCGTCTTAACCGAACGTCGGCTTATCCCTCTTCGGTCAAGGACCGAAAAGTGTTATGTACTCCACCTGTCGAGAATATCGACAGTGTTTCCGATAACCAGGCAACCAGGCCATAAGGCTGTAACAGACAAAGCGCGCTCAGGGAACTTATGCTATATTACAGACGAAGTGTAAGATGCATCTTCGAAGAAAATAGTACCCCCACCGATACCTTTCTTCGGTGCTCATTATTACTATGAGACTTGTGCAATAGATTTTTTGTACTCATGAGTTCCGTTGTGTGCCGACCATGATTGAAAACAATAAGAGCGCTAGCTTTCGGCTTCACCCAGTCTGAGGTCAGAGCTTGGAGGACCCGTTCGTGACAATCGCAGAGGTGCTCCCTTTACTCCCTAGCCGAACAATTGGGAACGTAGGGGTAAGCACAGGAGCCAGGCAACCCATCTTGCAAATCACTTAAGTCAATATGGTGCATATTGTGGCGTAATACACGAACAAGGAACGAAGCCGTACAAGTATAATCATATGCAGGAGGAAAAGCTCCATCAAGGGAGCCCCCAAGTAAATGGGGTATTTGAATTTGTGTGTCACAAACAAAGTTTGGACAAGGAAATTTTTTACAAGCAACTTTTTCCAAAAAGGTATAATGCTTGGTCGAACCAAACACAAGTTAAAAATTTAAAACTTTGAGCATGAAGGCAACTTAGTTGGTTAATGTGTTCGGTATTGATGACGCGGCCCGAGCTTGATGCGGGACAAGGTTCCATCCCCCAAGCCGGTCCCAAGGTGGCGGAGCAAAGAGCTCGGCACTCCGAAGTGGTGACATAGCACGGTCAATGCGGGCCGGCAGAGTGATGCCGAAGTCCCTGGCATGGGGTAATGAAGTGTTGACGAAGCCCCCCGTCCAGCCGAGCTGACGTGGTATGTCAGTACGCCGAGTTGATGATATTGCCCAACCCAGATCATTTTCCTGTGCACAAAAAATAGTGCAAACCGAAGATAATAGTAATAATAATAAAAAAATCGATGCATAATAAATAATTTATGCAAAGTGAGTAATAAAAGAAATATGGTCTGGCACCGAATTCAATGTCGATGCCGGGCGTCGGCGTGATGCGGTAAAGGCGTGGCAAAGTCTGAATTCACAGGTCGGTCCGAGTTCCGGATGCGGCGTTCGCCGGACTATATACGGAAACTGACCGAACCACCATGCGACCATCTTTAATGCGGCCACCATTTGATAGACCTGCGTACATATGATGGACAAACTAGAGTAATAATTCCTTGGGAAAAATGAACCCAAACAAGCAAAAAATACTAGGATTAATAGCACCTAGTTTATTTGTTGTAGCAATCCGAAGAAAGGTGATTCCCAAAATTGGGACTCGATCCGCACACCCATTGCCTAATGGGTGATAAAGCGACGGCATGGCGATGCTGGCAAAGGTTGGCTTGCCGAGGCAAAGCCCTCGGTCCAGCTAACGTGATGGAGCTGGTCGGCTAGTGACACCAAAGTCTCCGGAGCAGGTTGATGAAGAGATGACGAAGCCCCCGGTCCAGCCGAGATGTCGAAGCCTTGATGTCAGCCGATGAGTCGAAGTAGGTCGGCGTGATGGACACCGGCTTGAAGGAGCAACAGTGCGGCCCTGCCGATGCAGGTCGTGACATGGTCAATGTCGGCTTGGTGAAGTGACTGTGCGGCGATGCCGGTGTGCCCGCTCCATGTAACCCGTGGGGCGGCGATGTTGGTGATGATTTATCCTTCATGATGCCGAAATCTTGTTCGGCTTGCCGAGATGATGATCCGAAGTTGAGCTCGGCTCAACAAAGCGACGACGTGTCTAGCGCAGGTCGGCAGTCTTGGAGCAATATTGTCGGACTGGTTTGACACCAGCATGATGATGAAGATGACCTCGGGGGAGGCTTTAAAATTCTACGGGCACGTGTTTAAAAATGACGCACAATACCCTAGAAGATAATTCCTCTAAAAAGGTTGTCCAATATCACGTTCATAACGAAACATGAATTCGGGTCGGATCCGTATTCGCGCAGGAAACAGATTCGAAAATTGGTCCAATCATCGGAAGGTTCCCGGAGTTGGAACCGTCGGATCGAGCTGAAATTTGGAAGGGTGGTAGATATGGGAATTCCGCAGTAGATGAACGGTGGGATCTTCCAAAGGACCTCTGAGTTGGGCTCTGGAGACCATGCCCTAAACCCGTCCAGATTCCCGTCCAGATTTGACAGGGCACCGGTATATCGTAGATTGAGGGAGATTCCTACATCGGAACTCGACGAAATTTTACATGGTTGTTGTAGACGTAATTCCGCACTATTCCACCGAAGCAATCGTCAAACTGACGCTCGAGGAGGCGGTGGCGGCTGATACGAGTTCGCTATCCAGAAAAACGGCACGGTCGCCCGAGGACAATGTTGACGTTGAGCCCCCGGGCTCCCTGGATGATTCCTTCATGATCTTGATAGAGATCGGAGTTGATGTTGATGAAGGCCCTCATCCGAACATGATGATCGGAGGTAGGGCACAGTCCTTGGTCCAGCCAAGGTGACTGGCCGAGCCGGTGATGAAGAAGCCGGCGTCGCAGTTGACCTGCAGGCGAGCCATTGATCCTTTTGCCGATCACACAGCGGAACTCTCAATGAAAACACCAATGTCGGTGTCAAAACCGGCGGATCTCGGGTCGGGGTCCCGAACTGTGCGTCTAAGATCGATGGTAACAGGAGGCAGGGGACACGGTGTTTACCCAGGTTCGGGCCCTCTTGATGGAGGTAATACCCTACGTCATGCTTGATTGTTCTTGATGATATGAGTATTACAAGAGTTGATCTACCACGAGATCGTACAGGCTAAACCCTAGAAGCTAGCCTATGGTATGATTGTTGTATCTGATCTATCGACTAGCCTGGCCTTGGTTTATATAATGCACCAGAGGCCTGGGATAACAAGAGTCCTAACCGAATACGCCGGTGGGGAGGAGTCCTTGTCTTGATCACAAAGTCTTGCGGAATCTTCCATGTATGTGGCAGCTGTCCAAACTGGCCCATGAGTACACGGCCATGGGAGTCCTCGGCCCAATCTAATAGATCGGGAGACGACGTGGTGAGTACCCCCTAGTCTAGGACACCGTCAGTGCCCCCAGGGGGGCACAACCCACCAGGGCGCGTCTGGGCCCCCAGACGCGCCTAGGTGGGTTGTGCCCACCTCGGTGGCCTCCCGAACCGCCTCTTTGCTCTATAAATACCCCAATATTCTAGAAACCCTAGGGGAGTCGACGAAAATCAATTCTAGCCGCCGCAAGTTCCAGAAACACTAGATCCAATCTAGACACCATCATGGAGGGGTTCATCATCCTCATTGGCGCCTCTCTGATGATGCATGAGTAATTCTTTGTAGACCTACGGGTCCGTAGTTAGTAGCTAGATGGCTTCCTCTCTCACGTTTGATTCTAAATACAATGGTCTCTTGGAGATCCATATGATGTAATTCTTTTTGTGGTGTGTTTGTTGGGATCCGATGAACTTTGAGTTTATGATCAGATCTATCTCTTTTTATCCATGAAAGTTATTTGAGTCTTCTTTGATCTCTTATATGCATGATTTCTTATAACCTCGTATTTATTCTCTGATATTTGGGTTTTGTTTGGCCAACTTGATATATTTATCTTGCAATGGGAAGACGTGCATTGTGATGAGTCTGCTCTTACGGTGCTTGATCCCAGTGACAGAAGGGGAACCGACATGTATGTATCGTTGCTATTAAGGATAACAAGATGGGGTATATTTCTACATAAATAGATCTTGTCTACATCATGTCATCATTCTTATTGCATTACTCCGTTTCTCCATGAACTTAATACACTAGATGCATGCTGAATAGCAGTCGATGTGTGGAGTAATAGTAGTAGATGCAGGCATGAGTCGGTCTACTAATCTTGGACGTGATGCCTATATAATGATCATTGCCTAGATATCGTCATGATTATTTGAGGTTCTATCAATTGCCCAACAGTAATTCGTTTACCCACCGTTTACTATTTTTCTCGAGAGAAGCCACTAGTGAAACCTACGACCCCCGGGTCTCTTCTTTATCATATTTGCCTTTGCGATCTATTTTTATTTGCTTTTATTTTCAGATCTATGAAACCAAAATACAAAAATACCTTGCTGCAATTTTTACTTATTTATTTTATCTCGCGTTCCCGCGCGATCTTTCTGTTGGGATCTACGGTAGAGTGCATCGACTGTAAATTAAAATTTCCTACGCACAGAACAACCAAGAATATGCGAGGGAGATGGATCATAGATCGTTACCACTAGACACACAGTGCCGTGCAGCGGAAGAAGAGTTGGGGCAGCACGTCCGCGTGGATCGTTTCCTCCTTGTGCGATCTCCCTTGAACTGCCGGTCGTCGGATCCCGCGTACAGGTTCGCCAGAGCGTCGCAAGTGCACCGCCTCTAACGGTATCCGCGTGTGCAGGAGGAACACCATGCGGCAGACTGCTAGGTCCGATCACACAGTCGACGACGAGTGGAGGTGTCTATTCGCAACACATGCAAATCCTAGTGGAAGCGCCGAAGCGATCAACCCCATGAGTGTGCCGCACCCCCACTTTATATAGGCATACGTCGGGGGCTCAACACTTGGGCCTTGCACGGATCCTAAAGCCCAAAGTCTGTTCGGCCTAGATCTGAACCCGAGTAGGATCACTTCTGACTCGTGGAGTCAGACCGGGTCTCACAGGTTCCTTCCCTTAAACGCGCGGCCCCTTAGGTTCTCGTTCACTTGGTCGCGAGTCAAATCACATCCGACTCGGCTAGTCGGTAGCGGCCTCTAGCAAAGTATGCCGACTCCAAGTGTCCGATGAAGCTGGTTAGCCGAACCCGTACATCACACTTTTGTTCCCTTTGCCACACGATATATGTTGTCGGGCTCAAGGCCAGTCTGTCATCCTTGTGCTAGCCCGACCTCTTTCTCGTTCCAGTGATGCCAACCACAAACCGGATTATCTCATAATCCAAATCGCATGGCCATGCTTATCTTGGTAGGATCACACAAGGTGACCAGAGTATATCTCTCCTGATCGGAGGGGCAAATCCCATCTTGCTCGACCATGTCTCACAGCATGGGTCTGGATAAGCCCAAAACCTACCTTTGTAACTACCCAGTCACGGAGTAGCATTTGGTTGGCCCAAAGCAAGTCTGTCACCATCCCGAGTACATGCGCCAGCTCAGGTCTTAGGACATAGAACGTATGTTGTACTAGAGAGTCACAGATGACATATCGATGTGTCTCATGGTTGGGTCTGTCCGACTCGGACCTTATCTTAATTCGAATCCGACTATGTCGAATCCGACCAGATCCTTCTGAGTCCATATTATCCGGTTAGCATCCAATGCTCCATGGCTAGTGAGACCAAGCCATCGACCGTGTCATATGGTAGTCTAGTCGGCTGCACGTCCACACATCCCTTTCGACTAGGGACACAAAGAAGTCACGTACTTGTTGATACACATCATTGATAATGTCCGAGGACTATCTTTATTCATAAACACATATGAAATATCATCATACATGATTTCCTCTAGGGCATATCTCCAACACTATTTCTCAAATTATTACGACTCTCTCACGTCCATTTGCCAATCTCTGTCGCCGTTACCCGAAAGGGATTAACAACCCCTTTAATACGTCGGGTTGCGAGTATTTGTTATTTGTGTGCAGGTGCCGTTCACGTAGTGTTGTGTCGTTCTCCTACTGGTTCGATAACCTTGGTCTCATCACCAAGGGAAATACCTACCATTGTTGTGCTGCATCATCCATTCCTCTTTGGGGAAATACCGACGTAGTTCTAGCAGACATCAGTACTACAACTGCTTGAATTAGTTGGGACTTAATCTTCTGAATAAGGTAGCGATTGATGGAGTTATCCAGTCACTACCACCAAGCTATAAGGGCTTTGTATTGAACTATAATATGCAAGGGATGGAGAAAATGATCCCTGAGCTCTTCGTGATGCTTAAAGCCGTGGAGGTAGAAATCAAGAAAGAGCATCAAGTGTTGATGGTGAATAAGACCACTAGTTTCAAAAAAAAGGGTAAGGGAAAGAAAGGGAGCGTCAAGAATAATGGCAAGTCAGTTGCCGCTCCCGTGAAGAAACCTAAGGCTGGACTCAAACCCGAGACTGAGTGTTTCTATTGCAAGGGGAATGGCCACTGGAAGCGGAACCGCCCCAAGTACTTGGCAGATAAGAAGGCTGGCAACGTCAATAAAGGTATATTTGATATACATGTTATTGATGTGTACCTTACTAGTGCCCGTAGTAGCACCTCGGTATTTGATACTGGTTTGGTTGCTAATATTTGTACCTAGAAATAGGAGCTACAAAATAAATGGAGACTAGCTAAGGACGAGGTGACAATGCACGTCGGAAATGGTTCCAAGGTTGATGTGATCAATGTCGGCACACTCCCTCTACATTTACCTTCGAGATTAGTTATGAAGCTAAATAATTGTTATTTGGTGCCTGCGTTGAGCATGAACATTATATCTAGATCTTGTTTATTGCTAAACGGTTATTCATTTAAATCAGAGAATAATGGTTGCTCTATTTATATGGATAATATCTTTTATGGTCATGCACCCATGGTGAATGGTTTATTCTTGTTGAATCTCGATCGTAGTGATACACATATTCATAATATTGATACCAAAAGATGCAAAGTTAATGACAATAGTTTCACATGTTTGTGGCACTGCCGCTTAGGTCATATTGGTTTAAAACACATGAAGTAACTCCATGTTGATGGACTTTTGAAATCACTTGATTATGAATCATTTGATACATGTGAACGTTGCCTTATGGGCAAGATGACTAAAATCCCGTTTTCTGGAACAATGGAGAAGGCAAATGACTCATTGGAAATAATACATACCGACGTATGCGTTCCGATGAGTGTTGAAGCATGAGGTGGATATCGTTATTTTCTTACCTTCACGGATGATTTGAGTAGATACGGGTATATTTACTTAATGAAACACAAGTATGAAACATTTGAAAAGATTAAGGAATTTCAAAGTGAAGTGGAGAATCACCGTAACAAGAAAATAAAGTTTCTATGATCTGATCGTGGAGGTGAATATTTTAGTTACGAGTTTGGTGCTCATTTAAGACAATGTGGAATTGTTTCACAACTCACGCCACTCGGAACACCACAGCGTAATTATGTGTCGAATGTAATCACACTTTATTGGATATGGTGCGTTCTATGATGTCTATTATTGATTTGCCACTATCATTTTGGGGTTATGCATTAGAGGCAGCCGCATTCACTTTAAATAGGGAACCATCTAAATCTGTTGAGATGACACCATATGAATTGTGGTTCGGCAAGAAACCCAAGTTATCGTTTCTTAAAGTTTGGGGATCTGACGCTTATGTCAAGAGGCTTTAGCCTGATAAGCTCAAACCCAAAGAGGAGAAGTGTATCTCCATAGGATACCCTAAAGAGACCATTGGGTATACCTTCTATCATAGATCTGAGGGCAAGATCTTTGTTGCCAAGAATGGGTCCTTTCTAGAGAAGGAGTTTCTCTTGAAAGAAGTGAGTGGGAGGAAAGTAGAACTTGATGAAGTAACCATACCTTCTCTCGAACTGGAAAGTAGCACATAACAGAAGATAGTTCCAGTGATGCCTACACCAACCGAAGTGGAAGCTAATCATGGTGATCATGAAACTTCGAATCAAGTTACAACTGAACTTCATAGGTCGACCAAGACACATTTTGCACCAGAATGGTACAGTAATCCCATCCTAGAAGTCATGTTGTTAGACAACGGCGAACCTACGAACTATGAAGAATCAATGATGAGCCCGAATTCCGACAAATGGCTTGAGGCCATGAAATCTGAGATAGGATCCATGTGTGAGAACAAAGTATGGACTTTGGTGGACTTGCTCGATGACCGGCAAGCCATTGAGAATAAATGGATCTTTAAGAAGAAGACAGACGTTGATGGTAATGTCACCGTCTATAAAGCTCGACTTGTCACAAAAGGTTTTCGAAAAATTCAAGGAGTTGACTATGATGAGACTTTCTCACCCGTAGTGATGCTTAAGTTTGTTAGAATTATGTTAGCAATTGATGCATTTTATGATTATGAAATCTAGCAGATGGACGTGAAAATTGTGTTCCTTAACGGGTTTCCTAAGGAAGAGTTGTATATGATGCAACCGGAAGGTTTTGTCAATCCTAAGGATGTTAAGAAGGTATGGAAGCTCCAGGGATCCATCTATGGACTGGTGCAAGCCTCTCGGAGTTAGAATATACGCTTTGATGAGGTGATGAAAGCTTTTGGTTTTATACAAACTTGCGGAGAAGTTTGTATTTACAAGAAAGTGAGTGGAAGCTCTGTAGCATTTCTAATATTATATGTGGATGACATATTGTTGATTGGAAATGATATAGAACTTCTAGAAAGCATAAAAGGTTATTTGAACAAGAGTTTTTCAATGAAAGGCCTAGGTGAAGCTGCTTACATATTGGGCATTAAGATCTATAGAGATAGATCAAGACATTTGATAGGACTTTCACAAGGCACATACCTTGACAAGATTTTGAAGAAGTTCAAAATGGACCAGTCTAAGAAGGGTTTCTTACCTGTGTTGCAAGATGTGAAGTTGAGTAAGACTCAAATCCCGACCACGGCAGAAGAAAGAGAAAGGATGAAAGTCATCCCCTATGCCTCAGCCATAGGATCTATAATCTATGCCATGTTGTGTACCAGACCTGATGTGTGCCTTTCCATAAGCCTGGTAGGGAGGTACCAAAGTGATCCAAGAGTAGATCACTGGACGGCGGTCAAGAATATCCTTAGGTACCTAAAGAGGACTAAGGAAAAGTTTCTTGGTTATGGAGGTGATAAAGAGTTCGTCGTAAAGGGTTACGTCGATGCAAGCTTTGACACCGATCCGGATGAATCTGAGTCGCAAGCCGGATACGTATAGTGGAGCAGTCATTTGGAATAATAGCTCCAAGTGGAGCATGGTAGCAGCATCTATAGTATGACATAGAGATATGCAAAGTACACAGTGATCTAAATATTGCAGACCCGTTGACTAAAACCTCTCTCATAAGCAAAACATGATCAAACCCCAGATCTCATTGTGTGTTAATCACATAGCGATGTGAAATAGATTATTAACTCTAGTGCAAGTGGGAGACTGTTGGAAATATGCCCTAGAGGCAATAATAAATTGGTTATTATCCTATTTCCCATTCATGATAAATGTTTGTTATTCATGCTAGAATTGTATTGACCGGAAATTTAAATGCATGTGTGGATACATAAACAACATTGTGTCCCTAGTGAGCCTCTACTTGACTAGCTCGTTGATCAAAGATGGTTAAGGTTTCCTAACCATAGACATGAGTTTTCATTTGATAACGGGATCACATCATTAGGAGAATGGTGTGATGGAGAAGACCCAACAATAAACTTAGCATCAGATCGTTTAGTTATTGGCTATAGCTTTCTTCATGTCAAGTATCAGTTCCTTAGACCATAGAGCATATCACTCCCGGATAACGAAGGAATACTTTGTGTGCTATCAAACGTCACTTCATAACTGGGTGATCATAAAGGTGCTCTACAGGTATCTCCGGAGGTGTCTGTTGAGTTGCATGCATCGAGAATGGGATTTGTCACTCCCTATGACGGAATGATATCTCTGGGCCCTCTCGGTAATACAACATCGTAAAGAGCTTGCAAGCAATGTGGTTAATGAGTTAGTCATGAGATCTTATATTACGGAACAGGTAAAGAGACTTGCCGGTAACGATATTGAACTAGGTATGGAGATACAGATGATCGAATCTCGGGAAAGTAACATATCACTGGACAAAGGGAATTGCATACGGGATTAACCGAATCCTTGACATCGTGGTTCAACCGATAAAAGTTCTTCATGGAATATGTAGGAACCAATATGGACATCCAGGTCTCGTCATTGGTTATTGACCGGACAGGTGTCTCGGTCATGTCTACATGATTCTCGAACCCGTAGGGTCCGCAAGCTTAACGTTCGGTGACGCTAGAGTAGTATTGGGATATATACATTGGTGAAGGAAAAGGGGAAGAGTCCTAAGGGGGGAGGCACCCCCCTAGGTGCCTTGGGAAGGACACCTCCCTAGGCCCATGCCCCCTCCTTGGAGGAGGGGCTAGGGCTGCGCCCCAACCCTCCCCCTTGCCTCCTATATATAGTGGGGGAGAGGGAGGGGTTGGACACACCAATTCCCACGCCCCAGCTGTAGCCGTACGTTTGCCATAACTCCGTTTTCTCCTCAGATCGATTCCAGCAGCGTTTTGTGAAGCCCTGCCGGCACTGCACCACCACCATCCCCACCATGTCATCGTGTTGGTTGAGATCCCATCTAGTTCTCCTCTCTTGCTTGTTGGATCAAGAAGGAGGAGACGTCACCGAGCCGCACGTGTGTTGAACGCGGAGGTGCCGTCCGTTCGGTGCTAGATCGGATTGGATCGCGATCAGGTCGCAAAGAGTATGACTACATCAACCGCGTTGTATACGCTTTTGCTTTCGGTCTACAAGGGTTTGTAGACACACTCCATCTCGTTGCTATGCATCTCGTAGATTAGATCTTAGGTGTTCGTAGAATTTTTTTTGATTTTCATGCTTCGTTCTCCATCAAGAATTTGAACACACATAAAATTGTGTCTTTTATAATGTGCAAGAATAAGCACATAATAGTGTAATATTTACGAATAAGAATTTTCCTAGGAAAGAATGAATTAGTGACATTGGTATTACCCTTAAAAATATAAGAAATTAAATCAAATAATGACAAAACTTACATATTTTTTATAATATGCAAGAATAAGCATATAACGGTGAAAGTTTCACAAAAATGAAGATTTCTAAAAAGGTATGAGCTGGTGGCATTGGTATTACGCTTAAATAAAAAAAGAAAAATTACTAAAAACTAAAAAAATCAAAATAATAAATTTTTATAAGGAACAATGAATTAATGTCGTTGGTATTACCTCTAAAAAAGAGATAACAAAGTATTACAAGGAAGAATGAATTAGTGGCATTACTATTACCCTCGACGAAGAAAGAAAATAAAAATGGAAAACTCGCACACAACCTTGCATTACAATTGCACCTTTGTAATACAAAAATGATAAGCATATAATAGTGCAATCTTTGCATTCTGTTACAATTTATACACATATTGTATAGTACTTATGTGTATACATTTTCTTAGAAAGAATGAAGTAGTGACACCGGTATTAACCTTCAATAAGAAATAAAATGTAAAAATACTGAAACAATTAATGAGAAAATTTGCACACAATTTACACAGAAATTGCACACTTTTATAATATGCAAGTATAAACATATAATTGTGGCATTTTTGAAAAATAAGTTTTCTAAGAGGAATGAATTAGTGGCAATGTTAATACCCTCAAAGAAGAAATAAATTGAATTAAAACTAAAACTAAATCAATATAATGAAGTTTTACAAAGGAAAAAAATTAGTGGCATTAATATTACCTTAAAGAAGGAATAAAACTAAACAATTTAAAATAATAAAAGTTTTCTACTGAATAATGAATTAGACGTATTGCTATTACCTTAAAGAAGAAAGAAGTATAGAAAATAAACTAATAGGGACAAAACTTGCACATAATATTACATAGAAAATTGTGTTTTTCCATAATATGCAAGAATAAGCATATAATAGTAAAAAAATACAAAAAATGTTGTCTAAGAAGGATTTTTTTAGTGGCATTGATATTACCCTTAAAAAGAAAATAACTATAAGAAATTAAATCAAATATTGACAACATTTGCACACAATTTACATAGAAATTACACCTTTTTATATCAAAATCAAATATAATGAAGTTTTATAAGGTAGAATGAATTAGTGGCATTGGTAGTACCCTTAAAGAAGAAATAAAATGAAAAATAAATCAAAACAAAATCCAACTAGCGAGGTTTTATAAGGACAAATGAATTTGTGTCACTGATTACCTTTTCAGAAGAAAGAAACTAAAAATAAGAACAACAAAAACTTATGCACAACCTTGCACTAAAATTGCACCTTTTGAAATACGAAAAGAATGAACGTATAATAGTTTAAACTTCACACTCTAGTATAATTTACACACGTATTGTAGCTTACGTGGGTACATTTTCTAAGAAAATTGTATTAGTACATTGGTATTACACTTCAAAAATAAAGAAAATATAAAAGAATTAAACCAACCAGTGACAAAATTTGCACACAGTTTACTCAAAAATTGCGCATTTTTATAATATACAGGTATGAACATATAATAGTGGATTTTTCACCAAAAAAATGTAAAAAATAATAAATTAGTGGCACTGCTATTACCTTGAAAAAAAGAACTAAAAAAACAAAAATGAATGAATTTTTATAATGAAGAGTGAATTAGTAGCATTGATACTACACTTCAAAAAGAAAGAAAAGGAAATAATAACTAAAGCAAAATCAGAATAAATGAAATTTGAATTCAAAAGAGGGCTGACATCATCTTGGGTCTCTTTGCCCAAGCCTAAAATAGTTTGTTCCTCCCTGCACAAGCTGGACATCTAGTATAGGGATTAATATATGCAAAGCTTAGACAATGCCAGCTACAAAAGAGTTTACTGACTAAATCAAAAGTACAGAAATTACTAAGCTATGAAAATCTCATAGGAATGATAAAAACAAAGAAGAAAGTAACCTACATAAACCTTATGGTTTTCCCATGAAAATCAAAGTGGGAAGTGATAAAACAAAGCAAAGAAAGATAAAAATGGACAGAAACTGCCGGTGTGGGATGGAATAACAGATGACAACAGGGCCACAAGTAACGGGCTACAAGCCCATTAACATCTCCTGCCCCACAAAACCGAGTAAGTCAAACAATGCGAGCCCAAATTCAAAAAAGGTGTGTCTAGCGCACATCTAGATGTGCTTTAGTTATTGCACATCTAAGTGAGTGAATCAAATATAAAAAAAAAGAAAAAAAATATCTACACGAATCTTGACGTAAGATCAATGACATAGAATTTAGATGTGCGATACTTATTGCACATCTAAGTGAGTGAATCAAATATAAAGAAAGAAAAAAATATTTACACAAATCTTGACGTAAGATCAATGACATAGAATTTAGATGTGCGATACTTATGGCACATCTAGATGTGCTTTAACAAAACTGTTCAAAAAAAAATAGGACAGAACACACAACAGAAAAGTAAAACCGAAAGGAATCTTGGAGCAGCAATCAACGGCAACAAAAATTGAGTGACCGAAACTTGAAATTCAGGCGACCTGCATTTAGCTAAAGTGATTTTATATTTATGAACGGAGGAAGTTGAGTGCATGTGTGAGCAACTGAGCACTGCAGCATCGCGACGCGGCACCGAGCAACTGAGTCTCCTCGAGTCAAGCTAGCTAGGCGCCCAATCGCCTCATGAGGTCATTGAATTCTCCAACGACATTTGCCACCTCGCATTTACTCGGGTCCTCTCTCCGGCCACGCACTAGGCCTCTTCTCTCCCTATAATATCTGCTACAAACTCAAATCTACTACTCATAGCCACGCACTACGCCTCTCCATCTCGTACAGCACTTCATTTATCGCGCCCATGTCCATGCAACGACAACAGCAACAACCGGCGCGTGCCACTGCCAACCTTCTCGGCGCAATGCCTGGGGACTCGATGAGCCTAGCCTTCACGGCCGCCGTGGCCACCGCGGCCATAGTGGTGGCCGTCGCTGTGGCGAGGTACAACCGGAAGTACCGGGGGCTGAGGCTCCCACCCGGCCCGCCCGGGTGGCCCATCGTCGGGAACCTCTTCCAGGTCGCCTTCTCCGGGAAGCTCTTCATCCACTACATCCGCGACCTGCGGCGTGAGTACGGACCCATCCTGACGCTGCGGATGGGCGTGCGCACGCTCGTCGTCATCAGCAGCGCCGAGCTCGTGCACGAGGCGCTCGTCGAGAAGGGCGCCGAGTTCGCCAGCCGCCCCGCCGAGAACACCACGCGCAACATCTTCTCCTCCAACAAGTTCACCGTCAACTCCGCGGTGTACGGCCCCGAGTGGCGGTCGTTGCGTCGGAACATGGTGTCCGGGATGCTGAGCACGTCGCGTCTCCGGGAGTTCCGCCCGGCGAGGCTTCGAGCCATGGACCGCTTCGTGGCACGCATGCGCGCCGACGCCGCTGCGTCCGCCGACGGGGCCTCCGTGTGGGTGCTCCGCAACGCGCGCTTCGCGGTGTTCTGCATCCTGCTCGATATGACCTTCGGCCTGCTCGACCTGGACGAGGAGCACATCGTGCACATCGACGCCGTCCTGAAGCGCGTGCTGCTCGCCGTCGGCGTGCGCATGGATGACTACCTCCCGTTCCTCCGCCCCTTCTTCTGGCGGAAGCAGCGCCGGGCGCTCGCCGTTCGCCGGGAGCAGGTCGACACGCTCCTCCCGCTCATCAACCGCCGCCGCGCCATCCTCCGCGACATGCAGAGCTCGCCGCCAGATCCCAACGTCGCCGCGCCCTTCTCGTACCTCGACTCGCTGCTGGACCTCCACATCGAGGGCCGCCAAGGCGCAGACGAGGAGCTGGTCACGCTCTGCGCGGAGCTGATCAACGGTGGCACCGACACCACGGCCACCGCCATTGAGTGGGCCATGGCGCGCATCGTGGACAACCCGTCCATCCAGGTCCGGCTCCACGAGGAGATCATGCAGCAAGTCGGCCACGCCCGGGCAATCGACGACAAGGACATCGAGAGCATGCCCTACCTCCAGGCCTTCGTCAAGGAGCTCCTCCGGAAGCACCCGCCCACCTACTTTTCGCTCACCCACGCCGCCGTCAAACCTGGGAGCAAGCTCGCCGGCTACGACGTGCCCACGGACGCGAACCTGGACATCTTCCTCCCGACCATCTCGGAGGACCCTAAGCTGTGGGACCGGCCGACGGAGTTCGACCCGGATAGGTTCCTAACCGGCGGCGAGACCGCGGACATGACAGGGTCCGCGGGCATCCGGATGATACCGTTCGGGGCGGGGCGGCGGATCTGCCCGGGCTTGGCCATGGGGACGACGCACATCGCGCTCATGGTGGCGCGGATGCTGCAGGAGTTCGAGTGGCGCGCGCACCCGTCGCAGCCGGCGGTCGACTTCAAGGATAAGGTGGAGTTCACGGTGGTGATGAACCAGCCTCTGCTGGCCACCGTCAAGCCCCGGAAGATGTCGCTCTGATGCATGTGCATGCATGTGGATCGGGGTGCCCGGCAGTCGTACGTCCAATGCATGCATCGCAACCACCCTGGCCGTTAGATCAGCACGTAACCCACCCATGTGCCACCACCGTACCTACTGTTATCGATTCCAGCATTATGAGAAAGTATCCTAGTGTGCTATACATAGCTTCTCTAGTCGTTTATCTATGTCCACGGTATACACACCTGTATTATGTGTGCGAAGTAGCACAGTCACATATGCATCAAGCGAGTTTGTATGATTTTGAATTGAAGAACTTATTCCTATATGTGCAAGGATTGCTCCTACTAAGATTTGTTCTTCCTAATATATATACTGATTCGTCAAGCTCCATAGAAAAAAAAGGCAAGATCGTTTACAAGCATAGATGAAATAAACGCCTTCCTCCCTAAGAAAAGTTTATGGTTCCACTGCCTCCCGTCGACGGTGAAGAAAAGTCTAGGGTTCCTTTGTCTCCCGTCGACTCCACCGTCGTTCCGCCTGTTCTCCAACGGCCCTAGGACCATGGCGGCACGGTGGATCCTAACCCTTGCCGGTGGGAGGGTTCTGTTTTTGGATGTCCCTTCGAGTATTATTAGGGTTTGTGTTTTGCTCTGGAAGATGAGATGGCGGCGGCTCTGTGAAGTTGGGAATAATTTTCTTTCCGCCTAACCCTCGCCTTGGTTGTGTGTCTAGCATCGTCGGTGGGTGTGTGGGGTGTGTCTTCGACGGATCTGTCCTTGGTGAATTTGCTCGATTCTGGTCGTAGTTTGTCTACCTTCGTGTGTCTTCAGGTTGGATCGTTTTAATCTATGCTACTCTTTATCGGCGGCGGTTGATGTAGTGTTGCGCTGGTCCTATGAGGCCTTAGCACGATGACTTCCCGACTGTATACTACAACAAGTTTTGCCCGACGCCGGCGAGGGAGGGCGATGAAAGCGACATGTCTTTGGCTCGCTTTAGTACTTGTAGTCGTCGCTAGGTGGTCTACGGATCTAAATATAATTTTTATTATTTCTGACGTTCAGTGTACTGTCTGATTGAAGATGATCGAAAGTTTTCTCGTAAAGAAGAAAGATTGAATCGTCGGCTTGCAGTTCCCGCCCACTTGCACTGCACCGTGTTCTGCGATTCGACCGCCAAAGCAAACAGAAAAGTACATCCATTATCTTAAGAAAAAGAAGGGAAAGTCTGGAGATATGGCAGTGAAGCTTGATATGGCTAAGGCGTATGATAGGGTGGAATGGGCATACTTGCGTGCGATGATGGAGAAACTTGGGTTTGCTGCTGAGTGGATTGACCGGGTAATGGTATGCGTTCAGACTGTGTCCTTTTCAATTCGAGTTAATGGGAAATTCTTAGAATCTTTCAGACCTACCAAAGCCATCAGGCAGGCTGATCCCATCTCACCATTTCTATTTCTCATATGTGCGGAAGATGAGCAATTTGTTGAAATTCCGTGGCCCGGACCAGCTATCCCGTGGTGTTAGAGTTGGAATACATGCTCCATGGGTGTCACACTTGTTGTTTGCAGATGATTGTCTGGTCTTTACATGGGCCTCTTTTGAGGCAGCTACCAGATTGCATAACACTTTGGAGGTCTATCGACGAGCTTCAGGCCAAATGGTGAACCGGGCGAAGTCTGCCGTATTCTTCAGCGCCAATTGTTCCGCCGAGATGAAAGCGGTGGTCCTGAGCAAACTGAGATTGAGACGGAAGCTCTAGTTGAGAAGTATTTGGGGCTGCCAACGGCCATGCTCATCCGATATTCAATTTGAACACATTGCCACTAGTATCCGCAAACTAGTAAATGGGTACGTTCCCAAACTTTCAAGCACCGCGGCAAGGGAAATTTTGATCAAAGCGGCTTGTCAGGCAATTCCCACATATTCCATGAGTTGTTTCAGGTTGTCCAAAAAACTATGTAAGAAGTTGATTGATATAGTTGTTTGATTCTTCTGGGGTGGAAATGAAAACCGAAGGAAGCTACATTGGAAAAAAATGGAGAGATGTAGCTATACCAAAAGGAGATGGAGGCATGGGCTTTAGGGATTTTGAAATGTTCAATCAGGCTATGCTTGCAAAACAGGGCTGGAGGTTGATTACCATACCGGAATCGTTGTGTGCTAGAGTTCTTAAGGGTAAGTATTTTCATGATCATGACTTTATGTTAGCCAAGAACAAGAGAGGGTCATCACATATTTGGAGGGAAATACTCCATGGTAGAGAGGCACTAAAACTAAGATTGGTGAAGAGGGTTGGAGATGGCTCTTCTATTCGTCCTTGGGATGATCCATGGATTCCATCTAATTATGGTTTCAAACCTATTGTGAAGCTCCCAGGTGCAGCCGTGAACAGAGTACAAGAATTGACAAATAAAGACAGTGGGGAATGGGATATCAATGTGATAAAATTACATTTTGTTGAACCCGATATGAGCGCAATCTACAAGATCACCCTCGGTCGCTTCACTGGGGACTCATGGGCGTGGCACTTTGAAAAGAATGGGAATTTCACAGTACAGTCAGCATACAGAGAGCTAGTAGCTAAATGTCATCAAAGAATCCAGCCGAGTTCCAGCAGTAGTCAAGCAAAAGCATGGAAGAAAATGTGGCGACTTGAAGTTCCTCCGAAGGTTAAGAATTTCTGGTGGCGTATTTGTCATGATTTCATTCCCTGTCGTGCAGTGCTGAAGCATAGACATATGGAGGAAATTGATTTCTGTGAAAGTTGTGGGCAGCCTGAAACTTCGATGCATGCAATTTTTTATTACACTTGGGCTCGGAGGTTCTGGGACGAGATGAAAAGTCTAACTGTCATTAAAATTCCCAAACTTCATCCGCACTCATGGACACTTGATCTTGTTGATGGAACCAAGGTTTCTCAGGCAGATGCTTGCATTATTTGTTGTGGTGCGTGGGCAATATGGACTAAGCGAAACGCAAGAAAACATGGGGAGACTGGACGTACCATAGCGTAATCTATCAAATGGGTTACTGATATAATGATGCATTTGGTTGTGGCAGGAAAAGAAACCATAGTTAAGGCGTCGAAGATGAAAGCTAAATGGTCACCACCTGAAAATGGAGTGATCAAGGTGAATGTTGATGCCTCCTTTGATGAGAATATGAATCAAGGATCTTCCGGGCTGGCGATCCGTGATAGTTTTGGCAATCTCCTACATGCACAGGCCTCTGGTATGAGTTTGCAGCAAGCTCGATGGCAATGGAAGCGGATGCGATTCGAGATGGGGTGCTAATGGCCCTGGAAAGAGGCTTCCATAGAGTTGTCGTTGAGAGCGACGCTCAAGCAATCATAAAGCTGTGGGAGACAAAAGATTTTGATCATGCTGAGATTGCTGGTGTCCTTCATGAGATTAAAGAACTGAGTGCACACTTAAAGTTTTAGGCTAATATTCGCACGAAGAGACGCTAATGAGGCGGCTCACTTATGTGCGACGCAGGCGACAGGTGTTAGGGGGAGATGCTTATGGCTTAATTGCATTCAAGTATTCCTAACGAACACGTTGTATCGTGATTGTATGCCTGATTAGTTAGCAATAAAGCTCTTTTACTCATAAAAAAATAGAAAAGTCTACACGCAAAAAAAAAAAAAGCAAACAGTTTTGTCAGCATGCTCGGCGACTGTTCGTCGCCGTGACCCACGGCGGCACAGCCCGATCTCAGGCCCAGTACTAGTTGCGTAGATTATTCCGTTCTCTTCATCACAATGGCGACAGCAGCGGAGGCCGCGGGTTGGCTGCATCGGGAAAGACCCGCTTGCCGCCAACAATTACTCGCCGCCTTTCTTGGGCCAACCGGCGCTCCATCCGCGGCCGCGTCAGAACAGAGTGCCCCCGCCTTGCCCGCAGTACGGCCGGCCTGGGCCAGCGGAAATTGAAAAACCGCTGCTTTGCCCAGCTAAGGTAGCCGCCAGATGATGTTGGCGCATTGCTGTCTGCAAGTCTTATGGTGAGAGCTCAAGAATTTACTTAGGAGTAGCGCTTCTAGAAGCTGGAGGCCCCGGCCGGTCGGGAGCGGTCTTTTAATCCGGCGATGGCCGGCGTACCTGTGCTGGTGTGCGCCATAACTGTTGAATAGTGTCCGGGTGAGAGTACATGTTTGGTAGCTAGCTAGTAGATCGATTGCGCGTTTTGTTAATCCGGTTTGATTCCCTGCCAAATTGTACTTGTGTTATCTTTTGAATGGTCCCGAAGGGCGGTTTGATGGAATGGAACCACTCTCCCTCATCTGCTAAACAAGAGGAATGTAATCTCAGAAACCAATCATCAAGCCGAATGTACTTGTACTGGCCGTTGTCCGTCACCTCATCACAGGTCGCCTCTACCGGAAGATGCGTACGTATAATTTTGTAGTACCAAATGAGTTATTTCCAACAGTCGCCCGCTTAGCTTATTAGTACAACCACTATGCATTGCTACGGTCTACAATGCATATAAATGAATCAAAAACAAATTATTAAGACTGCTATAAGATTGAAGCTCATTTCTTTCTCGTATGTCCGGGCATGTACGGGTGCCTAGCAGCCTCCCTAAATTTCAACCGTCAGAACAGTTCGGGTTCCCTCAAATCCAGACCATATGTGGTGGAGAAATGTGGTTGTCCGACCTATCCGTCATGTTATCTTCAACACATGGACCTTACGTAAAAACCTGACCCCATAACACACCCTTCCCTTTTCCTATCGAACTTCTCCCCTTTCCGCCCATTTTCCAACATAGCAGGTCATTTCTTGCTGGAGCCCTTTAAAACCGGACGGCTCTCACCTCACCTTCACCATGGGTCTATAGGGCCAAAGAAATGCCCGCCTGTTACTACCAGTAGAAGGCGAGAAATGCCACGAGCACATTACAACAGGCACTGATGTTCCTCTCCAATATCCCGCCTTTTCATTGACCACTGTGATTCCCTATCATGCTTAAGTTTTGACAATCAAATGGGAAGGCCAAATTAAAGCACTTCCAAAGAGAAGCAAATCATATGATGCAAGAGTTTGATGAATTTTGATTTAATTATAAGAAAGATCATATTGGGTCGATGAATCCCTTTCTTTGACGTAATCTCATAAATAATGCAAGAGAGTAATGATTAGTTGAAAGAAAACTTAAGCAATACCACTCACAACTAACTAAAATGAAACATAAACTCTATGAAGGTGCAAAATCTTGTATAGAAAGAAAAGAATAAATTATTTTTTCTTTTAAAAATAGCCCCTCTTAAATAAGATCCCGCGAAAAAACGTTTTAAATAGCATGTCCGCCTGCGTGCAGGACCTGGGACGCCGCCACCCATCGCTCCGTGACGCCGTGGTCGCCGCCTCCGTCACAAGGAATAGTCGGAAAGCTCGGGCACGACTGAATGGAGCGAATCCATGTGCCAGTTGTGAGGAGCGTCCCCACCCACGCGCTGGCCCAGGGCCGCCGCCACCTACCGGTCTGAGATGTTGTGGCCGCCGATATCGCCACCCGCTACTTCACGATGCCGTTATGGACTCCACCGCCGCGAGGAATGTCCGAGAAGATTCTTTATTTTATTATTGCTCGCCAGATTATTTCCAGTTCAACAAGCGTCATACTGAAATTTCATATTCTATGGCAAACTATTTAATTTCAAGAAACACAAATCGACAACCATTCTATTACCGGCATACATCAAATTTCATATTCGCCGGCCACCTTCGTGGAGGCTCCTGCGACACCATCAACAACAGAAGGACCAAGTGTGGAGGAGCCGAATCGAGCCGGTGTTGCAGGGTAGACGACTTTAAATCGTCGAGGAGATTAGCTTGAATAGATAAGTGTTACGATCTATAGGATGAGTGTTTATATTTGGTTTTAAAGAAGGAAGATTGTGACTACAAAAGGGAATGCACTAGTTTGTTGCCTTCTATGTAGATTAGCTTGAATAGATAAGATGAGGTGCTATGAAACTTTTGTCAAATAAGATGAAAATATGTGTTGTGTTGTTACTAACGAGCTGCTCATGAAACTTGTTAGCTCGTTAAGCTTAACAAGCTGAAATCAATGATTGACTCTGTTCATTAAGAAGCGAGTCACGAGTTTAACGAGCCGAACTATCGAGCGCTTATTAAGCTTGCGAGCTACGAGTTTTTGTCCAGCCCTACACGCTGCCAACTCACCATGGAGTATAAGTCTATGCCGATTCTAGTAGTATGCCGAGATTAAAATAATAGGTTGGTCATAGAAAAAGTGAATACAGAAAAAGGAAACCAAAAAACAAACCTTAGGAAAAACGGAAATTAAAAACGCGTGCACGCATCAAATGGGCCGGGCGACTTTAATTACGGTTGATGTTTTGATAAGATTTGATTTCATTTGGGTATGAGTAATGGAAGCATGGAAAGTTTGATTTTAGTTAAGATTTTTTTAAGATTTGATTTGGTTGAGTCAATGCATGACGTGGTTTTGAAAAAGTGTCGATTTGGTTGGATTTTGTTTTAGGAAAGTATCGATTCTAATAGTTTGTTGAGTACAAAATAATAGGTTGGTCATATAAAAAATGAAACCAAAAAAGTGAAACATAGGAAAAAAAATAAAAAAAGTGCCAGCCAGCTTCGATTTTAGTTGATGTTATGGTAATATTTGATTTAATTTGAGTATAAGTGGTGGAAGGCAAGGAAAGTTTAGATTTAGTTGAGATTTTTTTAAGATTTCATTTGAATAAGTTAATGCATGATGTTGTTTTGGGTAAGCATTGATTTGATTAACTTAATGCACACATCAATTGGGCAAGCCAAATTGGTTGCGCTTTAGCAAAAGGTTGCATGTATGACGCTGGCAGGCGTAATCTACTGTTTGCCGAGGGGTTGATGGAGGTGAGGCGAAACTACCAACTCCCATTTAGAAGTAAAGATTTTGTTTTTGTTTTTTAGGAATGCTTATTTTTTTTTTGTTTGCTTTGCAATTCAGAAGAGTTCCGGCTCAGGCAGTTGGCGCTCACTGCCACTCCAGGTGGGCTGGCCCACAACTCCCATTTAGGAGTAAAGATTTTGTTTTTGTTTTTCAGGGATGCTTATTTTTCTGTTTGCTTTGGCATTCAGAAGAGCTCCGGCTCGGGCAGCTGGCGCTCGCAGTGAAAATTTATTTATAGCGCAAAAAACCCTAAAAAATTGCTCCGGTAAGTTATCAATCTTGCACCGTTTAGCAACAGTGCAGGTTCCGTTACCACTAGAGCAACTACCACTAGTTAATGATACCAGCGCGAACTTTTAAGAATAAGTGTAGCCGCATTATTTGTTACACATAGATTTAGAAAAGCATGATTTTTTAAGAATAGTGAAGAAAATTCGAAAAATCACAAATTTCAAAACAAATCATGAATTCGAAATTATTTCACAAATTAGAAAAAAAAATCACCGATTTTCAAAAAGGTTCACAAATTTGAAAGAAGTTCATCAATTTTCCCATTTTTGTTGTGAGTGACTGTTTGCGAAAACAATATGAAGTTGCGCCTGAAGCGTCAAATAGGGGGGCGCAACTTACTTTTGTCGCTTTATTTTTTGATGGCTTGGCACACATTAATTATTCCTTGTTCGGTAAGTATATGACATAGAATCCAAGTCGATTTGAAATCGTGATCGCGACACAATACCATCTTTGGTCCAATTATATATACTGCGATCAACCATGGCCAAAGACACATCGAAATACATCATGGGTTTGCCTCATCTCGCAACTTGCAGCGTCATCGTAGTCTACTCTATCCTGAACATCGGCACGCAACGACATGTGGGGGAGCAGGTCTCCGGAACCGTTCGTCCTTACGATTCTGCACCGAGAGAGGACAAATTAGGTTTTTGGAAAGCGCTCTGCACGACTGCTCAAGTTCGTCATCACGGGTCGTCTTCCGTTGAAGTCGGGCAGTGCTACTCATCGTCACCTCCATTGTTGTCAACAACAAATTGTGGCCAACATCGTCATCAACACCGTCGCTCCTGTAGCAGCTAACGAACTGTACATCCATCGTGATTTGTTCATGTCTCTATATGTAGTTATTGTTTCACGTGCGATGTTGTTGCGCATGTTTTTCTGTTCACCTAGTATGCTAGATTGTTGCACGTTAATTCCTGTCATAGTCATGAATTATTTACTGGAATTGATCATGAATTTGTCTAATATTTGAACAAGCTCGCATTTTCCTCCGCGTAGTGCATAATGTTTTTAATTAGGACAACCCTAGGCGCCGGCTCAAATTTCGGCCTGTCCGCCGTCGGATTGGCCCCCTCCGAGCCGTTGGATGCAACCTGGAATCGGTCTTCTTCCACCTCGCTGGTTCAACTCATTGTGCGTCCCACTTTCTCCTGCTCATGGCCACCGACCCCAGCGTGATGACCGCCTCGCCTTGCCTCCTCGTCCTCCTATTACAACACCAGCACATGCATCACCGCACTGCCAGCTTGCCACCTCTCCCGGCACGGCCGTCAGTATTGCAACACGACTACCTGTGAAATCCAACTTATGTCGTTTGTAGCTCTTCATCAAGTGGTTCTAGCATGTAGCATCATGGTTGCAGCATCCTGTAACGCCCAATTAATCATGCTACAGTAATCCCACGTTAATGATGCTACATCACTTTTGTCACTGTAGTTAATCTTGATTTAGTTTAAAGCCGATTCAAATTTAAATTTAAAATAAAGTTAAATAATAAAAGTTTTCAAACATTAAAATAAAAATGTTCGGTTTGTACTAAATATTGCCTAGTTAATTATGGTGTAGCAGACACAGTTTTATAGAATGCCTAAATAAACTAAAATGTTTTAAAACAGAAAAATAAATAAATAAAAAGAACATAAGCAAAAAAAAAAAGAAAAGAAAAGGAAGCCCCCTAGCCAACTGGGCCAAGAGGCCTAGCCGGCCAGCACCAGCCCCTGGCCAAAACGGCCCACCCCGACCCCCTGCATAACCCCCCTCCCCCCGAACCGAACCCTAACCCACTACTCCACCCCTCGCGCCCCCACTCCCCACGATCCCCTTTCCCCCATCTCGAACGAGATCGAGATCGGGCCAACGCCCGGTCGCCGCCCCCCAACACTGTCGCCCCGCGCCAGGACGCCGCCCGGTGCCCGCGCCTCGCCCTGGCTCCGCAGGGCGCCGTGTTCGAGCCCCACGTCGCCCAGCGACCCTACTGTGGTGGACGAGCCGCCCGCCGGCGATGACCCCCTCCCTCGCGCCCGTGCCACTGCCTTCTCCTCGCCTTGACGCCGCCGCCGTGCACCATCGCCGCCTCGTCCCGCCACTGCTTCGCCGGAGCCGCCCACAGTCGTTGTCGCCTCCTCGTCCTCCTCCTCGAGCACGCTGCCGATCCCCTGCACCACAAGTGAGGCACTGCCTCTCCACTTCTCTCCCCTGCTGTCGCCCGAGCTCGCTGGAGCCTGTAACCCTCATGGCGCTGCATGCGCTCTGCCGTGCCACCGCGCGATGCCCCTCCTCCCGACCATGCCCGCGTCGCCTTGCTTCCGCTCACAACCACCGCCGCCCTGTGCCGCCTCACTGCGCCCCGCCACCGCCATCCGCCGCCGTCCGTGCCCGGCGCTGATGCAGCTCGCCGGACTCGTCGCTTGCCTCCGCCCCGATTCCAGTCGCCCGCTGCTGTTTTCCTCGCGCGTGCACGTCGCCCCGCTCGCCGTCTCTACTCGAGGCCGCCCGCGGCGACCCCATCGGCCACCGCGGCCATCTACGCCGGCCTTCCGCTCCAGTTCCACCCCTCTGGCGCCTCTCCTGGCCCTAGCCGGCGTGCGCCGTGCGCACCCAGCGCCCGCGCCTGGCTCCACCCGTAACCGCGCGCCCGTTAAGGCCTTGGGCCCATGACATGAGGGGCCCACGCCCCAGAACATTTATTTTAAAAAATGAATTAAAAATTAAATTAAATTAATAAATAACTAGTTAATTAAGTTAATTAATTAATTAAAGAATTAATTAAGTTAATTAATCATAATTAGATTAATCTAATCACTAATTAACCTAATTAATTGTTAGTTAATTAAACAGTGTATGATAGTGGGACCCACATGTCTGTTTGACTTAGTCAACTGACTGTTTGACTGCTGATGTCATGCTGATGTCAGGATGCACTGTTCTGGATAATGTTGAATTAAAATAATTAAATAAATGCTAAAATTGATTTAAATTTTTTAAAATCAATATAAAATAAACCGTAACTCGGATGGAAAACTTTGTACATGAAAGTTGCTCAAAACGACGAGACGAATCCGGATACGCAGCCCGTTCGTCCGCCACGCATCCCTAGCATAGTGAACACGCAACTTTCCCCCCTCCGATTCATCTGTCCGAAAACGCGAAACACCGGGGATATTTTCTCGGATGTTTCCCCCTTCACCGGTATCACCTCATACTGCATTAGGTCACCCCTAGCACCGCGCATTGCCATGTTATGCTTTGTGTTGCTTTTTTGCTCTCTTATTTATTGTGTTCCCCCTTCGTTAATTCTTTCCGGTAGACCCCGAGATCGCTGCCGGTACCCCCGATCGACTACAGTGTTGACGACCCCTCCTTGCCAGAGCAACCAGGCAAGCAAACCCCCCTTGAGCATTCCGATATCGCCCATTTCTTTCCCTCTCATGCTTGCATTAGAACTGCTACAGCTTTCTGTATGATCCTACTCTGATGCATAGCCTGTTGTTGTTACCTGCTTTCTTACCTTACCTGCTTATCCTAAACTGCTTAGTATAGGTTGGTTAGAGAACCATCAGTGACCCCACCTTGTCCCAGTTGCCTCGCTTTATGTTCGATGACTCGATCAACGTGATCGACGTCCAGGCCCCGACACCGCACATCACCCCCCTAGTTGTAAGACACTACAGAGTTACTATCGAGTGCCGAGGGTGAACCTCATATATCACTCCTGATGAGATCTCTGTAGTGTAGCTATTCGGTCGTGATCATCGAGGGTGATTTCCTCCTTAACCACTTCCGTTACGGCTCTGTCGTGCAACCTCTCAAGTGTGAACCTCGAGGGTGGATCCTCTTACGTTCACCTTGATGACAACATTGAGTGGAATTCACCGGGGGTGATTCCTCGGGTTATTCCCTTGGTGTTAGACACACGGTTACCATAGTTACTATGACTTTACATTGAACCATGTTACTAAAGACGGGTCGGCCCTGAGGGGTACCCGCACGAGCTTATTTGCGAGTGATGTGGAGTCGGGTTGACCTGGAAGGTGCCTGCGAGATATTTACGAGGCGTGGCCGGGCATTCTTAGCCCTTGCCGCAAGTACTCGAGACGGAGCAACGGGGTCACATCGATCGTGAGTCTCTGATCGTTATCGCGTGCTCCTAATCCACTACGGTTTGGATATTTGATTTGAGGGGCCTCTGGCCTGATAGCACTAACCATCACGTGGGCATAGTATGGGCGTTCTGCGTCATATACATCAGCCGAAGTTTAAATAGACGTCAGCGACTGAGCGGCGCACGCCGGGTTGGACTGCGTAAGCTCCTGCCTTGTTTAAGGAGGTAGCTAGGTCTGCTCACCGGCCGCGTACGCAACGTGCAGGAGTTCCCGGGGAGATGTCCCATGACCCCTGGGGGCATAGGTTTAGTCCGGCGTGCTGGCCTCTCTATTAATCCTAGGTCGGGTTGCGGCGTATTGTTTGGCCGAGGCCGAGCATGACCCAGGAAAGTGTGTCTGGCCGGAGTTAATCGAGCGTGGTGGGTAAGTTGGTGCACCCCTACAGGGAAGAAAACATCTATCGATAGCCTGTCATACGTTGATCTTCCTCGTCATATCATTTCGCCTTGAACAACAAGCTTGATTTCGAGTTTGTGTCGTACCCGTGGTTCCAATAACCTTTCACTCATCATTCCTTTGACTTGATGTCATCGCCGATCGATTACATCTTCCTGAAATCTCTCGACAATTGTGTTGTGCTCATCATCAACATTCTGAGCTCTTCCAGTATATCAACCGAATTCGTGATGAGCAATAACATCCTTGCCCCTCGATGACTTATGTTATCATCGACAACATTCTTGTATTCTCCCCAACACAAACTTGTTCATACAAATTTTGGAAATACATCTTTTTGACATGTCGATGGATTGCTGCTGAACCCATCGGCCATATCCTCATCTTTTCCTGATAATATTGCATGAGATGTTCTAGCAGTTCCTGTTGGATCCTTGTGTTTCTGAAATCTGACCTTTACCTACTAACCATGTCGATGCTATCCCGAAGCATGACTGTGTTACTCCGAACATCATTAAGAACATTGGAAGTGCATTGTCAAATGTTTCTTGCTCTATTATCCAAACACTGTTGTATGTATAACATCACGAATTCCCTTGCCCCTTTATCCAAATGGTGGTGTACTTGTTGATCTAACATGTATATCATGCTCTACTTTTCCTTGGGAAAAGTTACACTCCTAAATCTTATGTATAAACACATTTTCCTTTCCATTGGTTTTCTTAACCTTTCTTGTGATCTATATATGTTATAAGCAGAAATAATTCCCTGCTTATGGAAACACCTCGGTTTACAACTCTGTCAGTGTGACCCTGTTACTATTGCTGACGACATCCTGGTAACCCCCGATGGACGAGAACTTTGCCTATTGGTCCGCCTCATTTCAACGAGCAGGAAAATGGTTCTCTTTGTCCCTTGCCCTTGGTACCAACATTGTTGCCAACATAACTGACAAGCTATCCTCTGCCATGCCTTGCTACCATGACCGTGCCATATGTCAGCGTCCTTCCTACTTTTGAACCACATGGTGGGCCCATAACCCACAGTTCCACAGGATCGAAACCTGACTCCTATACATCCTTGATTCCGAAGTATCCTTTTTCACTTGCCTTCGTATGTAATTCATGAGCCACCTTCCTGGTGATCTATTCTAGTATCAGACGCAATAATTTTGTTGTTGTTGTTGTTGTTGTTGTTGTTGCTCTGAACCCCTTTCACCTTTTGATTAGTTATCGAATGATTGCCTGCCTGCTAAAACTTCTCATGGTACCTTCATACTTTGCTCTCGATGTTTTATTAAATTTCAATTCGAGAGATACTTCTGTCACATTCCCTGCATTGTTCACCAGACAATTAACCCTATAAGGGTCAGTTCACACGAAGTTACTCTTTACTTCCCCACTTAAATCTCGGGACGAGATTTCTTGTAGTGGAGGAGATTTGTAACACCCCGGGTGTCATGCTACAGTAAGCTCCTATTAATGGTGCCACATCATCATTATTAAATTTTGCTAATCATCACCTTGTCCAAAACCGACCTCAAATTCAAATTTAAAAGACAAGTCAAAATTATTTCTCCTCAAGCTATAAAACTAAAATGTTCAAATAGTTCTATACAATTTCCTTGTTCAATGTCATGTGAAACCAACTTGGTTTGACTCACAAATAAATTCCTAGGAAATTAATAAGTGGTCCAAACTCATTTAAATTGCCCTTTTCAAAATAAGCAAATATTTATAATTTTCCAAATGATGTGAAACATTGTGTGTGGTCTCAAAATATTGCCTACTAATTATGTGCCAAATTTCAAGTTGAACTAAATTTAATTACTTTGGCAATTAAGTAGAAAATAGTACGAAATTAATAAAGCAGAAAACTTAAAAAGAAAATGGGCCAAGTGCACGCCGTGCACTAGAAGCCTAGTGCTACAGTAGCACGGCCCAAGCCCACCAGGGCCTTCTCCATCTTCTCTGTAAAGGAGGCAGAGACCTGTGCGTGGTGCACATCCACACCTTCATGACCGCCGTGTCGACCATCCGGCGAGTCCCCGCGGTGTACAAGACCATCCCCAAGCCCCAGGACAAACCCTAGACGCCCAGTTCCCTCGTTTCCCCTCGCACTCGATCTGGAAGAGGACCCGAAGCTTCCGGCGCCACGCCATAGTCGTCATCACGGCCGCCGACCTCCCCTTGCTGCACCAAGGTGTCCAAAAGCCTCCCCTCGCTCGTCTCTTTCATCCCCGTCGAAGAACCCGAGCCAAGCCGCACCGTACGCTCGGGATCAAGCCAGTTTCTTCGGCATGGCCGCGGCATCTCGTCGTCGATCTACACCACCGCACCACCCCGGCCGTCACAAGCACGCCCCTGACCTCCTTCTCGGTGAGCTGTGCCGATTCGCCCTGTTCCCCGCTCCATCCATCGCTGTAGCCGCCGTAGCCAAACGCCCCATCTCACTGCATGGGCGCGCTCACCGCGACTTTGCCGCGCCAGCGCCGCTCTGACCCGCGCCCCAGCCGCTCCATGCGCGCTCTGGGTTCCCCTGCCGCGTCGTGGCCGTGCCTCCCCAAGCGCCGCCCACTTAGGATGGCAATTTTATCCATGGATCTGGATACCCATGGGTACCTGACCCGGTTGGGCAAGGGTATGGAGCACACTTCTGACCATGGGTCCGTGGATATGGATACCCACGAACAGTCGGGTTGGGCATAGGGATGGCAATGGGTCGGGTTTGGGGCGGGTGGAGCTGGTCCAACTCCAACCCATGACCCATCTTCTTATCCTCTGCGCATCCACCAAATTATCCATGGGCACAACTTGTGCCCATGCCCAAACCCGCTGGATACCCACATACCCATGGAGCTCCATGGGCATAGAAAAGTCAGCATGAAGCCTTTCCAAAGATCAAATTAACTCATCATCATTCACTCATAAATGACAACATAAGCTACGTGCATAATTAGGCAACAAGTAATACGATGAGTCCTTAAGTGTGACATACCAGAGGTTGATTCTACTGCATATGGCTCATGGCACAAGTTGCATATTTCCTGCCATTTCCCATTGATTCGCTCTTTCTATTGTCACGGCATATGGCCCCACATGTCGTACGGGTATCCATTGGATATCCATGGAGCACAAACTATAACCATGCCCAACTAGGGATGGCAATTTTATCCACGGATCTGGATACCCATGGGTACCCGACCCGGTTGTGCAAGGGTATGGAGCACATTTTCGCCCATGGGTCCATGGATATGGATACCCACGAACAACTGAGTTGGGCATGGTTATAGTTTGTGCTCCATGGATATCCAATGGATACTCGTATGACATGTGGGGCCATATGCCAGTGATAGTAGAAAGAGCGGATCAATGGGAAATGGCAGGAAATATGCAACTTGTTCCATGAGCTATATGCTGAAGAATCAACCTCTGGTATGTCACACTTAAGGACTCATCGTATTACTTGTTGTCTACTTATGCATGTAGCTTATGTTGTCATTTGTGAGTGAATGATGATGAGTTAATTTGCTCTTTGGGAAGGCTTCATGCTGACTTTTCTATGCCCATGGAGCTCCATGGGTATGTGGGTATCCAGTGGGTTTGGACATGGGCACAAGTTTTGCCCATGGATAATTTGGTGGATGGGCAGAGGGTAGAAAGATGGGTCATGGGTTGGATTTGGACCAGCTCCACCCGCCCCAAACCCGACCTATTGCCATCCCTAATTACAACCCATATTGTGGCAACGGTTAAAAAATTATACGAAATTTTGCATATTTCGGTGCGGTCTGAACTGTTTTCAATCCCGAAATTTCGACTCACATTCAAACTGATTTTAAAAATATATGTATATCAATATAAAATCCAACAAATTCTCCACGCATAAAAACTAATGTAATTTAAAATCTTGAAATGAAAAAAAGATATTTGAAACTAATTGCTGGTTTGATGTGTTTTAAAAATGTACAACCCATTTCTCATTACTGATGGGCCATTTTTGTTCGCACACGAACACGTCACCGTGTACCCTCGACGCCGGGGGTGATGCACCGCAGCTCACGTCGAAGGAGACCTGCCGGAAGCGCGGTACGCAAGACAATCCGACGGGCGCTTTTGAGGACCCGAAACCCCACACGCCCGGGAGGGACCCCGTCAGGGCGCGTAGCGGCTATGGGCTGCCCTAGGTCGACCTGATCGCCCCTAGGGCCTCGAGGTTTTCCGCCCTACAATGAAGAAGAACGAACGAAGAACGAGGAAGAAGAAGAACAAGGGAGAAGGAAAAGTAAAGGTAAAAGATGTAGATAGATTTGTTCGATTGTGTGTTGTTTCAATCGGCCGTCACCCCCAACATATATAAGAGGCGGCTGGACTTCCCGTACAATAAAAGGACTAAAAATTCCGTCCAAAACATCAAAAACCCTAACCTAACTCGGATAGGAATCTTTGGCAATTTCCGGATCAATCTCGGTCTCACCGATTGGTTTGCTTCGGTCCCACCGAGTGAACGTGGTCAACTTTCTGTAACTTTCTGGATCAATCTCGGTCTTACCGATTAGTTTGCTTCGGTCCTACCGAGTCAACATTGCCAACTCTCTGGTAAATTTTCGGACAAACTCGGTCTCACCGATCAAATCAACTCGGTCGGTCCGAAATGACTCTGCAGCTTTTGTTTCTGACCTTGTTTTGCCTCCACAGGTTGCATACGAACTCGGATTAAGACGATTTTTATATCAAAATCAATCATTTCGACGAGACGCACGACTTTCATGTTGAAACAGATTCCACCAGAGGCCATCTTGATTGAGTTTTATGCCTTTCTTTACTCTGGTGTCAACATGAGCATCTCTGAACTTGTCATACTTTTGAGTCCGAGCTCCGTTTTAGACTATCTTGATATCCATCTTGATCTTCTCGAAGAGAGACATTCCAAGGTGACTTCCAATCATAAGTTTGAATTGTTATTGATATAACCTATGCTAATTTTATGACTGTGCCAATTTTGAGCGTCAACACATGCCCCCCTGTTTTTCGGCATAGCTAGCATGCCGAAAAATAACTTGTACCATGTTGGTTCTAAGGACGATGTCAACACTCCAACGTCCATTCTGCATCTTCTTAGGACGGTAAGTATATATCGTCCATTACTATGTAAACTTCATTCAAAGCACATATAGCCGAAATAAACAAATGAAATGACAAATCAAGTATTTCGGCCCTTTGGATCAGCAACAAACTTGTAGCTAATCAAATGTATAGTGATTTGGCAATACCCTTTCATGATGTAAGAAATTATATTGCATCCATGGATTATAATAAGTCCATTGAGGGTAACCAATCATACCTGATGACGAATTCCATGGCATAGGCATCAATGACATAGTTGAAGAATATGGATAATGTGTGGAACGAAGATGTTGAAACCTTCGGCTTGGTCCTTCATAGTTTTCACTCTTTTCCTTCTTCATCTTTGCCGCACGTCGTGTAATGGATGCTTTCACATAATTCTTATTTTGAGCACTTCCTTTGGGAACCCATGCCATGTTCCTTTCTTCAAGTTCATGTGCACTAAGTTTTTGTAGTTCCCTCTTTTGCCAATAGGATAAGACGAGTGGGCATCTCGGCTGTGATTCTGTTTTGACCAATGGCAATTTCTTTTTGGCCTTGTGCACTCTCAACTTCTTTTCTTCAGATTTGGCACTTTGACTCTCAATAATTGGTTGCTTTGTCTCATTGTCTTTAGTAGCCAATGTCAACACATTAATTGGCTCTTTATTATTTGAGATCAAATCTGCAGTAGCACACTTACGACCATCTCTTTTCACGCGGTAGACTTGCTTGACCACCTCTTTATTCATCCTTGAGCTCTGGACCGATTCCTTATGATTGAAACGGTCTTTAACATGTGATTGTTCAGATATTGATCTTCTCGGAGCTGCATAATATTGGTGAGATGATCTCAAATAAGATGGAGAATGTGCCCTTGTATCATACCTGTCCCATGATGGATATGGATCTATATGAGCATAGGGAGGCATCCACGGCATTGGCATTGGCGGCCCAAAATGAGGATATGAATATGTTGTATTAAAATTCTCACTTTGCCAATACCGATCCTCATATTTGCGCCTTGGGGGTGATCTTGGTTTCTTTGCCTGATTGGGCCGATAAGCATTCTTCTCTTCACTCTTCTTTTGATATTTCTCCAATAGTTCAGCGAAGGTGATTTTTGATCTTTTACACTTGCGCTTATTTCGGCCTTTGTTTTCTTTTGGTTTGCTTTCATCGATCGTTGGATTTGCTTGCTGCCCCCAGTCCTTGGCGTCTCCATTGTAGTTTTGATGGAATTCTCACCCTCAAGATTATGTTCATTATGCTCTTCAACAATTTCTTTACTTGAAAGCTTGATCCCATCACCTGCAGTTTTTACCTTCTCTTTAAATGGATCGGCTTGAAGCAGCCGATGCAAAAACTTTTTGCCATCGGGACCAATCGGAATAGACTGGTCATCTCTTGGTGTTTCAACAAACTTCAATCGTCCTTTTTCAATGGCCGATTTAACTATTTGACGAAACATGTTGCAATCCTCAAAATTATGCTTGGACGAATCATGCAACTTACAATACATTCGTCCTTGGATTGATGGCTTAACATGGTGATCAATAATTTTAATGTAATTATTTTTCAGCAACAAATCAAATATTTGATCACACATGCTTGAATTGAAGGTATACTTCTTGTTTTCTAGCCGATCTTGCTGTGAGAATGGCTTTGGAATTAAGCAAACGAATGGTTCAGATTTTGCATCACACCATTCGGCTATGCATTGTGTTTTGCACTCTACCTCCGATGTCTTTGGATAAGAAACTATACTGGCATCGGTTTGCTCAGAAGATTTTAACCTTGGCTTTAAATTTCTGAAAAAAAAATAGTTAAAACATACATGTCTCAATTGAGACCAAGTGTAAGCCAAGTAAGAAATAAGCAAAGCTACCCAATTAGATATGAGCTTTAGATAAAGCAACGGGGAAAGCCTTGGCTGCAATAATTTTTCGCTATCGGTCTTTCTGAATGGCACAATGGGTTGACCGATATGCTCAATAACAATTTTATTGCTAACAAGTAAATTACCCTTCATCATTGGTCTTTCAAAATTACTTACGAGATTTTTTCTAATAGATGCATCAACAATAAAGCTGTGACCAAATCTGAAAATAGGCAAATCACTTGCTAGACATACCTCTTCATACACGCTGGGAGAGCATGATGGTTGTGATACTTGAATAATACTTTGCTCCACTTTTAAATGACTCTCCAATGCCTTGGCGTCCTTTTTTCTTTAATAAATTCGGTACACATACTATTTGATTCGGCTTTTTTAACAACCGAATTAACTTTGTTATCCGAATCACCACTCTTTCTTTCTTTAATTCGCAAGGTTGCTTGTTCTTGTCTAAATTCAGCAAACATTGTAGCTAGGCTATCTTTAAGCTTTTTTCGGCCAATTTCTGCCCAATCTTCATCGGATTGCCCCCCAATACTTTGAGATGCTTTCGACAATGGTGTGTTGCCGAAATTCTGTAATTGTGCGGGGGCAACGTGATATGCTACGTTACTAGGTAAAGACACATGCGTGGTAGAATTCTCACTTATTCGGCAATGAGCATGAAGGTGCGGAGCCGAATTATGAACATCTACAATTGCGTATGGTGCCGAAAAATTAGTAGCATGAGGTGTAGAATACGATGTTTGAGGGTAATTGGCCGAATAACTAGTAGTAGCATGGCCAATTCCCCTATCCACCGGCATGTTTGGATTAACATGTTGCAAATTAGTTGCCGATGAATAAAAAGATGAATCACTATGTTGCATGCCGTTGAAAGTTCCTACATGGGGTGTTTCAACTTGATTAACCAAACTCATCCTGTTGTTCATCGGCATATAGATTTGTGGGGTTGCCGATGCATGGGAGTTGGGATACATATGTTGCATGTTGCTAAAATTATATGAAGTTGAAGCATGAAGATTATTCTGAATCGGCTGTTGCACATAATTAGATGCATGATTGATAAAACTAGGGCTAGCCGATACAATATTATCATTATACGATCTAGCAACAACATATGCATTTTTTGCATCTACATAAGTAAATTGGGTATTCATATTACCTTTGTAGATTGCAAACCCTAGATGACGATCTCTTCGTAGCAAGAACGGGCCGGAGACCGTTCAAAGCTTCGATCCCCAGCGGAGTCGCCAAAAAGTGTGTTCGCACACGAACACGTCACCGTGTACCCTCGACGCCGGGGGTGATGCACCGCAGCTCACGTCGAAGGAGACTTGCCGGAAGCGCGGTACGCAAGACAATCCGGCGGGCGCTTTTGAGGACCCGAAACCCCACATGCCCGGGAGGGACCCCGTCAGGGCGCGTAGCGGCTATGGGCTGCCCTAGGTCGACCTGATCGCCCCTAGGGCCTCGAGGTTTGCCGCCCTACAATGAAGAAGAACGGACGAAGAACGAGGAAGAAGAAGAACAAGGGAGAAGGAAAAGTAAAGGTAAAAGATGTAGATAGATTTGTTCGATTGTGTGTTGTTTCAATCGGCCGTCACCCCCAACATATATAAGAGGCGGATGGACTTCCCGTACAAGAAAAGGACTAAAAATTCCGTCCAAAACATCAAAAACCCTAACCTAACTCGGATAGGAATCTTTGGCAATTTCCGGATCAATCTCGGTCTCACCGATTGGTTTGCTTCGGTCCCACCGAGTGAACGTGGTCAACTTTCTGTAACTTTCTGGATCAATCTCGGTCTTACCGATTAGTTTGCTTCAGTCCTACCGAGTCAACATTGCCAACTCTCTGGTAAATTTTCTGACAAACTCGGTCTCACCGATCAAATCAACTCGGTCGGTCCGAAATGACTCTGCAGCTTTTGTTTCTGACCTTGTTTTGCCTCCACAGGTTGCATACGAACTTGGATTAAGGGAATTTTTATATCAAAATCAATCGTTTCGACAAGACGCACAACTTTCATGTTGAAACAGATTCCACCACAGGCCATCTTGATTGAGTTTTATGCCTTTCTTTACTCTGGTGTCAACATGAGCATCTCTGAACTTGTCATACTTTTGAGTCCGAGCTCCGTTTTAGACTATCTTGATATCCATCTTGATCTTCTCGAAGAGAGACATTCCAAGGTGACTTCCAATCATAAGTTTGAATTGTTCTTGATATAACCTATGCTAATTTTATGACTGTGCCAATTTTGAGCATCTCGGCCAGCCGAATGAAAGCTCTCCTCGTCTTGAAAGATTTGCAACCCAACAGGCCTGACAAAGCGACTTACTTGGCAAATCACAAAAAACTGGGCTGTGGCCGTGGACCCAGCTGTCAGCCTTTCCACGTACAGTACTCTTCCGATGGAAGTCGTTCCTTGACCACGTTGACCACGCCGCGCGGAGAGCACCACGGCGGTGGACGACAGCGAGGCCTAGGAAGGGGACGACGCGGCAGTGGAAGCCCGAGCGGAGAGGACTACGAGGGTTCACTGGTTCGGTTGCGGTATGAGGCTACCGTCGCCGCAGGGCCTGGCCAGTGGTGGGAATAGTAGGGAGCGGTGAGGCCTCTACAGCAGCACAGCCGGCCACGGGAGGCAGGAGCATGCGGCACGACCGGCGCTGCTTTGGGCGGCTGGAGCAAGAAGACCAGAGGTTGAAGAAGCACTACGGCCGTTGGATGGACATCGTATGGTCACTGGAGCTAGAATCGTTCATATTGACTAAGTTGACAAAGCCCTTCGTCCCGTCAACTTAGTAGGCCCACAAGCCAGCCTCCCAGCAAGGTGGGTCCCATCTAGCCGGGGGAGTATTCATTTTTTTGTGCGTAATAAGGAGGCACTTCCGATGGGTCCGAGCTGACAGCGGGGGGAACGTTTTTTCGCGAAGTACGATGGCCCGTCCGGTGGGTCCCAGCAGTCAGGGGGAAACGATTTTTTTCGCAAAATACTGGTGGCCCGTCCGGTGGGTCCCCGCTGTCAGGTGGAGGAACAATTATGTTCTGCGTAATAAGGAGGCACTTCCTTGCAGCTGCCATGGACCCAGCTGTCAGCCTCTCCACGTACAGTACTCTTCCGATGGAAGTCGGTCGTTGACCACATTGACCACGCCGTGCCGAGAGCACCACGGCGGTGGACGACGGCGAGGCCTAGGAAGGGGACGACGCGGAGCCGTGCAAGACGCGGCAGTGGATGCCCACGCGGAGAGGAGTACGAGTGTTCACTGGTTCGGCTGCGCTGTGAGGCTGCCGTCACCGCAGAATAACAGGGGGTGTGGGTGAGTGAAGGGATGGCCTGGCCAGTGGTGGGAGTAGTATGGGGGCGGCGAGGCCTCCGCAGTAGCACAACCGGCCACGGGAGGCAGGAGCAGGCGGCATGATCGGCGCTGCTTTGGGTGGCTGGAGCAAGAAGACAAGAGGTTGAAGAAGCACTATGGCCGTTGGATGGACATCATACGGTCATTGGAGTATTGACTAAGTTGACAAAGCTCACCATCCCTGTCAACTTAGTAGGCCCACAAGTCAGCCCAACAATATGGTGGGTCCTAGCTAGTAGGGGGTATTCATTTTTTTTGGGCGTAATAAGGAGGCACTTCCTTGCGTGCGAGGATATAACTGGTGGGTCCGACCTGTCAGCGGGGGGAACGTTTTTTTCACGAAATACAGAGGCCCTTCCTGTGGGTCCTAGCTGTCAGGTGGAGGAATCATTATTTTGCGCGTAATAAGGAGGCATTTCCTTGCGTGCGGCCGTGGACCCAGCTGTCAGCCTCTCCACGTACAGTCCACTTCCGATGGATGTCGTTCATTGACCACGTTGACCAGGCCGTGCCGAGAGCACCAGGGCGGTGGACGACGGTGAGGCCTAGGAAGGGAACGACACGGAGCCAGGGAATACTCGGCAGTTGTTTCCCACGTGGAGGAGTACGAGGGTTTACTGGTTCGTCTGCCGTCGCCGGAGAATAACAACATGTGTGGGTGAGTAGAGGGATGGCTAGGCCAGCGATGGGAGTACGGTGGGGCCGTGAGGCCTGTGCGGCAGCATAGCCGGCCGCGGGAGGAGGGAGCAGGCAGTCCCGCTGGCGCTTGTTTGAGCGGCTTAAGCATGAAGAGCAGAGATTGAAGAAGCACGACAGCCGTTGGATGGACATCCAACAGTCACTGCTCTCGTGTGTTGACTAAGTTGACAGGGCGTTGCGTGTGCGTCAACCTTTTTTTATGAAAGCATACGCGTCAACCTTTAGTAGGCGCACAAGTCAGCCTCAAATCTGTGGAAAACAGCATACAGCCCATCTGCCATTATTTCTAATAATGTACATCCCATTTGCTAATTCTTAAGAATTTTTTTGGAGACCATCTTCTTTTTGTTAGCATCACACCCTATATTGTGGCCACGGTTAAAAAGTATACGAAATTTTGCATATTTTGGTGCGGTCAACTATTTTTAATCCAGAAATATCGATTCACATTCAAACTATTTTGAAAAATAATTTATATAAATATAAAATCCAAATAATTGTCCACACATAAAAATCAATGGAATTTAAGATCTTGTAATGAAAAAATTGAAACTAATTCCCGGTTTGATGTGTTTTAAAAATGTACAGCCCATTTCTGGGCAAACCGAATGAAACTCTCCTCGTCTTGAAAGATTTGCAGCCCAGCAGGGCCAATAAAGCAAGTAGGCCTTGTTTGGGTATTTCTTTTAAAAAAATAGAACTGGGCTAGCCATTTTCAGCAAGAAAAAAACACAACTGGGCTCATGATGTGGTAAACATAAATAAAACCCTGGCTAGACGGGCCACAGCCCCCGCACAGCCCCGTTGTTACCCTGATCCGTCGCTAAAACTAGTATAAATAACAACTGCTTGTTCCTCAAAAAAACTGCGTGACTTGCTGGGTCCCTGGTGTCAGCCGCTCATAGTGTAATTCTCTCGTTTATTGACTACATTGACAATGGCGTGAGCCCTAGATGTCCAACCATTAGGAGGAACCATATTTTTGGGCTTGTACTATAGAGGCACTTGCTTGCATACTGCCATGACGCTGGTGGGTCCCTACTGTCATCCTCTCCACGTATAGTCATCTCCTTGTTCCTCTCGGTTGTTGACGACGTTGACAACGCAAGAGGGCGGCGCACCGCGCACGACGAGCGAACCAAGGCCGCAAGGCGGAGGACGACGGCGAGGCCTCGGACAGAACGAACAGGAGCCGTTGAAGATGCACCGGTCCAGTCGCAGGTGGAGAGGAGTACGAGGGTTGACTGGTTCGGACGCGGGTGTGTGTTGGGGCTGACGTCGCCGGAGAATAACAGGACGTGTGGGGGAATAGAGGGAGGGACTGGCCAACGTTGGAGGGTACGTACGGTAGGGCGGCGGAGGCGCAGCCAGCCATGGGAGGCGGGAGCAGGCGGAGCCGACGGGGTGGTTTGGTTTGGGTGATTGGAGGAAAAGAAGACAAGAGATAGAAGATACATGACAGATGTTGGATGTCAATCCAACTACTGGTAGGCAGAATCGTTTGTTGACTGGCTAGTAAGTCGACACCACCTTGGATAGGCTATTTCCTCGCGGGTCCCAAATGTCAGAATCCAAATCTGTCACGGTCATGCAGCCTTTCCTATGAAAATTTACAGCCCATTTGATGTGCTAGTTCAAAATAAGTTTGTGGGTGCTGGTGGGGGCTAATCACTTGGCTTCTATAATGCACAGTGAGCTCAAGCAGCCGGCGAGAGTGATGTTATTTTCCTTGGTTTGGATTTGTTAAAATATTTCACTCTAAATTAAACGAATGACAAGCCATTTGCCTTGTTTCAAAGAAAATATGACAGTCACAGCCGAGTTGAAAAGGGCAGGAACATCTAACTCCAGCTTACAAACTGTACAAAAGCACGAGGATTAATTGTTCACCAGGTTTACAAAAAAAACCAGATTGAAAAGGGCAACAACATCTAACTCCAGCACTGTTTTCAGTAGTCACAGTCAAATGGATCGGTCAGGTCCATAGAATGAACATCCTGGGTCGTAAAATTTACTAGATTATGACCACAATATGTTGTAAATAGAAGCCTGACACATTCAGAAGATCTTTTGCCCACCTGAAACTCCTTTTTTTGCTCTTCGACATACCCATCCGTCAAAACCATGCTGCTGATAAACTTAAGCCTGATGGACAATAGTAACCTCGCATTCAGCAGGAAGAATGTGACAAATCTTGTGTTTGCACGGTTGGCTACATATCGTTCTAGCGTTATTGTCTTCAATCGAATCTCATGAGAAGTGAGAAAATCCCGATGCTTACGAATCCACCGATTGGTTATAACTTTCTTACCCCGTCCTGTTGCCAAAATAGACATGAAGATTGAAAACAGTTAAGGTCTAAAAGAAGAGTGTCGAAAGAGCAACAGTTGAACGGTTAATTCTAGTACACTATATGCGGGCTTCCAATGTGCGTGAAATTATCACCTTTATATACAACTTCTCCAAACATGGAAAGCATTGCAGCAAGCCAATAATCTTGTTCAGATCAAAACTATTCATTTGGATATATAAGATCTTGACAGAATCCAGTACCATTGATAGGCCATCCATGGAGAAACTCTTCATTGAGCATAGAACATAATATTAGTACAAAATGTGTACTCCAAGATGATATATAAATCATGCGCAGAAATTTAAAATGTGGCTTATGGTTACAAGTGTGGAGCCAAACACCATATTGAAATGAGCACATAGATCATGTATTACACCCAAGGTCTCCAGTTTAGGCGCGGAGAGGACGGTTATTTGCAACGGTGAATAACTAGAATCAAGGATAAACCTTTGAAGTGAAGGGGCATCTTGGATGATGAGCTGCCTTCCGTCAAAAGAAATTCCAATTCATACAAGGTTAGGAGACTTTATTTGGAGACAACCGATTCTAACTATGAAAACAAGCACCAAGCACTCTAGCACAGGGCAACTGGAGTGGATGATGCTGTGCAATGAGGCCTTCGATATATGAACCCGCACAAGTGAAAGTTTCTTGAGAAATGGGAGTCAAAGGTTTAGTACCAGATTGTCTGGTAGGTAGCACCGCGCAAAGGTGGCGGTGTGGAGAGAGGACGAAAACCCCGAGATGGACATCGGTGCTGAGGGCACAAGTTCATGGCGTTCGGTATGTGGTATGTGATTTCCAGGGGAATAGTAGAACTCAAGCAGTCATAGTTCTGTGAATTCAGGGGATTCCATCCAGGCATCCACCGTGCAGGGCATGGTATGCTTGCTCAGGTAGCATGACGGGATGCAGAGGCTTTGAACGGAGCCCTGGTGGGAGGAGATGATGGCTCTAGGGATTTCAGAATCATTGAAGAGAGATAGCTGACGACAGTCGAGATTAAGGGGAACGTCGCGCCATAGAGGGCGCCACCGAATTGAGAGGACTTGGGTGTGGCAGCAATCCTTGGTGGGGAGAAGCGAGATGATCTCCCCAAGGATGGCGTCCGGGAGATCGCTGATGCGGTCCACCCGAGATTCTACGGGTTCCTGGGATCCGGTGGGGGCGGGGTCGCCGCTTCTCCCCGCGCTGCCGGGTGCGGGATCTACAACAGGCGTCGCCGCTGGTGGGAGCCTCATCTTCTTGGCGCTGGGGTCAGCCGACTCCATTTTCCTTGAGGGCGTCGCGTCGTGCTCACGAATTTGAGTAGAGTAACGAATGACGAGCCTAGTTGTAGTGCGAGCGAAGAAGAAGGGGAGCTGGGGGTTTTCTGTAGGAGTGAGGAAGAAGGGGAGCTGGGGTTTTCTGTAGGAGAGAGGTGAGGAATTTGGGGGTACGAGTGGAGCGAGTTGACGTGAGGTGGGTGGGAGCGAGGAGGAAGAAGAGCACCCAGGTATTTGGGGGGGGGGGCGGTGTGCTGGGTGTGGGTAGCGCCTCTCATTTAGTAAATATATGGGATTTTGAATTGATTTTACTATTTACTAGTGTGGATGGGCTGTTTTGTCTTGGGACCCGAGAAACAATTACTACTAGTATAGTGGAGACACTCTACAGCTACCTAGAAAAACAATTACTACTAGTAGAGTGGAGACACTCTACCGCTTCTGGCTCCTCCCAGGTGATTGAAACGTCTCCCTCTACTGAATGTCGTTATACTTTTGTTCACCGACATGCGGGCCATGCAGCGCGCGGGCCCAAATGCCATCCACCAAATTAGAAGGCAGTATGCAGGCGGAGAGTCACCCCGGTCGTAGCGTGGCAATAACGAGCCGTCGTATCACAAAACCCCACCTCCCCGCCGTCTAATTTTGACGGATGAAGCAACCATCATTTCACTCTTCGCTGAATCTCCTTCTCCCTCACTGTCTTCAAGAAAGGCAACACTTGCACCTGCCACTGTTCTTCTCTCCGAACGAATGGAAGGTAAGCGGATCCGTGATGTTGGTATATTTTCGTTCAGAGGAAAAAAAGAACTTTTGCAAAGCAGTAACCGATCCTCACTCTCTTTTTGTTTCATTGTCATTGCGATTGTGTTTCCCTTTCAGTGGACTCCTAGTATTTGTCAGTTTCATGATGGACCAAGGAGAACCAGGCAAAGATCTACCGATATTGGAGCAGACGTCGGAGGCTGATCCCCACGAGACAGAGAGCTCCAAGAAGATGGAGGCAACCACCGAGGTGACCCCAGATATTGAGATGGTCAACGCCCCGTTTGAGGTTACAGCCCCCGTGGCACTGCAGGAGCAGTTTTCCCCCTTCGAGGATGTGTCCCCCCCCCTCGCTGAGCTGCCCAAGGTGATTTCCTTCTTTGCCGATCTCGATTGTGGTTTTTCATCTAAGTATGTGGTGATTTTTTTAGAAAAGGAAGTATGTGGTGATTAATAATGCAAAATTTTATTAGCTTCGATGCCATGGTATACGTAGTGGTTTAAATAACTTGTGTTTCTTATACTGAAAAGTAATTCAGAATTTGTTTCTGTTTCAATTAGAGCCCTGATGCAGACAAGGATTGTGTGGTTGTACATGTCACTCGCTATGAGGCAGACGACCTGAATATACGCACTGGGAAAACAGAGTTCTTAGGATGTTGGATCCAGGAAGCCATTTGCGGTTATACCAATGAAGATTTGTATTCCAGCCTCACCGTTGTCAGGCGTGTTGTCCAGGGTGTACTGAAGCACAAGAAGTTCAAAGCTACTCCTTCGTTTGTGAGGAGTACTGTTCTTGTCAAGCTTACGCAGGAAGATGGCGTGGCATGCCTCCACAAACAAGTTTATCAGTGGCAAGGCCACAATGTTGTCTTCATGAAGGTTCACACGATTGAGCTGCTGTGGGACGTCCTCGATGATGTTCATGGCAAGGTCCGTCTTGTGTCCAGCCCAAATTAGATCGAGGCATGAAATAGTTGCCCCAGCTAGTGTTTAATAGTAGTTTGGATTGTGTCTAATTATCCGAACCTTGCCTGTTATCGACCCCTCTGGGGCTAGTACTCTGTTTGAATTCGTCTATGGGAACTGCTTCTACTTTTGTGTGCCCGTGAATCATGTGAGAACCATCGTAATTGTTGCCGAAACAGATGCGTCCTCACTAGTTTTTTCATGAATATGGCATGGTAAGACATAAGTTGTCACGGTTTATCATACGAGCCGTGTGTGTTTTGATGAAATAGAGCACTCGTTCGAGAACCGTGCGTCGACGTATACATAAGTACTTGTAAACACTGTTGGTGCTACCCCACTTGTAAGCAGTTGTGCAAAACACGGCACATTAGCTCAGCTCGCTTCAACACTAGGCTATTGACTAGCTAACAATCAACAATCTATTGTCTGACATATAACCAACTATGTATCTTGTTACAGTGGTTCATGCAGTTAATTGAGGCAACAATGTAATAAATTCCAAACGTTCACACGCTAGTCCAGCGCTCATGTGGAACACTCACATTAAACTCGACTTCATAAAAAACTTGAAAAGCATAAGTTAAGCAATTTTATACATCTCAATGATTCATAGAACATAACAAACATATACTAGTTCACAGCAAAAGACAAAGTTGTGAGAAGGTTTACAAATTAGGAAAAAACAAGCAAGGCTTCTCTCTGAGCAAAGGGCCTCCCGGCAGGCTTAAATTTCCTGGAGTTCACTCTGGTTTTTTCTTGTTGCCACCATTCAGGGTTAGGTTCTCTCATTCCAGAATAACCAATTATAATTGTGGTCTCAGTTGGAATGCTGAAATGAACCATGCAGTGTACTGACCAGCTGAAATGCTTGTGCATTCCACTAAATTTAAGCACCGCTATTTGTAGAAATAAGCAGAACACAATGCCTCTTGTCTGCGCACCTGTCCAAAAAACCGTCGTGCAGCCGTGCCAGCTAGTCCTTGGTCCATGGATGAACTAGTAGAAAGTGCATTCCGGACTAGGATGCAGTTGTTTTCGCTCGTCCCTGCACTACAATCAGGAAGTAAAACGTACGAATCAACTTCTTTTAGATTGTGTTGGTCATTCTACCTTAGTTACTACCAATGTAGGGATACCTTGAAGACGGGAGGTTAGACGACGGCAGCGAGGGATAGCCATCTCATTTTGCGTAGTTGTACTAAAACTGAAGTGTGTGCTTTTGAGTGCGCGGATAGAAACGATATGGAGACAGACATCCCGGAATGATATGGAGACAGACATCCCTGTTTGCGATTATTTAAACAGTGACAGATATTACTACTTTCCCCTGTTTCCTCTTAGAACCAAGTCCTAGATTCATGCTACAACTTTCCCACTTTCTTCCCTGTTTGAACCAACGCTTTGAGTCGACTGTATGAAATAGCTTTATTTCTAATATACTACTACTATAATGCGGTAGTTTTGAAATTGGATTTACCACTCCATCTTTGGTTCTCCTGCCCAAACAAGCATTGGCTCAAAATCCATCGTTCATTTCCCCTCTCATGCATATCACTGCCGTCCATCAAACAAAGGATGACATGATCTGACGGCTAAGAGCTGCCGGATTCGCTCCCACTCCTTGTGCACATGGCCGACTCTGCTCTCCAAGTAAACAAATAAAGAAGTCCCCGTTGAATCTGGATTGCACCTACTGAAGTTGAGAAATGTCTAGAAACTGCTGCCACCTCCTCACATGCAAGTACGACAAGTTGGCAAATAGCTAGCACATTTTGGTTCCCCATTGTCACCTGGGAAATAAACACTCTACTACTAACTTATTTTTTTAGATTACTGTAAAAATGGATTTTTTTAGATGCCGCTATACTGCAAAGTTTACACTGTTCACATAACATAACATTGCATGGCTGATGCTAGCTAAAGTTTTATTCTGCTTCATCGAGAAATGTAATATTTTTATTATTCACAGAAAAAGTGTAATATTTTATTTCAGTCATACATAAGCTATACCTCAAGCTAATACATGACATGAGTGTCTGTCAAACCTAAATGACTTATTTAGTTGCACAAAATAGTCCATAAACATGCATGTAAACCATCAAACAACTCTGGAACTATACATCAGTGGAACCCAGGAAACAGCATATAATAAACTACAACTTTTATCTTGTAATCAAATTCTTACTTGGAACTCAGTTTGATTTGTGCAAGTGATTTGCTTCTTATTTCAGAATAGTCCTTAGATCATGCAAACAAACACACTATGATATCTACCCAAGATACGAGTACCCATTTCTCTCTCTAAAAAGAAGGTATATGAGTATCTATCATATAGAACATACGTGCAAAGCACGTGCCTTAGTAGAAGTCTAGGTGGCTTTGGAATAGCAGACGGAAGTAGAAAAGGATCCACACGAAGGGAGCTGGGGCAGTAGAGCAAGGCAGGTTTCGAAGGAATATATACCTGAGGGTCGTCGGCATGTCGCAAAGACGGCGTCGGGAGACCGCATCTTGGCCACAATACCGCATGGAGGAAGAAGGGGTCGGAGGCCCTTCCGAGCCAGCGCTCTCTCGGAGAGAACGGCACGGCCGCCGATCGGGATGCGCGGGCAGCCGTTGGTCTCCTCCCTCGCCGCCGACGACAGCGTGAATGATGCACCTACACCCCTGCCCCGGTCGAGGTTGTCCGGCCGGATTTGTGACCAGCCGTGAGCTGAGAGAGAGTGTGGCCACCTATGTGTTGCTTAGATCTGGAGAGCATGAGAGAGTGAACGAGAGGAACCCTAGTAAAGCAAGCGCTAAGGCTCCTGCTTTTATATATAGTGGAGTGATTTTGTTGTACCAGCTTCAAAAAATGCGCTCCTACGTGTACCCGCGAGTGGGTGTGACAGAACTAGTGCGTGTGTGCATCGCTTCTCTTCGTGAGAGTACAATATACTATGCCCAAAGAACGTTCGCCGCAAGAGTAATAGTACAAGTGTGTGATGTGTGAGCTAAAATAAAATGTGCGTGCCATCTTTTGTTTTTTAGAAGTTCTGAGGGTAGGGTGTGAAGAGCACATATGTGCGTGACGTCTACCTGCAGATAGACGGTGGGTGCGACGTGCGAGTCTGCGAGAGGATTCGGGAGAGTCGTGACTCGTGAGGGTGCGTGTGCGTGAGAGAGAGGGGGGCACATATCAATGCAATGCATGTGTCCGTAAATCATTATCCGACAAACGTTCGCCACAAGCCTTTTCCTGCGAACGCCGTAAGGACCGTTAGATCGGCATCCGACAGTGTCAGTTTTGCCATGTCATTTAACAGAACAGCCGCTCCTCCTAAACACAAATCTTCCACGTGAGTGTTAGCAACTGCTGTATGCTCCCTCCGTTCCGAAATGCAGTGCATACAGCTTTATTGAAAATTCGAACCTCGCAAACTTATACTGAGTTTTCGTGTACCAAATTGCACATGTAGAATACCATGTATATATCATTTCATTCATCTTCGAGAGGTAACTATAAAGTTGGGTGAGGAGTCTACAAAGAAAGACCATCGTATCACCCGCAACAATTTCAAGCATCCTTTAGTGTCGAGGAATATCATAGGAACTCTATATGATATGATTTTTATAGGTTTTTTTCCTTTAGAGCCAATTGGTTCATAGGAATAGATTCATATACTCCACATTACAAAGGAAATAAACATGATATCATTTCTATAGCTTTAGAGCCACTTGGTTCATATGAATGGATTCCTATACTCCCTTAATTTCAAAGGAAAATAAACATTAGCGTATATTCAATAGAAAAGTTCCTATGATATGAACCAAATTACATCTCTTTTCTAATCCCTCCTCATAGGAATTGAGAAACATGTCATCTCTATATTCAATAGAAAAGTTCCTATGATGTGAACCAAATGACATCTCTTTTCCAATCCCTACTCATAGGAATTGAGATGCTCCATGTCATCTCTTTCCCTACAACTTCCATGTATACATCTTCTATTCCTAAATAGATAGTACAACCCACTAGTAGCTTTTTTCCAAAACATGCAACTATGGCACAAGAACTATATAGTGTGCCAATAACTTTGAAAGATGGTCGCTGGATGAAGCTAACCTGACAGTGCAGAGATAGGCAAATCCAAGCACTACTGGCCGTTGGATATCATCAACATTCCACTATATCTGCCACATGTACAATTTAGAAGACTCCATGGTTGAACTTAAGCATAATGCACAAACCTCAACACACAAGCACTTCTCCTTGGTTCTAGAATCTTCTGCATCATAATTGATTATTTTTTCTAAATGAATTGCCATTATTTGTTTTTTACTTTATGATTTACTCCCTTCGTTACAAAGTTAGTGCAAAGTTGGGTCATCTATTTTGGAACGGAGGGAGTACAATGCACAACCCCATGAATCTTAACATTTTTATAAAACTTATTGATTTTGAATGAGATGAACTATAAGAACTAAACGAACATCTACATCATGCATATATGACTCAAAGCTTTACATGCTATAGTGTGTATTTATTCATAATTTGGTTTCGAAATCTCATGCGTTCAATACATGTGTACCTTACTAGTTTTGAGTAGAGTAGCAAATTTCACGCGGCCCCGGGTATATCAAAATGCAGGGCCCATGCATCATTGCCTTTCGGTCGAACCTACGTCCACAATTTTTTGTACGTACTATATCTCCACTGGTCCCCGAACCCAAAATGCTGCCTTGTTCCCGTAAAACCAAGCGGCCCACACATATTTAAGGCGTCGGCTCGAACCCGTTTACTACGACGTGGCCCCGCACGTCGTAGTACTCCTACAAACCCTACCGCCGCACTCATCATCGGTTTTCTTCAAGAGGACGAGGGAGAAGCCGATTTGTAGTGGAGGCGCTTTCAAAAAAAAAGGATCTGTAGTGGAGTCCCCTACCCTAGGGTGCCCTAGGTAGCTGCCGCACACATCATTGTTTTCTCTTTTCTTTATGCTCTTGCGCCCTAGAGTGAAATGATGGTTGCTTCGTCTGTCCAGCTTAATGCGGGAAACGTGGGGCTTTGTGATTTGACCCCTCGTCGCTCATTTTCTACTACTGCGGTGCTACGACCAGGGTGCTTCCAATTCCAACCGCTGCTCCGAACTGTAATTTGGTGCATCGCACGTGGAACAAGACGGTGGATGAGCCACATGTCGGCCAAAGGGGTCCTGCTAAGTGTGTCGCCATTTCGTGTGCAGACTGACCCTGCTTGAGTTGCTACGCCAACACGACAGGAGCAGCCTACCACTTGGTTTTGCTCCTTGGTGAATCCCGACTATATTGATCTAAAAAGATACGTGCTGAACTACCCTCTCCGTCTCGGTTTTTTTTTATTTTTAGGCGTCTCAGTTTATAGGGCTTGCACGTAGTTCTAGGTCATCCATTTGGCTAACTAAATATGAGTTACTATGTCACAAAAAGTATATCATTGGATTCTTAAGCGGACGTAGTTGTATTTAAAAGTCGAGGGCGGGGCTTTTCCTGCGCGGTAGGCGGCGGGGCAGTTCCGCCTAGTCGGTTCGACAGAGACGCGAGAAGATGAGGGAGCAGGCTGCTGCAAACGTAGGGCTGTGTGATTTGACAGCGAGTTACTGCTGGACAGGTGGGCCCCGTGATTTGACTTGCCATTATCATTTTAACTGCGGCGCTACGACCGGCGTGAGTCTCCCAGATTCCTGACCACCTCCATACAGGTGCCTTTCCCAATGCTCCACCATGTAGTAGAGGCTGGCTCTTGCATGAGAGCCCACTTCTCCACTTTTTCCTTGCCTCTCTTTCCTCCACATATGCAAAAATGCCATGTAAAGCACACTATTGTACTTACTTTTACTTGCTCTTACAGGTGCTTAAGCTTGCCACATAGGCATAAAGTCTGATGTGGCAAGTTAATCAAGAAGAGAGAGACTAGTTTGGTGACCCAAGGAAGAAACGGTGCTAAGTGCGTGTACCTAGGTGAAAAGACAATTTTGAGTCTATAGCTAATTAAATGAAGCAAACTTAGCAACACCATTTCATTGGAAGAGGTCACTCCTTGGCAAATTAAATGCAATAAATACACGCGCTTAGCACCGTTTCTTCCTTGAGTACGAAGAAAGAGATAGAGAGGAGTACAAAAATACACTTATAGCCAACCTTGTTGTAGTATGAGTGACTAAGTGATGACTATGTATGACATGCCAACATCAGATAGCCTAACGCACCGTGTTAAATCTCCAAGGGCGCGATCGCGTGAGCGACGCGACCATGATACGGGCTGCTGGCAGCCCTTGGATCTGAGATCAAACGGTCGCATGCTAAGTTGCTGAAAATTTGCAGAATAACCCTCCAGGATAGGATATTCACCCATAGGTCTAGAATCACGCCATGCAACTGTTCGATCTCAGATCCAAGGGCTCTCGGAAGCTCGTATCATGGGAGAATGGAAAGCCACTACCCTGCCATTCGCACGCTGGTAGTTCGCTCCTACTCGTCCCCGCACGTCCTTCAATACTATGGCGGTTCACTCCTAGTTGTCCCGTCCATTCACATTACTGCAGTTCCACTAATCCTAACCCTCCTCCCAAATCCATGGCGTCCCAAATCTCCACAATCGGCGGTGAGTACAAGGTTAGAACCATCACCGGTGATGAGTTCGACGTCATCTACACCCGTTCTTCCGCGGCGGTGAAAGGATGCCTTTCTTGCTTTAGACGCATGTTCGAAAACTCAGATGATGAGTGGATCGCTGGGCTAGATGTTGAGTACACCACAGTCCTGGGACAAGAGAAGGATCTAAAGGATGAAGAGAGGAAGAAGTCCGCCGTGATCCAGGTTTGCGTACATAACGTTTGCTTGGTCTACCACATATGCCATGCCGACGTTGAGTGCCAGGATTTTAAGAACTTCCTCAAGGACAAAATAGTGAAATTCGTTACTGTAGACTTTACGAACGACGAAGAAGTCCTGAGTCGGATAGGCCTCGTTGTAGGCAACGCCTTCGACCTCCAGAAGAATCGGCTGGTGCCCTCTCATCAACCTTCAATGCTGACCCTGGCAGGAGCCATGGTTCATCCTTCGTACGGTAAACTGGAGAAACCTCCATACATGTTTCATCATCATGCATGGCAGCGGAATGTACTAGATATAGACCACATCCACTACGCTGCAATGGATGGCTACCTTTGTTTCAATATCTACAAGGGTTGGATGAAGAGCAACAGCCAAGTGTGCGGTTCAAGCAAAGAAGTATCGGCCAAGAGGAATAGGGACAAGGACGAAGTCGAGGACGTGGACGAGGACTCCGAGTAAGGTGGCAGTGTCGTTGCTCTTGGTGGTTCTAAACTTCTAATGCAGTGTCTACCAGATTAGTTGCATAATTTAATTTCAGGTGTGCTTAGTTTAATTTGAGGGGTGTGTTGTGCTGAGCCCCCAGAAGAACTATGTTATGTTTCTTCTCGTTACTTTAACTCTTCAGTATGTACATACTACTAGTATTACTTTAATAGAATTTAGCACCCCAATTAAGCACGTACTAGCTTTTTTAATAGTACTATATGCATAATTTGGCAACGAGCGCTCTCTATATGTACCACCTTTTTTATTTCAATTTTTGCTCCATGGCGCAATCCATCGACAGTACTACTGTACAAAAGTATACATTTTTTAAAAGGCTAGAGTACTGTTCATCACATATATAGCCAGTTAAATTCTCAACCTAGAACGACGTGCATGCCATGTAGTAAACCGATACGGAGGAAGTATAGTAAAAATGAGGTGATTTTACCAAGCGATCAGCGGGCATGGCCTGTCATGCGGTCCCACGTGTCATGATGTACCAAGGCGATGCGCGTGTCCCTCTTGAGGCAGAAGCAATACTAGTACGTGGTTTGAGATGATGGCGAACCGAAGTGTGAAATAATGGTTGCTTCGTCCGTCTGGGAAAGTGCGGCATTGTGATTTGACGTCTCATTGCTCATTACTACTACTGGGCCGGCATGAGTGGGGTGCGTCCCCCCTGCTGTTCTACACTATTATTTGGTGCTTGACACGTCGACCCGGTTGCTATATGTCCCACATGTAGGCGACAGGAAGTACAAAATTCATGAAAGGGAGCATCGACGGAGGAGTATACTACAGAATTCATGAAAGGGAGCGACTTAGTTTTGGAAAAATCTATTTTTACGGAGTACGTACCCACTAGGGTTTATAGGGCTCATCTAAAAAATATTCGTTTTTCTATTTGATAAGTCTCAGTTCTACTATACTAGTAGTAGTACCATTACATGTTGGATTTCGAGGTGCGTTAGATCACCCGACGCAAGCAGTGTCAAGAGGAAACTAACCAATGCATGTACAAGTTCATGGAAATTTAGTGGTCATTCATGCATTCGTTCTAATTAATGCCTCGGTAAACATAACTTCTTGAAAAAAACGAGCATACTAATTACTTGTGCAAACTACAAAATTAATTCGACCACTCACCGTCTACCTTGGTTGGAGAGATTTTGAAATTGAGCCATAAACTGGAAAGGAGGGAGTAGTAACTTTTGTCTCGATTACTATCTGTGGCCTTGTATAGATGCAAAATGTATTTTTTTATAGTGGCCTTATATAAGTAAATGGAGGGATTACTAACCAAAGTACGTAGTAGGGACGAGGAGTAAACAGAGGGAGTAGTAAAATTTGCTCCTCGTGCCACGAGCCACCGCGCGCGTGGGCGAGGGAGCGGGCGTAAGGCGTAGTAAGCAAGCCTCACCTCATCCTGCGAGCCACCGCGCCCGTGGGCGGGGGAGACGGCGTACTAAGCAAGCTTCTCCTCGTTCTGCGAGTTGACGGGACACATCAAAAGTACTCCAGTGTATAGAGCCTCGCCTCTAAGGTAGGCCCCACATGGTTTGCCTCTTTTTTAATTTAACATAATGCGTCAAGTCGCAATTTGTTTGTTCACCTGTGGTAGACGATCCTCCCTCCACCAAGTGGACAACCAGTACACGTGCCAAATTACCACGTGGGCTGCCTTTTTCGTACAGAAATGAGCTCCACCGTGTACCCGCGCGGGTGTGGTTGGGAAAGAGATGGGAGTACGTGCGCCGTGCGTGCACCTCTTCTCTTCGTTCACGTCCCCCACCTACGTGGGTGTGTGAGAGAGATACAAACCTAGACATAATGCGCCGTCCATTCCCATGCTTCCGCCCAGTCCGACCACCAGTCACCACCACGCGCCACTCCTCCTCGCCTTATCTCTCATCTTTCTCCCTCCATTTTTATATACAAGGGGCCACTATCAAAATTACAATTTGCAGATATACAAGGCCACTAACACTAATTATCCCTTGCAAAGGAGGACATTAATTATCCCTTGCATGCATGCGGGAGTTTGTAAAAAAATGCATCTTGATGTTCCGTGCAATGCACGGGCATCTTGCTAGTCCATGAAAACAACACATGGCAAAATTCCACAGCGAACGAGGGATTTGAATCTATTGGGAGGGGCTGTTTGGATCTTGCCCGGGGTAGCCAAAATATTGGCGACCCTTTTGTCCACCGGTGCCTTTGCCACCAATGAACGAGGAATGGCTCGGGTGCTCATGCTGTCATGCATCCTCCAGCGCGCACATTGGAGACGAGCTCGCACGAGCTGTGTTTTTCTATCCCACAACGCCGCCCGAGCTGCCCGCAGACCGACCGGCGACCTGCAAATTACGCCATCCAACCGTAGCCGCACACATTATGACAGCAACTCAACAAACCGGACGAAATTCACGCAAACACGTAGACAAACTGATATTTCATATAAACAACGATGGAAATCATATAAAATACTAGATTTTCATACAAACATGACGGATTTCATTACATTCAAATGAACTACGCGGTGCTAGTTCTGGACAGCACAGGTATATAATACCTGGCCTAAATGGTCGTTCGCCGATCGATTTGTGTTCCTCATGTCCGGCAGCACGATCACCGGACTGCCGGGAGCCCCGGAGGTATATGCTTCAGCGCAAAGGACGGCTCGCTTCCCCACTACCCAACTGATATCATTGGCTGGTGCCGAAGATGATGGTCGCCGGCACCGGTTCGAGTTCATCACCGGCCACTACTTCGCCATGGCCGGCACCGGCTCGAGTTCATCCTAACATTCCCCTCTTCCATGGAGCCCATGCGGGGTCAACGAAGGTCCTTGCAAAAAAAGGATCCGGCAAGACACCTGCTGTGTACGCCAGCGTCGCCTCCGTGGTGGCCTTCATGGGACCCAAGCGGTGGCGGCCTCCCGTGTTCTACTTCTCCTCGATGATGGCGGCGGACGCGGAGGCGCTGGCCACCGACTCGTCGCTCTCCGCGCACCCGGCTTCTGTCGCTGCTTGCATGGCGCGGCCGCCGGCAGCAACGACGCCCGTGCACCGCTCCTCGTCGAGCTGGCCTGGAGCGGCGATTTGCTGAACCGCGCGCCGGCTTGGGGCGGCAACTGGCTCTGTCGGGAGAGGGGACGGAGGTGGATCAGTGAGCTGCATAGCTCGTATCCGACGGGCTACCCAGCCGGCTTGGAAGCGGAATAACTACTCTTCGTAAGCCATTGTAAGAGTGGACAAAATGGTGGAGGAGATAGGGGAGCAGCGGAGGTGTGCGATTCTTGGTCGGCGTTTGGCCTCGTTTAAATGGGAGATTAAATAGATGGCAGACGGGAGGAGCTCGGCCGGCGTTGCGTTTAACGCCGGCCCGGTCATGCACGGACGTGTGTCCAGAGTGGGTTTCTCGGCTTCCACACGGGCGGGTTTCATGGAGGCGTTTGGATGCGGCACGGAGGCGTGTTCAGCCGGGCGTGCCGCGAGTGGTGCCCTCGACTCTAACCTAGGACACCGCGCCATTCTTCCACTGACATGTGGGCTCTTTGGGTGCATGGCATGCATGTCAGTGACCCAACGCAGGCAGCGCACAGTAGAGGAACCTTTGGTGGGCCAGGGCGGTCAGAAGCGGGCATTTCATAAACCGATGATCGTTCATTGAGTGTGACGTCATCTTTTTCATGTAGATAAGCCTACTATGTTGATAGCCCGTTTGATACGTTGTGATTCATAAAGACCGCTGCAAACATCAATGTTCTGCTTATCACAGATAAGATTGATTAATACCCGTAACAATCCATGTCCTTAACAAAGGGTGCATGCACGTATAGGTTGAACATGTGTCTTGCGTCGTGTGCTGTGTGCATGCAGGCGTGCGAGTGTTGCGTGCGTGCAAGGGTACGTTTCAGTGTTGCAAGCATGGGTACGTACGTGCGTGTGTTCGTGAGTGCATGTGTACGTGTCAGTGTTGCATGCCAGCATGCGTGCATGTGTACGTGTCAGTGTTGCATGCCTACATGCGTGCGTGTCTTGCGTGCGTGCATGTGTACGTGCGGGGTGAGGCTACACGTCAGTCGACTGACTTCTTCATCTCTGGTCATTAGATTTTCCAGCCGTTGGATACGAAATCAAGGGCCTCCAGTTTATCATCAAACTCCACCCCCCCTGAATCGCCAGCCACCACTGGCCGAACCGCCAACCCTCGCCACCTGCGGCCGGCCCGCCCTCCCCGAAACCACTCCCCACCGCCGGTCCGCCGCCGCACCGACCATCCCTCTAGCCCCCCCCCCTGCCGAGCTTTTTCTCCGGGGATCCCCACCGCCCAATGAACGCCCCCCAACCGCCGGTGACTGCCAACCAGAGGTCTCACGACTTCGAATACCCACCGACCACTAATTTATTACCATTTCTGTCCTTCATATATGCGCTGACGGGTGGGCCCTATGGTAATGTGCGCTGCTGAATGTGGACCGTTTGACTGGTCAATTGATCGTGTTATCAACAAATTACGGAGCTGTATGGTGAGCCAGTGACCGTATGATCACCCTAAAATGTACTCCGATTTTCTTAACACAGTATAGACTCAAACTACCATTTCTTTCTTTCATATATGGGCTGACAGGTGGGCCCCACGGTTACACGCCCCAATGGTGCAACACTAGTTGCGCCACGTGGACCGTTTGACTGGTCAATTGATTGTGTCATCAACAAAATACGGAGTTGTACGGGTGAGCCAGTGACCGTATAATCATGATATGTATTTGTTTAACATGGTACAGACGCAAGGGCTCATATATACGCGCAAGCACCAACCGCTATAAGCGCACACACGCAAACCCTACCCCTATGAGCACCTTCGAGAGAGTGGGCCAGCATATATGATCTTGAGATTTTACGAAGTCACCATAGGTGCATCGTAGTCGAGTGGAACGTCTCCTCCCACTGAACGTACGTCGCCGGAAAATACTGAAATTAACACAAGATAAATGCGAGCACCGGGACTTTAACCTTGGTGGGCTCGAGAAACCACTGTCCTCTAACCATCCAACCACATGTTGGTTAGCACGACAAAATGTATGTGGTGACCGTGATGAGCTTATTCTGAAGTCCATTGACTATATCGTGCTTTCGCTTCAAATACAATGACCGTAAGTGTCGTCAACAAAATACGGAGCACGCATCAAATGCAAAGTCCGTCAGTGTCATCAACAAAATATGGAGACGTATCGTGAGCTAGATACCGTTGTACTATTGTATATGCTTATTTTCTTAGTGGCGATTGCATGTGTGGTGTGGTGGGCACATCATTTCTAGTTGTGGTGGGTCAACATGAAGACTCATGGGTCGGTTCCATCCTGCGCCACATATAGGTTGGACCGAGACGTGTTATACGAAGACCCATGTGGAGGACTCGGTGTACAACACGAAGCTACCAAAGTCGCGGAGGACTCTATCCCCACTGGTGAAAAGCCGACTATATATGATTTGTAACCCTAGGCCCTTAGTATGTTATAAGCTTGGGGGCTAGTTCGTCGATAGTATACACACACACGCACAATGCCTGGTATTCACGTGTACTTTGTACACACCCCTATCACTAATATACAGTACCAGGAGTAGGCTCTTTCTTCAACTGCAATTGAATTCTAGCATGTGCATGTGTTTATTTCATATTATCGATCCATAGAGTGAGAGCGGTTTGAAATACAGGCAATGGATGCTTTTGCAATTCATATATAAACATTAATTAGTGCACTCCATGTTGTTAGTGTGAAGCACTTTATACATTTGTCACTTGCATGGATACATTCCAAATTGCTAGGTACGAAATAGAATACACGTCGAATTCAACATAAAGGGGGTTTCGAAGATTCGAATTCATAGGAAGTGCACTCATCTATTTGAACCCGAGATAATGGCATTTGTAAATCACATGTAAAAGGGGGCATCAATCTTTGTTGTGAGTTTGAACATGCTATATATATTCATACGCATATCTAACTTTTTTTTGCAACCAAGGAGATTATATCTGGAACCATGCATGAACTAAGGTAAGTTGCATATTTCTTAATATATACTCGTGTACAATGTATATTCAAATGTACCCCCTCCATTCCAAAATAATCGTAGCTTTAGGATTTTCAAGAGTAAATATTTGTGAAGTTTGACAAATCCTGAAAGTTCAATTCAAGAGAACTGAAAACGTTAATGCTTCTGCTCCCAAATATTGAACGAAGCGCCAAATAGGCCTCTGGTCACCCGAAACCACGCGAGACTAATGTTTTGGTGGTAGGAAATTACTGTCCTGACTCTGGCCCATGTAGCCTATCGGCCCGATGTCCAAAGGTCTAAACTGGGGTAGGTTTGTAACTTCACCAAGACGCCAGAGAAGCATTCATACGCCATGGGCGCCTACCCATGCGCTCGGCCGAAATCTATCCCGCCCACATTTGGGACACCTGACATGACTGTCCTACCCCCAACCTGTAATATGTCTGAAATTTTAGATGGGGGGAAAGTTTGTAACTTTCCCCAAATTTCAAACAAGCGTGTCTCAAACCGAAACATTGTTCCCCCTTAGTTCCCCGCCTCCCTCCGTTTCCCCATTCATACTCCGTGGGCGCGAAAACGCCCTCTCCACCAGCCACGAAACCCCAGCCTCCTCCGTCCTCCACCCCATAGCGGCCAATCCACCGCCGCCCTCCTCCATCACGCTGGAGCCGATACCCCGACGTCGCCGTCCAACACAACCGCAACCGCAATGCCCTCAAGGACTTAGCAGCTGAAGCCGAGGCAGAGCTGCCTCCACGACGCCGACGCCGACGTGCACCGTACCAGAACCACTCCGACCATGCCGTCCTGCGCCTCACTGCTGCGGCTCCACCATCGCAACCGTCCATCGCACCGCAGCTGTTCCCGCTACGCCGTCGTTCGCCGCCTCGGATCTGCTTCCCCGCCACTGACAGACGGCCACCGCACCACACTCAACAACTTGGCCATGGGTTCGTCCAAGGCTGCACCGTCCTCCACAACTTCTGGTTTCCGGCGAACAACAAGAAGATCGTCGGAAAAACAGAAGGAGGACACAACACTGCCAGCAGAAAGAGGTACTCCTCTTCCCTTATTCATGCAAATCTTACGTCTCCGCTCACACCATATTCATCCCACAAAAGAAACTAGTTGAGCGCTTCTTACTTCATCTTCTTCGTGATACTAAATGCATAAGGTTTCCTCCCTTTTACTATTTCACCTTTGCTAGAGGTCAGTAGCCCGCCTGGATTTCAATTCAGGGTCAGTCAAACCGCAATTAAAAGAAGCAGCACCCGCTTAGGCACGCGGAGCACCTAGTCCGACTGTTCCCCGGGGAAGCGGCGCATCGGTGTCTATCATAGGGGTGTGGGGCGCAGGAGCTGCTTGCGCCCGATCTGGAGGTCGGCGGGGCTTGAATGGATGGCCGGGGCGGTGCCAAGCACGGCGGTGAGGTGAGGTCGAGGGGAGGGCGCGGGAAGGGGAGGAATACTGGGCCGGTGGTCGCTGGCGTTTCGAGGAAGATCGTCAACACTGACTCGCTGGAGGTAGATGAAGGCGATCTGCCCGTTCTTTGTACATCGGACGGTGCAGAAAAAATGGACTGGCCTATTTGCTTTCAGTCGACTGTTATTTTCATAGAATTCTGTAGTAATTTAGTGTGCCATGCATGTTGTAGAGCTATCATATGTCTCCCATCATTTATTTCTCACCGACCTGCTATCTGCTACCTTTACACTGTGCTAATTGTGCACACACTTCACCCATACTCACACTATTGTTTTTTTATGCATGGGTATTTCAGACACTGACGTAGTGTTGATGAATGCAGAAAATAAAAGACAGAAGTCGCTCCAGTGTAATTCGAAGATAAGCACTAAGCGTTCCAGCGCTCTAACGGGTGCAGTGTCAGCAGTTGGAGACAGTAAACGTAGCTCTGCAGTTGATGATCTCAATTGCCACACACAACCATCCTAGGTGCTTGCTTTAACTTCGCGCTGTCAAATGTGGTTGCATGTTGCATATGGTGTCTAGCTTGTATTGCTTCCAATTTGGTTAAATTGCATCTGCTTACTTTACACATTATACCTTTGATAATGACATGCCTTCCTATTTTTGATACATACTACATATGTCTATTAACCATGTTCGTACATCAAACTAATGCTCTTTTGTATCCCTCGTCAATCACTTATGATGAGACAGTCACCCGGGTGGGTTTCTGTGAGACGCCATACTCGTTTAAAGAGTCAGTGTCATCCTCCCCACATGATTCTCAAGAAATAGCAAGGCTAAATGAAGATAGTCAACGTAGCTCTCTAGTTGATCACCGCAATTCCCCCACACCACCATCGTAGGTGCTTGCTCTTACTTGGCAGCGTGATATGTAGTGTTCGTCTTACATGAAAGTAGTGTTCGTCAGTATCATGCATCAATGAGTTCTGAAGAGCAAATTTTATTCCTTTTTCTCATGGGTTTGACTTGACAAGGCAAAATCAAGAAAGAGGAAGGAAAAGAGTAAGGAAGGCGATGATGGTGGTCCTCTGCAGCAACATAAATGGAGCATCTGTACCGATTCTCCTTGTACTGATAGTGCATTACAAGGTCCAAGTCTCCGCTCCCCTACTCCACCATCCAAGGTGCTTGCTCTAACTTGGCAGTGTGATATCTGGTTGCATGTTGCATATGGTGTCTAGCTCGTATTGCTCCTAATTAGTGTAAACTGCATCTACTTAGCTTACACATGATACATGTGAATATGACATGCTTTCCTGTTTTTGGTACATACTATATCTTATGATAAGGCACCTTTAAGTTGCCACTGTGATATTGGTTGTGTCTTGCATATGATTTCTAGCATGTACTGCTTCTAATTTGTTGAAATGCCATACAGTTTGAACTTGGCAGAGTGATATTGGTTGCATCTTTCATATGGTGTCTAGCTTGCAGTGCTTCTAATTTGTTGAAATGCCTTCTGCTTAGTTACCACATCATAGGTGTGAATATGTCACACCATCCTGTTTTTCATACATATTCCATCCTCGCATCATGTGTTTGCCTTTCATCCGAGTAGTGTTCGTCAGTATCATGCATGAATGAGTTCTGAAGAGTGAATTTTATTCCTTTTTCTTATCGGTTTGACTTCACAATGGAAAATCATTACAGCTGAAAGAAATTAGTCCGGCAGTGGATGATGGTGGTCCTTCGCAGCAACTCAAACAGGGGGTCTCTACAGATTCTACTCCGCCATCCTCCCAACAAGATTCGCAAGACAACACAAGGCTGGACATTCAACGTAGCTCTGTAGATGATGAGCACATCTCCCCTACTCCACCATCGCAGGTGCTTGCTCTAACTTGACACTATTATATGTGGTTGCATGTTGCGTATGATGTCTAGCTTGTATTTCTTCTAACTTGAATTGCATCTGCTTACTTTACACATAATGCCTGTGAATATGACACGTGTTCTTGTTTCTAGAACATACGTGTACATGATGAGCACATCTCCCCTACTCCACCATCACAGGTGCTTGCTCTTACTTGGAACTGTTATACGTGGTTGCGTTTTCCGTATGATGTCTAGTTTGTATTGCTTCTGATTATGTTGAATTGCATCTGGGTAGCTTACAACTTATACCTGCAACGATCACTTACCCATAAGACACATTTAACTTGGGACTGTGATGTAGGTTGCATATTGCATTGTCTTGTAGCTTGTAATGCTTCTAATTTCTTGAAATGGCACATACGATAAGACACTTTTTACCTGATAGAGTGATATTGGTTGCATGTTCATATGGTGCCTAGTTTTCATTTCTTCTAATTTTATTGAAATGCCTTCCGCTTACTATTTTTTCATACATATTCCATCCTCCTATCGTACGTGTGAATATGAAACACTGTCTTTTTTGTATATATTCCATCCTCCTATCCTGCACTTGCCTTACATCAAAGTAGTGTTTGTCTGTATCATGCATCAACCAGTTATGTTGAGCTAATTTTATTCATCTTCTTGTGGTTTTGACTTCATAAGGCAATATCAGAAAATAGAAAGGAAAAGAGTAAGTTAGGGGATGTTGGTGGTCCTCCGCACCGACGCAAACAGAGACTCTCTAGATTTGCCACTGCTTCTGCTAATGAAGTTGAAGTCCCAAGTCTACATGATGAGTTCATCTCCCGTACTCCACCATCGCAGGTGCTTGCTCTAAGTTGATAGTGTGATAATTGGTTTCATGTTGCATATGTTGTCTAGCCTGTATTTCTTCTGTTTTGATTAAATTGCACCTGCTGAGTTTATACGTTATACATGTGCATATGACATGGCTTTCTGTGTCTAGAATACACTGCATCTATCTATCATACCATGTTCTTACATCAACGTACTGCTGTTGTATATCCCGCTTAAGTCACTCATGATTGGACGCTTTTAACATGGAAGTTTGATAGTGGTTGCATCTTGCATTGATTTCTACGTTGTACTGCTTCTAATTTTTCGAATTGCCACTTATGACAAGACACTTTTAACTTGGCAGTGTAATATTGGTTGCATATTTCATATGGTGTCTAGCTTGCATTACTTCTATTTTCTTGAAAATCCTTCTGCTTAGTTTGCACATCGTAGCTGTGAATATGTCATGTCGTCCTCTTTTTCTTACATATTCCATCCTCATACGGTTGTCTTACATCAAAGTATTGCTTGTCTGTATCATGCATCAATGAGTTTTGAAGAGTGATTTTATTCTTTTGTGTTGTGGGTACAGCTTGACATGGCAAAGTCAAAAAAGAGCAAGGAAAATAATATAGTAGGGAGTGCTGTTACTCATCGGGTGAAACGGAAAAGGTTTTGCCGTCGAGATTCTGCTGGTACTTATAGTGCAGTAGAAGGTCCAAGTCCACCGGCTAAATCTACAAACACAGTATCACCTGCTCCACCAGCTGCAGCATCCGCTTCAACTGTACCAGCATCTCAACCAGTTACTCGTTCGTTTGCTCCAGAACTGGCTAGTTCCCAAGCTGCCTTCACACCTAACACTACTTCCGAAGCACTGCCGACACAACAGGACTTGGCAAGATCAGATGAACCTCATGAGTATCAATACCAAGACGGTACCTGACCGAGTCAAGTTGCATTTGCATGCTCCTTTATATGTACTCTCACAGTTTGATGTACACTAACACTTTCCATATTCGTTGTTGAACTTGCACCACGGCGCAAGCGGAAACAGACATCAGGGATAATGCTTGACAGATTAACAAAATCTAAAGGAGGAAGAATGGAGATCCATTTTGAGGCAGGCTTAAAAAGGCCCCGTGATGCTACAGAGTCAGCCAAGTTAGTATCAGAGGCAGTCGTTGCCGTTAGGTGTCATGCACGTATCCTCCCAACGTGGATATAGTACAGGAATGAGAAAGACAATACCCAGTTTAACACCTTCCTTGACCATTTATCCGTAAGTAATGTTATTCATCGCAATTAGTAATATTGTCTTGCTCTGTCCCATACTTTCTAGCTTCCTCCTAATAAGACTCACATTCTTTTTTCAACAGATGAGGTTCAAGTTGGATCCGAAAGATGATACAACTAGACAAGCATGCACTCATGTTTTTCAGTCTGCTCTGCGACAATATCGGTACCACCTTAGAAAATCTCACTTTGAAGGCAAGGCTAACAATGAAATCGCCCAAACATCTCCAGTGGAATATATTACAGATGAAGACTGGACAGCCCTCGTTAAACACTGGTCTGATCCAAAGTATCATGTAGGCTATATGTATTTGATCAGACCACATATTGAACTTGTATTTATGTATGTGCCTTACAAGTGTATCTTCTTCTAGGCTAACTGTTTGAAGAACAAAACCAACCGTTCTAAAGTGAAATTCCAACAGACCATAGGATCTCGTAGCTATATTGCACACTGCGAGGCTCTTGTAAATAGCTGCTACTTCCTTTTTTTGTGCCATATTATCGTATCTATATTGACTTGTTCCAAATACAGAGGAAATCCCGTGCGGACCAAAAATAACCTGAACCGAATGCAATGCAAATCTTCAAGGATTGCCACACCAGCAAGATGTAGGGCATGAGCACACCAGTTCAAGCCGCTGTTGTAAGTCCTTACTCCTCCTGCCTTGAAATGATTGGTACTGTGATGTGTTCATTTAACTACTTGGTTTGCAGCCAATGTCAGTTACTCTGTTCACTTTTATTCACAGTTGTCTTAATGTATCATTTCACCTTACATGGTTTAAAAGAGATGAAGGATATTCTTTTGGTCTTGATCTGTAATCTAGTTGTTATGTTCACGTGCGCACACAATGATAAAATAGCATGTTTGTTTTATATCTGTTTGCCCATGATATAAATGATGTCATACTATGTTCATCCTACTTTAAACCATGTCTCTTTATCCTTAGATGTCAACGAATGTGAGGAAATAGACAATACAGTAGGCATGCTACATGGACATATGTTCCGAAAGTGATTTTATTATGTAGTTGGCACTACAATACATGCTAATGTATTACAGTAGTTCACCAAAATAAGTTATGTATAAACGTTTAACCTACTTTGTTTGTTTTTGTCTCATTAGTAACTTATCTGGTACACTAATCTACAAGTTCAAACTTTCAGGAAGCTATGGAACAAATGATTGAACAACCACAACCACCTGAAGGTGACGAGGCTACTATAGGCACAATGTCACCTCTTGCTGCAGTGCGTCAGTATCTCTCCACTAACAATGCAAAAAGCACCTTCCTGCGTAATTCTGGGTTGGTTGTCAAGGTAACCTTGTCCAAATCCCCTACTCAACAAAATCTTCCTGCTAGACAGAGTGATATATCTGTGCTCCAGACACCAGTCCAATCCCTAATGGACGTTGTTTCGGAAACAACAATAGTGGTTGAGAAATGTCGTCAAGATATGAATGGTTTTGAAACCATACTATCAGACATTTGCTTCGTTGTTCAAGAGCAATGGCGGAAAAAAGGTGGAGATCGTGCTGCTCCATCACATTCTACAGCCTGAAACACTAGCACTCAGGTCAAATGATCTGTGCTTCTATACATCTGATGGTGCTTTTATCTGGAAGGACTGTAAACTTTATGCCAACAGGCCTTTTGTTGTATGGTTGGAATTTATTTTGTTGTGATACAACATTTATGATGCTGCCTCAGGCTGCAGTAATTACGACGCTATTTTTGTATAGTGTAGGTTTATCTTAGTAATGTATTCGACCGAAAGCTTCGTAGGAGCCCAACATGCCAACATTCGTCGGGCCCATTCCAATTGGGCTAAAAACGATTACGGGCCGAAATTGGCATGTAGCCCACTAAAAATATCTAGGCCTAAATCAGCATAAGCTTTCATATTTTTCTGGTAGGCCTGTGCCCATAGTGGGCCTTTAACAGGCCTAAACATAATTTGGGCCCTCAGTAAAAATAGGCCGTTTACAGGTGTAAATATCTCGAGCCCATAAAATACATGGGCCTTTAATAGACCGAAAGTGAGATTGGGCCCTGATTGTGCCAAATAACCCACTGGACTTTAACAAGCCGAAATTCGGATGGGCCGTAAATGCACCGACCTAATACACGGGCCTTTAACAGGCCGGAACTTCGGTCGGGCTAGATATCGTCATTTTTATATGGGCCGTTAATGGGCCCGATATGACGTTGGGCCACATATGGCCCATGGTTTACGTCCGGCGTTAACAGGCCGAAAATGACAACAGGCCGAAAGTGGCCCAAAGCTATAGTGGGCCTCTAATAGGCCGAATGTCAGACATGGCCGAATATGACCCAAGTCCTTCATGGTTGTTTATGGGCCGAAAGTTTTGATGGCCTGTAAATGGGCCCAAATGAAGTCAGACCTTTAACAGGCCGGAAATACACCGGGCCGTAATTCGGCCCAACTACTTAGCGGACTGTTAACGGGCCAGAAGTGACCATGGGCCACGTTGATGACAAGTTTAGGATAGGCCATTGACGGGCCGATTTGACAGAGAATGTTGGGCCTTTATTTGGGCTGGCCCATTATCGTCGGCAGAATCTTGTGGGCCTTTAGCTAGGCCGGCCCACTGTGGTCCGCAAAAATCTTGCGGGCCTTTAGCTGGGCCGGCCCATTATGGTCTGCAAAATCGTGTGGGCCTTTAGCTGGGCCGACCCATTATGGTCCGCTAAATTTTGTGGGCCTTTAGCTGGGCCATCCCATTATGGTTCGCTAAATCTTATGTGCCTTTGGTTGGGCCGGCCCATTTAATCTTTGTGGGCCACTTTTGGGCCGGTCCACGTGTCAACATATCATAGGCCCATATCGACCGTTGGATGAGTGACACCTGTGCCAACGTGGAGCTGACGCGTGGATCCGTCAGCCAATGAGAATTTTACACGTGGCAAATCGGCATTAGTCGTGGCTGTTAACGGGTTATCGGATCCAAAATCCAACCCGATAGCTTAACGGTGTTCCGTTACGATGGATGCCACGCGTCGGTCACCCTTGACGAAAGCACTTCTGTGACGCGCGATTTATCATCATGGAAGTGGACACTTCCATGATGATAATTTTGGCAATGTCATTGTCGGATTTCGGGTTCCGGCAGACCCTTGAGGTTCGAACACTGGGGTGCGCGCGGAGATTTCGCCTCCTACCTTCCTGCACCCCTCCGCCTTGCTAGGATCTGAACTAAGGAAAGAACAACGCAAGAGACACGGGGTTTATACTGGTTCGGGCCACCGTTGTGGTGTAATACCCTACTACAGTGTGTGGTGTGGTGGATTGCCTCTTGGGCTGATGATGATGAACAATACAAGGAAGAACAGCCTCGCGAGGGTCTGTTCTTGGCTGGGGCGATGAACTACTGGGAGGAGCTCAGTCACCTTTCTCTCTCTCTCTCTTTCTGATCTTCTCTATCCTTCGATCCCTCCGACTCGCTCCTTTTCTCTCTGCCCCTCAGCCCCCTTGGCTCTGTGGGTGGCTGGTCCTATTTATAGAGGCCCTGGTCCTCTTCCCAAATATCGAGCGGGAAGGGAGCCAACAATGGCGGGCTAATTTGAAGGGGGACAGCTAGTATCAACTATCCTGACAAAAGTAGGCTTCGCCTGCGCAAAGCTCTGGTGATGACGCCGTCTTGGGCTCCACGGTGACCTCCATCTTGTAGTCCTCTTGGTCTTGGTCTCGTTGCACCGAAATGGCAACCTTTGCCTGATGCCTCGGTACTCCGCAGCTGCGCTTGCCCCCTTTGCACCAAAGAGGAAGGGAGGACACTGCGCGGGCTGGCACCCGCCTGGCGCCCCCGGTCGTCATGGCTTGCTTCACGGGCACCTCATGAGGTACCCCGCCTTGATCTCTCTGCCTCCTCGTGAGCCAGCCTGACGAGGCCGCGCCTGAGGAAGCTCCGCGTCATCCGCCCCGCGAGGCTTGGCCCCTCGCGAGGGTCTTGGGTTTGTGTTGGTGAAGATGGGCCGCGCTGGGCCCCCCTTTGAGCCACGTCGCAGGCCGCAGGCAGGCAAGTCTGGGGACCCCCGTTCCCAGAACGCCGACAGTAGCCCCCGGGTCCAAGGCGCGCCCGGACTTGGCCGTGGAGGGAGGCGGAAGGGCAAGAGCGAAGCGCCACGGGCCCTAACAGCCTGCGGCCTTGGGCGCCGCGTGGCGGTTGATTGGACGTGGGCGGCACTATTCCCCCACGCCCTCCTTATTTTGTGCCATGCTAGGCGGACCCGTAGTCGTACACAGCTGTTCCCCTGTTTGGTTGCTCGAGCGCCCTCTGTCCTTCCTCCGCTCGAACTCTGGCTTCTTTTTTCAACTCAATCTTGAACCTCCCCCCTTCCCATCGCCATGGCTCCGACGAAGAAGGGAAGAGGGGAGAAACCCGTGTCTCCGCCTTGCCCGCCGCTGTTGGCGGCCCCCGCCGAGGGCTTGGGCAAGGTCAGCTTGGCTCTGGCCACCATCTTCAATGAATGCAGGAGGACGATGGCCTGGCCCGCGTCCCACTTCTCCATCGGCAGGATAGCCACCAAGGTCCCGTATTTTGCCGACACCCTGTGGGCGGGTCTGGTTCCTCCCTTTTCTGATTTCTTCAATGCCGTGCTCTCCCATTATCAGATCCACATGATGCATCTGGGTCCTGAATCCATCGCTCTCCTTTCGGTCTTCGCCTTTGTTTGCGAGGCTATGATGGGCATCCTTCCTTCGGTTGCATTGCTGCGCCACTTCTTCTCGCTGCGCCTTCTTGACCCTACCCAACGCTGGGCGTGTGTGAGCTTCGTTGCCGCGCCTGAGACGGCGGCCTCTGGGATTGACTTCAAGCTCCCTCCGCCCGCGGCTGGGTTCCGCGAGCGGTGGCTGTATGTGGATGCTGGGGTGCCCAGCCCCCTGCTGTCGGAGCCAACTTCGCCTGCTGTCCCCAATTCGGGCTGGGGCCAGGAGACGCTTGAGAGCCCTCGGTTCGTCTTTGTCTGGCACCGCTTCGCGTTCTTGAGGTCGCTTGGCACGACAGCGCCCAAGGTGGTGAAGGAGTTCCTGCTACGCCGCGTTGCTCCTCTCCAGCGCCACTCCCGCCGGATGTGGGCCTTCAGCGGGCGCGATGATCGTATGAGGCTCCAGGAAGAGGACCTGACGCCTGAAGTGCTGAGGGCGGCGCTCTTGACCCTGACGAGGGACCCCAACCCTGGCAGCATCCAGCAGGGAGGGGCCTTGCTGTACCTCTGCCAGAGCGGGGGCGATTTGGTGAGGCAGATGCCTATCTTCGATGAATGGGGGCCGCGCCCCGCCGGCCTCCAGGGGCCTCGCGTGAACCCAGTGGTGGTGGCCGCCCTTCCAGTCGGCCAAGGCGGCCCTTCCTCAAGTGGCGGAGCAGGGAGGCACGAGGCGCCGGAGGCCGAGGGGGCTCCCGGCAGGGTGACAGCGCCGGGCGAGGCTCATGAGGAAGCAGTTATCGGGGCCCGTGCCGCCGAGGCTGAGGGTGACAAGCAGCTGCCCTCTGCGCCTACGACCGAGGCTGAGGGTGACAAGCAGCTGCCCTCTGCGCCTACGACCGAGGCCACCAAGGCTCCGGCGGCTTCTCTTGGCGAGGCGATTGGCGGCGCACGTCAGGCAGGCGCCCCTGATGCAGATCGTCTCGACGCTCCATCTCTGTCGTAGGTTGATCCCTGCGCCCGACTCTTAGGCCGCTTCCGCGTGGACTTTCAGGCCCTCCGGAAGAGAAGGGAGGCCCTGGGCGACAATTACCCTTGTCGCCTGCTGAAGCATAGGAAGTACTTCGCCACTGATGAGTAAGCCTTCTCCTTTCCCAGCTCCCGATCCTTCTGTTGCTCTTACTGACTCTTGCTCCGCAGGCCCCTTCCAGCCGAGCTTGCAGAGACGGCTGAGGAGCCGTCCCTCTTGGCTTCGCCCCCTCCACCATCCTCAAGCACTCCAAGTAGTGGAGCCCTTGTGGTGAGGGCGACTGACGAGGCGAACCGTCCCGAGGCGTATCGTGGCCCCGCGCACCTCGCGATCCTTCGCGAGCCTTCTCGTGGCATAGCCAGCCTGCCGTGGGCTTCTCGCCTGGTCATGGACCGCGATTGGCTGAGGCGCTTCCTGCGCTCTTCACCTGGGGACGGGCTGGCCCCCGGCCGGGCTTCTGACGCGGCGTGCCCGGCCGTCGCGAGGGTGCCAGCCCCCAGCCCGGAGGAGGAGTGCTGGCTCGCGGCCCCCGGCGCTTGCTTGGGGCAGATGATGGTGTGCAGGATGTGCTCGAGCGTGCTCGGGAGCGTCGCGCTTTCCGCCAAGGATTCCTTCGAAGGGCGGCTGACGCGGTAAGCCTGCTTGGAGAGGAGCTTGCCGATGAAGACGTGCACCTTGAGGCCGAGGGCCTGCGCCTGGCTGCAGAGAGGCGCGAGCTGGAGGGCGCCATCGCCCTTGCGCGCCGTCAGCGCGATCTTGACGATGCAGAGGCCAAGGCGTCGCTGGTGGCCTCTCAGGAGGCTCAATCTTGGGCCACTGAGGAGGCTCGGGAAGCTGACCAGCGGCGAACGGCAGCGGAGGAGCGGGCTCGGGAGCTCCTGGCCTGGTGCCACTCACTGGAGGAGCAGGTGGAGCTGCACGAGGCAGCTCTCGCGTCGATGAAGGTGGCCTCCAGCGACTCAGCAGAGCTCCAGAAGGGTGAGGAGGCGCTGACGCTGGAAGCCACCGAACGCACCCATGAGTACGAGCGTCTAGTGACGAGGGAGCGCTTGGTGACGCAGGCGGAGGATGATGTTGCCGCACGGGAAGCCCGCGTCCTGGAGGTGGTCAGACGTCGAGTGGCGATGGTGCATTTGAACCTCGAGCACGAGTTCGACTAGAAGCTGGGGTTGATCCGTGCCGAAGCTGAAGGCAGGACTACTGCTTTGAGGGCCAAGCTGGAGGAGGCGATGCGGCGGGCCGACGCTTTCCGGGCCGCTCTTGAGGTGGCGCAAGGTGAGTTAACCGCTTCCCAGGCCGAGGTGCTCCTTCTCCGCCAGCGGGTGGAGGAGGCTGATGTCGTCGCGGGCCAGAACGCGACGAGATCCGTCAGTGGCGGATCCTGGAGCATGAGCATGGCCCCATGCTTGCCACGCTCCGGGAGAGAGCCAACACAGCCTTGGGCAACATCTGCGAGGCGGTTGTTGGCGAGCCGCACGCAGTCAACTATGCTGGCAATCTTCAGTTCTTCACTGACGTGGTGACGCAGCTAGAGGCGCGGTCGGTCAGGGCTGACAGGTTGGTGGAGGAGAGGAGCCGCGGCCTGCTTGGGCGCGCCTTTTCTCGTGTCTTCAGCCACCTCCAGAGCATGGATCCCCACTTTGATTTTGACGCCGCCATCGCCCCAGTCCCCCAGGCTGTCCGAGGCGACCTGGCGCACTGGGTGGAGGACAATGTGGACGCTCTTATCAGGGCCTTCGCTTCAGACAACGACGACACGATCGTGGCGGCCGACGAGGGCGGCGTGATGAACGGCCCTGACGCCGCTGGCGGCGACGCGGACAGCGATGGCGAGTTCAGCGACGCCAGCAATGGCTCGGGTGGTGCTCTTGAGAACGCATTGGGGGATTCATCCGAGTGATTGTGCATCGCTCCTACTTCCTTACCCTGCATGAATAGAACTCAGTTTTTGGCCTGATTGCAGTGAGAGCATTTTGGAGGGGGAGCCCCTTATGTAAAACTTGTGTTCATCGTATTAGTAGACGCTACATTGCCCATGCGCCCGCGCCAAGTGGTTGGCCCAAGCGACGTGCTGGTCGGCTAGTTTACCTTTGTCCCGTGCTGGCCCTGAGGCAGCCCGCGGGGGGTTGTGGTGTTTCGAGTGTTTCCAGATTGGGTTCGTAGGATCTGCAATAAAACACCCTCCTGAGAGGTCACGTCGGCGGCAGTCTGGGCTGCGCGCAAGCTAGGCCTGACCCGGCTCGCGAGGGGCTCGCGAGGGGAGGAAGCTGAGGCGATGCGGTAACCAAAACGCGAGAAATTGCTCGAACGAGACTAAGCACCCCTTCCCCGAACACACGCAAATCTCAAATTCGAATCCAACTTGAATCCAGCGGGGGAAAGCGGCAACCAAGAAAAGCGACGAAAGCAAACAAAAGGCGGCGTCCGGCACCTAGTCTAGTCTTGGACGTCTTCTCACCAGCGCGGAGCTAAGTGCTGCCACTGGGCGTGGGAGGGAGCCCCAGGGCCTGAGGCCGGCACCCCTGAGACTCCGGGGCGTGTACAACCCCACTCATTATTACGTGAGAGTGTCATGGGGCAGCGAGCTTCACAGGCACTGGGCCTTCTTCACAGGTACTGGCCTTGCTTCATATCGCCAGATGAGGGCCCCGCCTTGCGCCACACTCTAGTGCCATCGACGATGACCGGAAACCAGGACGCCGCCGATGGGGTAGAGCGGTCGCCAGCGGTTCCCCCGATGACCACGGGTCCTCCGCCGGGGGCAGGCCCTGAGGAACCTCCCCAGCGGAGGGCCTACCTCCTGAGAGCACCTTGCTCCGAACGCCGCGGTGGTGATGTCGGATCCCGGCCCCTCTCCTGCAGCCCCCTGCGCCCTCCTCCCGAGGGGCAGGAGACTATGGGAGCGGGGAAGCTGCTCGCTGTGGCGACCTGCACCTCCTGCGATCCATGGTTAGCGTATGCCTACTCCTGAAAAATCAGTGGTACCCGATAATCGTTGGCCAGTGGGACCGTCCCGGGGCTCCCGGAAAGGCTCAGCTTCTGGCGCCTCGTCCCCCCACCTTGGGCTGAGGAGCAAGCCTTGTTCGCTCTCGTGTGGGTGTCCTCGGTCCATCATGAGGGGCACGTATTCCTCCGGCGCCGTCATCCCGAATGCCACGCCGTAATGCCCTACATGCCACGCGGTCCTGCCTGATGCGCCCACCGTGGGGTGGCAGCGCGGCTATCCACTGGGGTCGCGGGTCGCGTCGAGTCCTTCTTCGCGGACCGGGAGCGGGGGCAGCGCCGCCGCCAGTCCGGCGCTGACAGCTTCGCTGGCGTTGGAGTAGCCTTGGAGCCCGTGGGCACGTGCAGAGCCCCCGCGCGGGCCACCCTGGGCCAGGGATGGGAGCCGGGTGGAGAAGGGGTGAGCCCTCGAGGCGGCGAAGCCCAGGAGCTCTGCCACTCGCTCCAGCAGCACATCGTGGCCGCCCTCCAGCAGCCTGCACTGCAGCAGCTCTCGGGCCACTGCGAGCGCGGCCCTCGAGTTCGCTTGCTCCCTGCGGGTGTACGGTGTCGTGGTCGCGGCGTGATTGGAGGCCCTTGCTGCTGACCGCGCCTGCCGTGGCGTGAGAGCTGTCGGAGCCTGTCCGCGTCGCCCCCGGCGCTCTGCGGGCCGCGAGCTGCCAGGGGCACGAGGTCGCCCGAGGCAAGCGGCTCTGCGCGGGCGGGCCACGCCGCCCACGGATCTGGGTTGCCCGCCTGGTCGCCGGGCATGGTGATGACGACGCGACGGGGCGCGAAGCGGTAGAAGGTGGATTCTGGCGCACCCCTACCTGGCGTGCCAAATGTCAGATTTCGGGTTCCAGCAGACCCTTGAGGTTCGAACACTGGGGTGCGTGCGGAGATTTCGCCTCCTACCTTCCTGCACCCCTCCGCCTTGCTAGGATCTGAACTAAGGAAAGAACAATGCAAGAGACACAGGGTTTATACTGGTTCGGGCCACCGTTGTGGTGTAATACCCTACTCCAGTGTGTGGTGTGGTGGATTGCCTCTTGGGCTGATGATGATGAACAATACAAGGAAGAACAGCCTCGCGAGGGTCTGTTCTTGGCTGGGGCGATGAACTACTGGGAGGAGCTCAGTCACCTTTCTCTCTCTCTCTCTCTCTCTCTCTCTCTCTCTCTCTCTCTCTTTCTGATCTTCTCTATCCTTCAATCCCTCCGGCTCGCTCCTTTTCTCTCTGCCCCTCAGCCCCCTTGGCTCTATGGGTGGCTGGTCCTATTTATAGAGGCCCTGGTCCTCTTCCCAAATATCAAGCAGGAAGGGAGCCAACAATGGCGGGCTAATTTGAAGGGGGACAGCTAGTATCAACTATCCTGACAAAAGTAGTCTTCGCCTGCGCAAAGCTCTGGGGATGACGTCGTCTTGGGCTCCACGGTGACCTCCGTCTCGTAGTCCTGCTGGTCTTGGTCTCGTTGCACCGAAATGGCAACCTTTGCCTGTTGCCTCGGTACTCCGCGGCTGCGCCTGCCCCCTTTGCACCAAAGAGGAAGGGAGGACACTGCACGGGCTGGCACCCGCCTGGCGCCCCCGGTCGTCATGGCTTGCGTCACGGGCACCTCGTGAGGTACCCCGCCTTGATCTCCCCGCCTCCTCGTGAGCCAGCTTGGGGATGCTTGATACGTCTCCAACATATCTATAATTTTTTATTGTTCCATGCTATATTATATCATGTTTACACTTTTATATTATTTTTGGGACTAACCTATTAACCGGAGGCCCAGTCCAGAATTGTTTTTTTGCCTATTTCAGAGTTTCGTAGAAAAAGAATATCAAACGGAGTCCAAACGGAATGAAAACTTCGGGAACGTGATTTTCGGAATGAACATGATCCAGAGGACTTGGACCCTATGTCAAGACATCAACCAGGAAGGCACGAGGTAGGGGGCGTGCCTACACCCCCCAGGCGCGCCCTCCACCCTCGTGGGGCCACGTTGCTCCACCGACGTACTCCTTCCTCCTATATATACCTACGTACCCCTAAACTACCAGATATGGAGCCAAAACCCTAATTCCACTGTCGTAACTTTCTGTATCCATGAGATCCCATCTTGGGGCCTTTTCTGGAGCTCCGCCAGAGGGGGTATAGATCACGGAGGGCTTCTACATCAACACCATAGCCCCTCCAATGAAGTGTGAGTAGTTTACTTCAGACCTTCGGGTCCATAGTTATTAGCTAGATGGCTTCTTCTCTCTATTTGGATCTCAATCCAAAGTTCTCCCCCTCTCTTGTGGAGATCTATTCGATGTAATCTTGTTTTGCGGTGTGTTTGTTGAGACCGATGAATTGTGGGTTTATGATCTTATCTATGAACAATATTTGATTCTTCTCTGAATTCTTTTATGTATGATTGGTTATCTTTGCAAGTCTCTTCGAATTATCAGTTTGGTTTGGCCTGCTAGATTGATCTTTCTTGCAATGGGAGAAGTGCTTAGCTTTGGGTTCAATCTTGCGGTGTCCTTTCCCAGTGACAGTAGGGGCAGCAAGGCACGTATTGTATTGTTGCCATCAAGGATAACAAGATGGGGTTTATATCATATTGCATGAGTTTATCCCTCTACATCATGTCATCTTGCTTAAAGCATTACTCTGTTCTCTTGAACTTAATACTCTAGATGCATGCTGGATAGCGGTCGATGAGTGGAGTAATAGTAGTAGATGCAGGCAGGAGTCGGTCTACTTGTCTCGGACGTGATGCCTATATACATGATCATACCTAGATATTCTCATAACTATGCTCAACTCTGTCAATTGCTCAACAGTAATTTGTTCACCCACCGTAGAATACTTATGCTCTTGAGAGAAGCCACTAGTGAAACCTATGGCCCCCGGGTCTCTTTCTCACCATATTAATCTCCATCACTTTATTATTGCTTTGCTTTTACTTTGCTTTTACTTTTTACTTTGCATCTCTATACCAAAAATACCAAAAATATTATTTATCATCTCTACCAGATCTCACTTTCGTAAGTGATCGTGAAGGGATTGACAACCCTAAGCACGTTGGTTGCGTTGAGCTATTGTTTTTGTGTAGGTACGAGGGACTTGTGTGTGGCCTCCTACTGGATTGATACCTTGGTTCTCAAAAACTAAGGGAAATACTTATGCTACTTTGCTGCATCATCCTCTCCTCTTTGGGGAAATCCAACGCAGTGCTCAAGAGGTAGCAAGAAGAATTTCTGGCGCCGTTGCCGGGGAATCTGCGCAAAAGTCAACATACCAAGTACCCATCACAATCCCTATCTCCCGCATTACATTATTTGCCATTTGCCTCTCGTTTTCCTCTCCCCTCAATTCATCCTTGCCGTTTTATTCGCCCTCTCTCTCTATCCTCCCTCTCCTCTCTATTTGCCTCTTTTTGCCCGTTTGCTTTTTGCTTGTGTGTTAGTTTGCTTGTTTGTCGCGATGGCTCAAGATAATACTAAATTGTGTAACTTCACCAATACCAATAATAATGATTTCCTTAGCACTCCGATTGCTCCTCTTACCGATGCTGAATCTTGTGAAATTAATACTACTTTGTTGAATCTTGTCATGAAAGATCCGTTCTCCGGCCTTCTTAGTGAAGATGCCGCTACCCATCTTAATAGCTTCGTTGATTTGTGTGACATGCAAAAGAAGAAAGATGTCGATAATGATATTGTTAAATTGAAGCTATTTCCTTTTTTGCTTAGAGATCGTGCTAAAGCTTGGTTTTCATCTTTGCCTAAAAATAGTATTGATTCATGGAACAAGTGCAAAAATGCTTTTATCTCTAAGTATTTTCCTCCCGCTAAGATCATCTCTCTTAGAAATGATATTATGAATTTTAAGCAACTTGATCATGAACACGTTGCACAAGCTTGTGAGAGAATGAAAATAATGATACGTAATTGCCCTACTCATGGTTTAAATTTGTGGATGATTGTTCAGAATTTTTATGCTGGATTGAATTTTGCTTCTAGAAATCTTTTAGATTCGGCCGCGGGAGGCACTTTTATGGAAATCACTTTAGGATAAGCTACTAAACTCCTAGATAATATTATGGTTAATTATTCTCAATGGCATACTGAAAGATCTACTAATAAAAAGGTGCATGCGATAGAAGAAATTAATGTTTTGAGTGGAAAGATGGATGAACTTATGAAATTATTTGCTAATAAGAGTGTTTCTTCTGATCCTAATGATGTGCCCTTGTCTACTTTGATTGAGAATAATAATGAATCTATGGATGTGAATTTTGTTGCTAGGAACAATTTTGGTAACAACGCGTATAGAGGAAATTTCAATCCTAGGCCTTATCCTAGTAATCCCTCTAATAATTATGGTGATTCCTACAACAATTCTTATGGAAATTATAATAATATGCACTCTGATTTTGAATCTAATATTAAAGAATTTATTACTTCGCAAAAGAATTTTAATGCTTTGATTGAAGAAAAATTGCTTAAGATTGATGATTTGGCTAGGAACGTTGATAGAATTGCTCTTGATGTTGATTCTTTGAAACTTAGATCTATTCCACCTAAGCATGATATCAATGAGTCTCTCAAAGCCATGAGAATTTCCATTGATGAGTGCAAAGAAAGAACCGCTAGGATGCGTGCTAAGAAAGATGCCTTTATAAAAGCGTGTTCTTCTAGTTCCTATGAAAATGATGATGAAGATCTAAAAGTTATTGATGTGTCCCCTATTAAATCTTTGTTTTGCAATATGAATCTTGATAATTATGGGACTGAATATGATCCACCTTTACCTGGAAGGCGTTCTAAGAATTCTGAATCTTTTGATCTTGATGCTAAATTTGATAAAAGTGGGATTGAAGAAATTACAACCCTAGATGTTGCTAAACCCACTATTATGGATTTCAAGGAATTTAACTATGAAAATTGCTCTTTGATTGATTGTATTTCCTTGTTGCAATCCGTGCTAAAATCTCCTCACGCTTATAGTCAAAATAAAGCATTTACTAAACATATCGTTGATGCCTTGATGCAATCTTATGAAGAAAAACTTGAATTGGAAGTTTCTATCCCTAGAAAACTTTATGATGAGTGGGAACCAATGACTAAAATTAAAATTAAAGATCATGAGTTTTATGCTTTGTGTGATTTGGGTGCTAGTGTCTCTACTATTCCCAAAACTTTGTGTGATTTGCTAGATTTCCGTAATTTTGATGATTGCTCTCTAAACTTGCATCTCGCGGATTCCACTATTAAGAAACCTATGGGAAGAATTAATGATGTTCTTATTGTTGCAAATAGGAATTATGTGCCCGTAGATTTTATCGTTCTTGATATAGATTGCAATCCTTCTTGCCCTATTATTCTCGGTAGACCATTCCTTAGAATGGTTGGTGCAATTATTGATATGAAGGAAGGGAATATTAGATTACAATTTCCATTAAAAAAGGGCATGGAACACTTACCTAGAAATAAAATAAAATTACCATATGAATCTATCATGAGAGCCACTTATTGATTGCCTACCAAAGATGGCAATACCTAGATCTATTCTTGCTTGTTATGCCTAGCTAGGGGCGTTAAACGATAGCACTTGTTGGGAGGAAACCCAATTTTATTTTTATTCCTTGCTTTTTGCTCCTGTTTAGTAATAAATAAATTATTTATCCTCTGTTTTGGTTGTGTTTTTTGTGTTTAATTAGTCTTTGTGCCAAGTAGAACCGTTGGGAAGACTTGGGGAAAGTCTTGTTGAACTTGCTGTAAAAAAACAGAAACTTTAGCGCTCACGAGAACTGCTGTCATTTTTATTTGGAGAGTGCTATTTAGTTAATTATTTTTTCATATGATTAATATATAAATTCCTCACGTACAGAAATTTATTTTAGAATTTTTGGGGTTCCAGATCTTGCGCTAGCTACAGATTACTACAGACTGTTCTGTTTTTGACAGATTCTGTTTTTCGTGTGTTGTTTGCTTATTTTGATGAATCTATGGCTAGTAAAATAGTTTATAAACCATAGAGAGGTTGGAATACAGTAGGTATAATACCAATATAAATAAATAATGAGTTCATTACAGTACCTTGAAGTGGTCTTTTGTTTTCTTTCGCTAACGGAGCTCACGAGTTTTCTACTTTAAGTTTTGTGTTGTGAAGTTTTCAAGTTTTGGGTAAAGATTTGATGGATTATGGAACAAGGAGTGGCAAGAGCCTAAGCTTGGGGATGCCCATGGCACCCCCAAGATAATCTGAGAACACCTAAAAGCCCAAGTTTGGGGATGCCCCGGAAGGCATCCCCTCTTTCGTCTACTTCTATCGGTAACTTTACTTGGAGCTATATTTTTATTCACCACATGGTATGTGTTTTGCTTGGAGCGCCTTTTATAATTTGAGTCTTTGCTTGTTAGTCTACCACAATCATCCTTGATGTACACAAATTTTGAGAGAGCCATACATAATTTGGAATTTCATAGAATACTCTATGTGCTTCACTTATATCTTTTGAGCTCTATAGTTTTACTCTATGTGCTTCACTTATATCTTTTGAGTTATATAATTTTGCTCTAGTGCTTCACTTATATCTTTTAGAGAACGGTGGTGGATTTGTTTTATAGAAACTATTGATCTCTCATGCTTCACTTAGATTATTTTGAGACTCTTAATAGCATGGTAATTTGCTTAATAATAATATGCTTGGTATTCAAGATTTGTAAAACTTTCTTTTGAGTGCGTTGAATACTAAGAAAAAAAATTGATGCTTGATAATTGTTTTGAGATATGAGGATGGTGATATTAGAGTCATGCTAGTTGAGTAGTTGTGAATTTGAGAAATGCTTGTGTTAAAGTTTGTGATTCCCGTAGCATGCACGTATGGTGAACCGTTATGTGATGAAGTCGGAGCATGATTTTTTTATTGACTGTCTTCCTTATGAGTGGCGGTCGGGGGCGAGCGAGGTCTTTTCCTACCAATCTATCCCCCTAGGAGCATGCGCGTAATACTTTGCTTTGATAACTTCTAGATTTTTGCAATAAGTATATGAGTTCTTTATGACTAATGTTGAGTCCATGGATTATACGCACTTTCCTTCCTTCCACCATTGCTAGCCTCTCTAATACCGCGCACTTTTCGCCGGTATCATACACCCACCAAATACCTTCCTCAAAACAGCCTCCATACCTACCTATCATGGCATTTCCATAGCCATTCTGAGATATATTGCCATGCAACTTTCCACCATTCCGTTCATTATGACACACTCCATCATTGTCATATAGCTAGCATGATCATGTAGTTGACATCGTATTTGTGGCAAAGCTACAGTTCATAATTCTTTCATACATGTCACTCTTGATTCATTGCATATCCTGGTACACCGCCGGAGGCATTCATATAGAGTCATATTTTGTTCTAAGTATTGAGTTGTAATTGTTGAGTTGTAACAAAAATAAAAAGTGTGATGATAATCATTTTTAGAGCATTGTCCCAAGTGAGGAAAGGATGATGGAGACTATGATTTCCCCACAAGTCGGGATGAGACTCCGGACGAAAAAAAAGAGGCCATAAAAAAGGAGAAGGCCCAAACAAAAAATGAGAGAAAAAGAGAGAAGGGACAATGTTACTATCCTTTTACCACACTTGTGCTTCAAAGTAGCACCATGATCTTCATGATAGAGAGTCTCCTATGTTGTCACCTTCATATGCTAGTGGGAATCTTTCATTATAGAACTTGGCTTGTATATTCCAATGATGGGCTTTCTCAAAATTCCCTAGGTCTTCGTGAGCAAGCGAGTTGGATGCACACCCACTTAGTTTCTTTTTGAGCTTTCATACACTTATAGCTCTAGTGCATCCGTTGCATGGCAATCCATACTCACTCTCATTGATATCTATTGATGGGCATCTCCATAGCCCGTTGATACGCCTAGTTGATGTGAGACTATCTTCTCCTTTTTGTCTTCTCCACAACCACCATTCTATTCCACATATAGTGCTATATCCATGGCTCACGCTCATGTATTGCGTGAAGATCGAAAAAGATTTGAAAATATCAAAAGTATGAAACAATTGCTTGGCTTGTCATCTAGGTTGTGCATGATTTAAATACTTTGTGTGGTGAAGATAGAGCATAGCCAGACTATATGATTTTGTAGGGATAGCTTCCTATGGCCATGTTATTTTGAGAAGACATAATTGCTTTGTTAGTATGCTTGAAGTATTATTATTTTTATGTCAACATGAACTTTTGTCTTGAATCTTTTGAATCTTAATATTCATACCACAATTAATAAGATTTACATTGAAATTATGCCAAGTAGCACTCCGCATCAAAAATTCTGTTTTTATCATTTACCTACTCGAGGACGAGCAGGAATTAAGCTTGGGGATGCTTGATACGCCTCCAACGTATCTATAATTTTTTATTGCTCCATGCTATATTATCTACTGTTTTGGACATTATTGGGCTTTATTATCCACTTTTATATTATTTTTAGGACTAACCTATTAACCGGAGGCCCAGCCCAGAATTGCTGTTTTTTGCCTGTTTTAGGGTTTCGAAGAAAAGGAATATCAAACGGAGTCCAAACGGAATGAAACCTTCGGGAACGTGATTTTTTCACCGAATACAACTTAGGAGACTTGGACCCTACGTTAAGGCACGTAACAGGAGGCCACGAGGTAGGGGGCGCGCCCTACCCTACCAGGCGCGCCCCCACCCTCGTGGGCCCCCTGTTGCTCCACCGACGTACTTCTTCCTCCTGTATACCCACGTACCCCCAAACGATCAGATACGGAGCCAAAAACCTAATTCCATCGCCGCAACTTTCTGTATCCATGAGATCCCATCTTGGGGCCTGTTCCAGAGCTCCGCCGGAGGGGGTATCGATCACGGAGGGCTTCTACATCATCATCCAAGCCTCTCCGATGAAGTGTGAGTAGTTTACTTCAGACCTATGGGTCCATAGTTAGTAGCTAGATGGCTTCTTCTCTCTTTTTGGATCTCAATATAATGTTCTCCCCCTCTCTCGTGGAGATCTATTCTATGTAATCTTCTTTTTGCGGTGTGTTTGTTGAGACCGATGAATTGTGGGTTTATGATCAAGTCTATCTATGAATAATATTTGAATCTTCTTTGAATTCTTTTATGTATGATTGGTTATCTTTGCAAGTCTCTTCGAATTATCAGTTTGGTTTGGCCTACTAGATTGGTTGTTCTTGCCATGGGAGAAGTGCTTAGCTTTGGGTTCGATCTTGCGGTGTCCTTTCCCAGTGACAGAAGGGGCAGCAAGGCACGTATTGTATCGTTGCCATCGAGGATAAAAATATGGGTTTTTTTACCATATTGCGTGAAACTATCCATCTACATCATGTCATCTTACTTAAGGCATTACTCTATTTTTAACTTAATACTCTAGATGCATGTTGGATAGCGGTCGATGAGTGGAGTAATAGTAGTAGATGCAGGCAGGAGTCGGTCTACTTGTCTCGGACGTGATGCCTATATACATGATCATACCTAGATATTCTCATAACTATGCTCAATTCTGTCAATTGCTCAACAGTAATTTGTTCACCCACCGTAGAATACTTATGCTCTTGAGAGAAGCCACTAGTGAAACCTATGGCCCCCGGGTCTCTTTCTCATCGTATTAATCTCCATCACTTTATTATTGCTTTGCTTTTACTTTGCTTTTACTTTTTACTTTGCATCTCTATACCAAAAATACCAAAAATATTATTTATCATCTCTATCAGATCTCACTTTCGTAAGTGACCGTGAAGGGATTGACAACCCCTAAGCGCGTTGGTTGCATTAAGCTATTGTTTTTGTGTAGGTACGCGGGACTTGTGCGTGGTCTCCTACTGGATTGATACCTTGGTTCTCAAAAACTGAGGGAAATACTTACGCTACTTTGCTGCATCATCCTCTTCTCTTCGTGGAAATCCAACGCAGTGCTCAAGAGGTAGCAACCAGCCATATATGCATGTAGTGATAGTTATTATTCATCATTATCCTATGGTGTGAATTTGCCAGTACATTCAATGTACTGACCCTTTGTGGCTGTAACGTCTCATGTTGCAGGATTCTTACGACGAATAAGTGATACATTAGGGTTACGATTTCTACACTCAACTTTTCCGTTGGTGTTGATGGGAATCCACAACCTTTGTTACTTCCGCTATATGGATTGAGGTAATAGTATTTACGTTACTTTATACATGTGATTTACCTCTGTTATAAATCCTCGAGTACTGTGTGTGTCAGCATACCGATCCAGGGATGACACTTAAGCACAAAGGCTTGACCGTGTGAGGTCGGGTCACTACAAGATGGTATCACAGCACATGTTGACTGTAGGACGTGACCCTAGAAACTGGCAAGCCCATAGGAAAAAAATTCTCTACAACTTTGCTTTCAAAAGATCTTTTACCTCTCTTCTCTTCAGAGCTTATTCAAATATTCCCTTTTTAGTTAGACTATACCCCCCTTTCCCCTTTTGACCACGCGAAGATTCGACTGATGAGACCACTCCAAGAAGGACAAGATATCGGGAAACCAAGACCACTTCGAAATGAAGAGAATTTATCGTGCATTATAATGGAAACTACAACGGTTGAAAACTCCAAAGACTAGGAGAATATGAACGCTCTGAAGAATTCCTAGAGTGAAGCGACTTGGAAGGCTCTAAATAGGATCCGATTAAGTTACTCTCGTGACCTTCTGAATTTCTTTACCGAAGAACCACTGGCTTACATATTTTAGATGAAGAACTTCACCCTGAACCAAAGACAACCCTACGAAGACTTTTCCTATGGTCCATCCTTATGGAATTTGTCAGACTATTGAAGTTGCCGAATACCTGAGATGAAGGCGTATTGGAGAAAGATCAGAACATGGAGAGTAAAGACTCGAAGTTTTTGTCAAGAAAACCCTAAGGCAAGGATATCAATTATGGAAGATAGCTCATGGCAATAACATGGGCATAGACACGGCTAACCAGGGTGTTATCGCCCGCTTATGCTATTGTCATCGTGCGGAGTTGAGCATGCATATGCATGGAAGGATTGGATGGTAGAAGGCTGATGGAGAATCTGTCAGCAAAGGATGCAGCTTTAACCTTAGCTGGTGTATCACCAGGATCTGGAGTATTACATCAAGAATTTTAAGATGGACTTGCAGGAAGCCGTATTTGATGAGAAAGCATTTCGTGAAGAACTTAAGACCCAGAAGCTGAAGTAGCCAAACTGGAGGAACAAAACCTTGAGATACCGGAGATTCGTCAGGAACTGAAGGACAGTAGGACATGGTTCATGCCAAGGATGTTGAAACCCAGAAGTTTGGAACGCAGCTCTAGAATACTAAAGACGTCATGAGAGACTTCACGTCAACAGAGATGATCTGGCAAAAGGACTTGAGAAGGAAAAGCATGATCGGAAGAAACCCATCGGAGACATGAAGAAGACTTGAAGAGTTTGGCGACGTTGAAGATTTGTTGACCTTTAGAAGCCCAAACCCCTATTATATACACGTGTTAAATGCGGCGATTTTGAGCTGTCACTTGTTTGATGTTTTTTCGACAGCCAAAAATAAAATATGTCTTTTCAAAACTTTTGTTTGTATTGTGTGCATCCCTCTTTATCTCTCCTATCTTACCCCAAAACCCTTGGACCCAATATAGGATGAATGGAGATGAGCTTGTATTTTCTGGACTGATGAGTCAATTGGAGACAGGCCGATGGATTCAGAACATGGAGGATCACATGGAAAATAACCCTATAGCCGGAAATGATATGACCAAGCATGCACTTCAGTGCTTTGAAAGAGGTGATGCAACTTGGTGGAGGATGTACCAAACCATCAATGGATGGCAAGGAATAACCACTTGGAAATAAGTTAAGTTGACTTTGCCAAAGTCTTGGTTTGTGTCCCAGAAATTGAAGCTTGATGGAAGTGATATGAAGAAACCTTGTGCATGCAAGCTCTGTGGTGAAATAGGACACACCCATAAAGAACACAAGGATGAATGCCCTCATTGTGAAGAAAGTCACCCCGATGAAGAATGCCCAACTAGGCAGATTACTTGTTTCTTGTGTGAAGGGACTACCCACTACCCTGCTCAGTGTCACATTTACCCATGGTTGAAAGAACTATCCAACAGAAGAAGGAAGCAACGAAAGGAGCCCTTATGGAAATTTTAGAAGGACCTGTGATGAAGGAAGAGGTGAAGGACACACCCAAAGAAGGCCCGATTAAACCATGCACCAAGTCATGCTATTCATGTGGAGAAGAAGGACACATCTCCCAGAATTGTCTAAATGGAGATCTAGTAGAATTCCCGACGGAGGAAGTAGAGTATGACCCACAGGAAATAGAAGCCCTGATAGGAATGGAAAAGTCCAGGAAGATAAGTAGATTGGATTCCAGGAAGGACCTGAGTCATATCACCTGTTTTAGGTGCAAGGAGTCAGGGCACTACTTCAGCGGTTGGCCAAAAAGGAAACCTCGAGACTTGTCAGAAGTAATATGTTTTCATTGTAATGAAGCAGGGCACTTTGCCAGAGATTGTCCCAAGGAGAAGGAGACTTGTGATAATCAGTGGTGTTTGTGAGAAGTATAGTAGTAGTAGTGAGAGCATTTTTTCCTTTATATTGAGGTGATGAGTTAAGGCATGTAATGGAAATGCAAGAGATTGTAGTCATTGGAGAATCAATAAAGTTAGCTTTGTTGGCACTGAATTGGATTTTATGAGTTGTTACTCTATGAAGAATTTTTTTGACCATTTTCGAGGATATGAGAAATATGGTCTATGGAAGAGTTTGTGCATTTCAAGGGTGGTAGTAACTGTGAGGACCCTTGACCCCTGGAAAGGATAATGATGTTCCACGGAGTGGACTTCGTAAGTATAAGTTTTACCTCGATATGTGGGATACCCCAAGAGTATGAAGAGATGAAGTACTATTGTATATTTGAATGTTGGTAATATGGAGCAATAGTAACCCTGTGATGAGTTTGAGTAATCATGTCTTAGTTTGGTGCCAATAGAAGGAAGAGATACAGTAAAATTGGATGGATTTAAGAATGCTGGGAAGCTGGATGTAGGAATAATGATCAGTTGCCCCCCATGATGATTCCAAGGTTTGCAAGCGATGAGATGGGCCATAACCCACAGGCCCCAGGACCTGCCAAGAAGCAAGCACACTCTTGCTGAAGGAAAAAAAACCCTGGAAGAAGTTACGTTTATCAACAGACGATCTTATAGGAGTAATGCAAAAACCTGAGAGTGGTGAAGGTACGATGGATGTTTTGTTTGGCTTGCAGAATCAGTGGATTTATCCGAACTTGGTTTGTCGACAAGAGAAATTCTGTAATGCTTGTGAGGATGACCGAGTGTTAGAATGCGAGATTTGCTAAACCGTATACAAAGTAATGATTTGGGTGCGGGATGGATTGATCACCATACCAACTTACTCTTATTGTTCGTCTTGCTATAAGGGATGGTAAATCTGAGTGACTTACCTATAGCAGAGCGACGACGATATTAAGCCTAATTAAACCTTAGAATGGTATAGCAATTATCCTTTGTACTAGGCAGCTGTTGCCAATCGTAGGTCATACGGTGAGAATGAAGCCCAGATCCATTTCTTGCAGGAGAAACCATAAATTTTTGACCACTATGAGATATCGATATTTGTTTAGTATTGGCGCCAGACCCGTCAGCTATGGAGACCCAGTCTCGAAATAACCTTACCAAGAAAAAAGGACACAAGAATCGAGAAAAAAATGTTATGCCGCTACCGGAAGAGCCTAAGAAGGAATTATACTGAAGATTTGAGAAGACCGACACTGTCAAGAATAAGGATGGAGTATATGAGTTTTGATGGAACCGTAACCATGCTTCTAAGGGAGGTAGCACCCCAGACCCCCTGAGAAGACCCCAAACCCTAACCTATTTCTTGCTAGCCTCTCCGAATCTCGAGGACGAGATTCCTTTTAAGGGTGGTAGGTTTGTAACATCCCAAAAATCTAAATTTTGGAATGTTATATTAAATAGATAGATTTGATTGTTTGTTTGATTATTGTGTGATTGATTTACTAAAAGTGGGTGAAATTTGAAACTTTTTGAAAGTTAAATGAGAGGGAATAAAAGGACTTCCCCAAACTTTCATTTCTCATTTATGATCCCCATGGATTCAAATTCTTTTCAAATACAAAAACCTAGAGAGAAGATGACATGACTTCTTCCATTTAAATAAATGAATAGGGTTTCGAAAAGATTTGAATTTTATTTGGAATATTTTCAAATTCATAAACTTTAAGCAACTCAATGATTTTCACGAGAGAGGATAAAATGACTTCTTCAAAACATATGAAATATGAGTTGGGAGTTTTAAAAGAATTAAATTCTAACCCCCTTTGAAATTATTTTCAATTTAGAGTTATTCGGGTTTTATTCAAATTATTTTTTCTCCAAATATGAAATATACAAAAAATAGGGTAAAATGATTCCCTACATCAGAAAATTGGAGAGAAATAAATTTGAAGTAATTTTGGTTTTTTAAATGATTTTTATTTGATTTTAGTGCACGAGTGGCACTCTTTGTTTTATTTAATTTCGTGTGTATTTTATTTGATCTTACAATAATGTTCATGTTGTAGAAAATCTTTTTCTGAAAATTTTGATATATAATATGCCTATAGTATATTTTTTCGTTTTTGTTTCTTTTCTTGTCTGCAAAATCATAAAAAAAACTCGTGCCGACTGGGCCAGCCCAGCTCCTCAGCCAGGCCCAGGCCAGCTCGCCAACCGCCTCCGACTCCGGGCGGAGTCCTGCCCGAGCACGCTGGCCGCCACCGTACCGCCGCCAGCCTCCTCGCGCCCCAACCCCTCCCGCATGCCACCGCCCCTCCCATGGCCTTTATAAGGCGAGATCCGCCGCCCCGCCCCCCCTCTTCTCGCCGCCTGCCGCCGTCCGCATCTCGCCGCCCGCCGTCGCTGCTCGCTTCTCGCCGTTCTACGCCGCCGCCGGCGCTTCCCGCTGCCGCGCCGCACCTTGCTACCGCCGCCTGCACCTCACCGTTGCTAGCCGCGCCGCTGCCGTCGAAGCCCGTCGCCGCAGGAAGCCGCCGTCGCCGTTGACCCGCCTGAACCGGTAGGAACCGCCCGGTTCGCCCGGTTTTTTTAGTTGTTTTAGTTCTAGTTTTCGTCTTAGAACCGGTTTTTGATTAGGTTTACTTATTTAGAGAACGTTCGCTGGTTAGGTTTAGAAAACGAACGTTCATTACTTAGTCGTTTCTTTTTCTGTTAGTTTTCGTCAGGGACCTATCCATAATTAGTTTATTTTATAGTCTAGCCCCTGGGTTTCAAACGACCACATCTTTTTACTCGTTTGTCCAAATCCAACAAAACCAACGCCCACTTATTCATTATGATCCCCTCTATCCAGATAATCAACTTAAACATATTTTTGAAAGTTTTAAAATTTGAATTCAAACAGATTTGTATTTGAACTTCGTTTGGTCGTAACTTGAGGTTTATAACTCCGATTTAGTTCATTCTTTTTGCAAATCGAAGCTCTTGACCTAAACTTTCTGATAAGGCCAAATTCACATAATTTTGGTACTGTTAGAAATTGTTTATGTTGCAAGATTTATTTGCTTGGTTTTGATGTTTTCCGAACTGTCTTCTTCATTCCTTTCGATCTTTGGAGTGATTGCTTATGTGTGGTTACTATTGCTTGCTCATGATAGATTGACCGGAGTGTGATGAGTAGAACTATCAGGAGTTATGAGTGTGAATCATCTTCATCAACAGTATGTGGCAAGTTCACACTTTGATCATATCCCTTTCATACCCAGTTTTTATGCATTAGTTTCACCCTCAAACATTGCATGAGTAGGATTGATAACATGTGGGTATTGGGAAGTAGTTGATGAGGTAGAACCTATTGTCCTTTATATCAAACCCTTGGGAGTTACTTCTACATTATGCTTATATTGCCATGCTATGCTCGTAGACGTGGATTGGGTTTGAGTGTATCCATGACAGATGTGAGATTGTTAATTAATCGTTCAACTTAAGGTGGCTACTTTAATATACATCTGGGTGGAATAGCAGGGGCACCCTGGAGCACCCAGTGGTTAGCTCTGGCACCTGGAGAACCCAGTGTTTGCCCAAGGGGATCCCGGAGGACCCGTGTGATCACCCTATGGAATGCCACCCAGGCTCAAAGGGATCATAAGATTATTCATGCTAGAAACTTCCGTGTGCAGCCACAAGCCATTATGGGCTCTGGCATAGTTGAGTAAGTTACGTGAGCTCTTGAAGAGGTGGACTAGCATATGTAGGGGGATTGTAGGTGTACCGGTCTGCCCGGAGTAGAGAGTAAACACTTCAGAAAGATTGTGTCTCGGTCATCCGTTTCTCAAACACCCTATAGTGCGAGAAATCCAACGGAGGAGATCGATTCTTGTGGGGAAAAGTGCGCAAACCTCTGTAGAGTGTACAAACTAATCATGATTAGCCGTGTCCCCGGTTATGGACATCTTGAGTCTTTGGAATTTGGGTTATCATGTTGATCTCAACACTTTATTTAATTAATTTGTTTGGGTTAATGATTATTATTTTGGGATTGAGTTGGAAGAACCTTCTCAATATATATCAAACCAACTTTGTAGTTAAATAAAATATATTCCTTTGCATTAGGGAAAAAATGGCTTTTCACAAAAACATTATAACCATTGATCCTCCACCAGCCATATATGCATGTAGTGATAGTTATTATTCATCACTATCCTATGGTGTGAATTCGCCAGTACATTCAATGTACTGACCCTTTGTGGCTGCAACGTCTCATGTTGCAGGATTCTTACGACGAGTTAGTGATACGTTAGGGTTACGATTTCTACACTCAACTTTGTCGTTGGTGTTGATGGGAATCCACGACCTTTGTTACTTCCGCTATATGGATTGAGGTAATAGTATTTACGTTGCTTTATACATGTGATTTACCTCTGTTATAAATCCTCGAGTATTGTCTGTGTCAGCATACTGATCCAGGGACGACACTTAAGCACAGAGACTTGACCGTCTGAGGTCGGGTCGGTACACTAAGCCTGAGACTGAGTGCTTCTACTGCAAAGGTACTGGTCACTGGAAGCGGAACTGCCCCAAGTATTTGGCGGATAAGTAAGGATAGCAAAGTGAAAGGTATATTTGATATACATGTTATTGATGTACCTTACTAATGCTCGTAGTAGCGACTGGGTATTTGATACTGGTACTGTTGCTCATATCTGCAACTCGAAATAGGGGCTACGGATTAAACAAAGATTGTCTAAGGACGAGGTGACGATGAGCATGGGAAATGGTTCCAAAGTCGATGTGATCGCCGTCGGCACACTACCTCTACATCTACCTTCGGGATTAGTATTAGACCTAGATAATTGTTATTTGGTGCCAACGTTAAGCATGAACATTATATCTAGATCTTTTTTGATGCGAGACGGTTATTCATTTAAATCAAAGAATAATGGTTGTTCTATTTATATGAGTAATATCTTTTATGGTCATGCACCCTTAAGGAGTGGTCTATTCTTATTAAATCTCGATAGTAGTGACACACATATTCATAGTGTTGAAACCAAAAGATATAAGTTTAATAATGATAGTGCAACTTATTTGTGGCACTGCCGTTTAGGTCATATTGGTGTAAAACGCATGAAGAAACTGCATGTTGATGGACTTTTGGAATCACTTGATTATGAATCACTTGATGTTTGCGAACCATGCCTCATGGGCAAGATGACTAAGACCCTGTTCTCTAGAACAATGGAGCGAGCAACAGACTTATTGGAAATAATACATACTGATGTATGTGGTCCGATGAGTGTTGATGCTCGTGGTGGGTATCGTTATTTTCTGACCTTCACAGATGATTTGAGCAGATATGGGTATATCTACTTAATGAAACATAAGTCTGAAACATTTGAGAAGTTCAAAGAATTTCAGAGTGAAGTGGAAAATCATCGTAACAAGAAAATAAAATTTCTACGATCGGATCGTGGAGGTGAATATTTGAGTTATGAGTTTGGTTTTCAATTGAAACAATGTGGAATAGTTTTGCAACTCACGCCTCCTGGAACACCACAGCATAATGGTGTGTCCGAACGTCGTAACCGCACTTTATTAGATATGGTGCGATCTATGATGTTTCTTACTGATTTATCACTGTCATTTTGAGGTTATACTTTAGAGACGGTTGCATTCACGTTAAATAGGTCACCATCAAAATCCGTTCAGACGACACCATATGAATTGTGGTTTGGCAAGAAACCCAAGTTGTCGTTTCTTAAAGTTTAGGGCTGCGATGCTTATGTGAAAAACTTCAACCTGATAAGTGATGACCCACAAGTATAGGGGATCTATCGTAGTCCTTTCGGTAAGTAAGAGTGTCAAACCCAACGAGGAGCAGAAGGAAATGATAAGCGGTTTTCAGCAAGGTATTCTCTGCAAGTACTGAAATAAGTGGTAACAGATAGTTTTGTGATAGGATAAATTGTAACGAGCAACGTGTAACAAAAGTAAATAAAGTGCAGCAAGATGGCCCAATCCTTTTGTAGCAAAGGACAATCCGGAACAAACTCTTATAATAGGAAAAGCGCTCCCGAGGACACATGGGAATATCGTCAAGCTAGTTTTCATCACGTTCATATGATTCGCGTTCGATACTTTGATAATTTGATATGTGGGTGGACCGGTACTTGGGTGCTGTTCTTACTTGAACAAGCATCCCACTTATGATTAACCTCTATTGCAAGCATCCGCAACTACAACAAAAGTATTAAGGTAAACCTAACCATAGCATGAAACATGTGGATCCAAATCAGCCCCTTACGAAGCAACACATAAACTAGGGTTTAAGCTTCTGTCACTCTAGCAACCCATCATCTACTTATTACTTCCCAATGCCTTCCTCTAGACCCAAATAATGGTGAAGTGTTATGTAGTCGACGTTCACATAACACCATTAGAGGCTAGACAACATACATCTTATCAAAATATCAAACGAATACCAAATTCACATGACTACTCATAGCAAGACTTCTCCCTTGTCCTCAGGAACAAACGTAATTACTCACAAAGCATATTCATGTTCATAATCAGAGGTGTAATAATATGCATATAGGATCTGAACATATGATCTTCCACCAATAAAACCAACTAGCATCAACTACAAGGAGTAATCAACACTACTAGCAACCTACTACCACCAATCCCGGACTTTGAGACAAGAATTGGATACAAGAGATGAACTAGGGTTTGGAGATGAGATGGTTCTAGTGAAGATGTTGATGGAGATTGCCCTCTCCCGATGAGAGGAGCGTTGGTGATGACGATGGTGATGATTTCCCCCTCCCGGAGGGAAGTATCCCCGGCAGAACAGCTCTGCCGGAGCTCTAGATTGGATCCGCCAAGGTTCCGCCTCGTGGCGGCGGAGTCTCGTCCCGAAAAGTTCCCTTCTATTTTTTTCTCATCGAAAGACTTCATATAGGAGAAGATGGGCGTCGGAGAGCCACCAGGGGGCCCACGAGCTAGGGGGCGCGCCCCCACCCTTGTGAGCAGGGTGTGGGCCCCTTGGCCTTCATCTTTGGCGAGGATTTTTATTTATTTATTTTAGGACGTTCCGTGGAGTTTCAGGACTTTTGGAGTTGCGCAGAATAGGTCTCTAATATTTGCTCCTTTTCCAGCCCAGAATTCCAGCTGCCGGCATTCTCCCTCCTTATGTAAACCTTGTAAAATAAGAGAGAATAGCCATAAGTATTGTGACATAAAGTGAAATAACAGTCCATAATGTGATAAATATCGATATAAAAGCATGATGCAGAATGGACGTATCAACTCCCCCAAGCCTAGACCTCGTTGTCCTCAAGCGAAAAGCCGACAACAATAAATATGTCCTCATGTTTAGAGGTAGAGGCATCGATAAAAATAAAATACGGACATGAAGGCATCATGATTATTCTCATAACAGCAACATATATAGATTTTCTCATATCATTACTTATGTTCAAGTGATGATCTATTCACAATGCAAAAGTATAAATCATAAACCTTATTGGGCTCCGACAAACTATAATCTCAGTCATTGAAGCAATTGCAATTTATCATAACATCGGAAAGAGTCTATGTCAGAGCTAAAAAGCAAGTCCACATACTCAACTATCATTTAGTCCTCCATAATTGCTAACACTCACGCAATACTTGTGGTTACGGAGTATTAATCGGACATAAAGAAAGATAGGGGCTTATAGTTTTGCCCCACAACCTTTTACCTCAAGGGTAATGTCAACAATAATGGTTCATGCTCCCCTACATCCAATTACATATATATATATATATCATGTTCTTTCCAACATGCTGAGCTTGCCAAAAGATAAAATGAAAAAGAAAAGGTGAAGATCACCATGACTCTTGCATAAGGTAGAAGATAATAATAAAGGATAGGCCCTTCGCAGAGGGAAGCAGAGGTTGCCATGTGATTTTATGGTTGGATATATAAAATCTCAATGCGAAAGAACGTCACTTTATATTGCCCCTTGTGATGTGAACCTTTATTATGCAGTCCGTCGCTTTTATTACTTCCACATCACAAGATCGTATAAAGCTTATTTCTCCCACACCAATCAATCATACATATTTAGAGCAATTTTTATTGCTTTGCACCGATGACAACTTACTTGAAGGATCTTACTCAATCCATAGGTAGATATGGTGGACTCTCATGGCAAAACTGGTTTAGGGATTTTGGAAGCACAAGTAGTATTTCTACTTAGTGCTGAGAATTTGGCTAGCATGAGGGGGAAAGGCAAGCTCAACAAGTTAGAGGATCCATGACAACATACTTTATCTCAAATATAAGAAAGACATAACTCATTACGTTGTCTTCCTTGTCCAACATCAACTCTTTAGCATGTCATATTTTAATGAGTGCTCCCAATCATAAAAGATGTCAATGATAATATATCTATATGTGAAAACCTCTCTTTCCTTATTACTTCCTATTAATTGCAACAATGACCAAAGCTATGTTTGCCAACTCTCAACAACTTTTAATCATCATACTCTTTTTATGTGAAGTCATTACTCTCAATAAGATCAATATGAACTTTTTGTTTCTTTTTATTCTTTTTCTCTTTTCTTTTATTTACCCAAGATCATGGCAAAACAATCAAGCCCTTGACTCAACACTAATCTTTATTATATATAGCTCACAGACTCGATTACATAGAAGGATCATAAAGCAAAACTCGAAACTAGATCATGCCATAAACTTTATTCTACTAGATCAAGATACCACTAATAGGATCGAACTAAAAGAAAACGATAAAGATAGGAGTTGTGATTGTGATACGATACCGGGGCACCTCCCCCAAGCTTGGCAGTTGCCAAGGGGAGTGCCCATACCCATGTGATTATGTCTCCTTTGTCGGTGAAGAAGGTGGTGGTGATGTTGGCTTAGTTGATAGCTTAGGCTTCTCCCTTAATTTGCGCTTGAGGACGGCATTTTGATCCCTCAGATCATCAATCTCCCACTCTAGGGTTAATATCTTTTTTGCATAGGTCCTACTTATTTTCCTGCAAGAGACGAAAAGGGATAAACTCGAACTTGGGTTTCTTTACCCTATCAGGGAGACTTGACTTTTTGAACTCCACGTGCATGTCCCCAAGTTGAGGTAATGGTGCTTCATCTTCATCTGAGCTCGTCTCCTCCTTCCCCTTGGGTTCATAGTCCTCTTCTTCCTCCGTGGTCCATCCATCGTGTTCCACATCTCCGTAGACCTTTGGATTTGCTAAGTAATCATCCACATAGCTTTCTCCTTCCGAATCCTAGGAAGACATGTTGATTTAATCTGCAACGGGACAGCTCGAAACAAAAACAGAGGATATTTGCGTGATACAGGAGTCAAAACCTGTGGGAGAATATATAATGAATTTTAACCGACCAAAATACGTATCGTGCAAGAAAACAGAGTCCGGAAGGCACACGAGGTGCTCACGAGGTAGGGGGCACGCCCAGGGGGGTAGGGCGCGCCCACCACCCTCGTGGGGCCCTCGTGTCCTTCTCGGACTGCTACTTATTTTTCTATTTTTCTAAATATTCTAAAACGGAGAAATATTGCCTTAAAAATTGTTTTAGAGTCGGTTTACTTACCGTACCACATACCTATTCCTTTTCGGAGTCTGAAACGTTCCGGAAAGTGTCTCTTATGTATTCCTCCGGGGTTACGGTTTCAATAATATTGGTTTCAACATTTATGGGATTACCTGAGATATAATGTTTGATTCTTTGACCATTTACCACTTTCGGATCTGTGCCCTCGAAGTTGTTGATTTTTATGGCACCGGAACGATAGACCTCTTCGATAACATAGGGGCCTTCCCATTTAGAGAGAAGTTTTCCTGCAAAAAATCTTAAACGAGAGTTGTATAGCAATACATAATCACCTACATTAAACTCACGCTTTTGTATCCTTTTGTCATGTCATCTTTTAACTTTTTCTTTAAACAACTTGGCATTTTCGTAAGCTTGGGTTCTCCATTCATCAAGTGAGCTAATATCAAATAACCTCTTCTCACCGGCAAGTTTAAAATCATAATTAAGCTCTTTAATAGCCCAATATGCCTTATGTTCTAGTTCGAGGGGTAAGTGACATGCTTTTCCATAGTCCATTTTATACGGAGACATACCCATAGGATTTTTATATGCAGTTCTATAAGCCGATAATGCATCATCAAGTTTTTGGACCAATTCTTTCTAGACCTATTAACAGTCTTTTGCAAAATCAATTTGAGCTCTCTATTGCTCAACTCTACTTGACCACTAGACTGTGGGTGATAAGGAGATGCAATTCTATGATTAACATCATATTTAGCAAGCATTTTACGGAAAGCACCATGAATAAAGTGTGAACCACCATCAGTCATTAAATATCTAGGGACTCCAAACATTGGGAAAATAACTTCCTTAAGCATTTTACTAGAAGTGTTATGATCAGCACTACTAGTTGGAATAGCTTCTACCCACTTAGTAACGTAATCAATAGCAACTAAAATATGTGTGTATCCATTAGAGGCAGGAAAAGGTCCCATATAATCAAAGCCCCAAACATCAAACGGTTAAATAACAAGAGAATAATTCATAGGCATTTCTTGACGTCTACTAATATTACCAATTCTTTGACATTCATCACAAGACAAGACAAAATTACGGGCATCCTTGAAGAGAGTAGGCCAATAAAAACCAGATTGCAATACCTTATGTGCAGTTCTATCTCCAGCGTTGTGTCCTCCATAAGACTCGTAATGACACTTGCGAAGGATCTGTTCCTGTTCATGCTCAGGTACACAACGTCTAATAACACCATCTACTCCTTCCTTATAAAGATGTGGGTCATCCCAAAAGTAATGTCTTAAATCGTAGAAAAACTTTTTCTGTTGCTAGTATGTGAAGCTAGGTGGTATAAACTTAGCAACAATATAATTAGCATAATCAACATACCATGGAGTACTACGAGAAGTACTTATAACATTTAATTGTTCATCAGGAAAGCTATCATTAATAGGTAGTGGGTCATCAAGAATATTTTCTAACCTAGACAAGTTGTCTGCAACGGGGTTCTCAGCTCCCTTTCTATCAACAATATGCAAATCAAATTCTTTTAGTAAGAGAACCCATCTAATAAGTCTAGGCTTAGCATCATTCTTTTCCATAAGATATTTAATAGCAACATGATCAGTTTGAATAGTTACTTTAGAATCAACAATATAAGATCTGAACTTATCACAAGCAAATACAACTGCTAAGAGTTCTTTTTCAGTAGTAGCATAATTTCTTTGAGCATTGTCTAGAGTCTTACTAGCATAATGAATAACATTTAATTTCTTATCAACTCTTTGCCCTAGAACAGCACCTACAGCATAATCACTAGCATCACACCTAATTTCGAAGGGTAAATTCCAATCAGGTGGCTGAACAATAGGTGCAGTGACTAATGCTTTCTTAAGTATTTCAAATGCTTCTACACAATTATCATCAAAGAAAAATGGTATATCTTTTTGCAATAAATTAGTCAGAGGCCGAGAATTTTTTGAGAAGTCCTTAATGAACCTCCTGTAAAATCCGGCGTAACCAAGGAAACTTCTTATACCTTTGATGTCCTTGGGACATGGCATCTTTTCAATAGCATCAACCTTGGCTTTATCAACTTCAATACCTCTTTCAGAAACTTTATGCCCCAAGACAATACCTTCATTAACCATAAAGTGGCACTTTTCCCAATTCAAGACAAGATTAGTTTCTTCACATCTCTGCAAAACTCGATCAAGATTGCTCAAGCAATCATGAAAAGAGGAACCATAGACAGAAAAGTCGTCCATGAAAACCTCACAAATCTTTTCACAAAAGTCTGAGAATATAGCCATCATGCATCTTTGAAAGGTAGCAGGTGCATTACATAAACCAAAAGGCATACGTCTATAAGAAAAAGTACCAAAAGGGCATGTAAAAGTAGTCTTTGATTGAGATCTAGCCGACACAGGTATTTGAGAGAAACCAAAATAACTATCTAGAAAGCAATAGTGTGTATGTTTGCATAATCTTTCTAGCATTTGATCAATAAAAGGTAAGGGGTAATGATCTTTCTTAGTAGCTTTATTTAATTTGCGGAAATCAATTACCATCCTATAACCTGTGATAATTCTTTGTGCAATCAATTCATCTTTATCATTAGGAACAACAGTAATACCTCCCTTCTTAGGGACACAATGGACAGGACTTACCCACTCACTATCAGCAACAGGATAGATTATACCTGCCTCCAAAAGCTTTAGTATTTCTTTTCTTACCACTTCTTTCATTTTAGGATTCAGACGTCGTTGAGGATCACGAACTGGTTTGGCATCTGCTTCCAAATTTATTTTATGTTGACATAGAGTGGGACTAATGCCCTTAAGATCATCAAGAGTATATCCAATAGCAGCACGATGCTTCTTCAGAGTTTTCAATAATCTTTCTTCTTCATGCTCTGAAAGGTTAGCACTAATAATAACAGGATATATCTTCTTTTCATCAAGATAAGAATATTTAAGATTATCAGGCAAAGGTTTAAGCTCAAACACGGGATCACCCTTGGGTGGAGGAGGATCCCCTAAGATTTCAACATGCAAGTTGTGATGCAGAATAGGTTCCTGTTTAAAGAATACTTCATCTATTTCCCTTCTTTCATTCATGAACATATCATTTTCATGGTCTAGCAAATAGTGTTATAAAGGATCACTAGGAGGTACGGCAATAGAAGCAAGACCAATAATTTCATCCTTACTAGATAATTCTTCCTCACGATGTTGTTTACTAAATTTAGAGAAATGAAACTCATGAACCATATCATCCAAGCCAACAGTAACAACATTCTTAGTGCAATCTATGGTAGCATTGACAGTATTTAAGAAGGGTCTACCAAATATAATGGGACAAAAGCTATCTTGCGGAGAAGTAAGAACAAGAGAATCAGCATGATATTTAGTTTTCCCACACAAGACTTCAACATCTCTAACAATTCCCATCGCTGAAATAGTATCTCTATTGGCAAGTTTAATTGTGACATCAATATCTTCTAACTCAGCAGGTGCAATTTCATTCTTAATTTCTTCATACAAGTCATAAGGTATAACACTAGCACTAGCACCCATATCACATAAGCCATGATAACAATGATCTCCTATTTTAACAGAAATAACGGGCACGCCTACCATAGGTCTATGTTTATCTTTATCACAAGGCTTAGCAATTCTAGCAGTTTCACCATCGAACTGAATAACATGCCCATCTATATTATCAGACAAGAGATCTTTAACAATAGCAATATTAGGTTCTACTTTAACTTGCTCAGGAGGTGTATAAGTTCTAATATTGCTTTTACGAACAACAGTTGAAGCTTTAGCATGATCCTTTATTCTAACAGGGAAAGGTGGTTTCTCAATATAAGAAGTAGGAACAATAGGGTCATTATAAGTGATAGTCTTTTCTTCAACTTTAATAGGTGCAGCTACTTTTACTTCTATGGGAGGATGATATTTAAACCACTTCTCCTTAGGGAGATCAACATAAGTAGCAAAAGATTCACAGAAAGAAGCTACTATCTCAGAGTCAAGTCCATATTTAGTGCTAAACTTACGGAAAATATCGGTATCCATAAAAGATTTCACACAATCAAACTTAGGTGTCATACCTGACTCCTTACCTTCGTCGAGGTCCCAATCTTCAAATTTGCGTTTAATTCTATCTAATAAATTCCATCTGAATTCAATAGTCTTCATCATAAAAGAGCCAGCACAAGAAGTATCGAGCATGGTTCGATTGTTATCAGAAAGCCGAGCATAAAAACTTTGCATAATTATTTCTCTTGGGAGCTCATGATTGGGGCATGAATATAACATTGGTTTAAGCCTCCCCAAGCTTGAGCGATGCTTTCTCCTTCGCGAGGCCAGAAATTATATATATAATTGTGATCACGATGAACAAGATGCATAGGGTAATACTTTCGATGAAATTCCAGCTTCAATCTTTTATAGTCCCATGATCTCATATCATCACATAGCCTATACCATATCAATGCGTCTCCCTCCAAAGATAAAGGGAAGACCTTCTTCTTAGCAACATCATCGGGTATACCTGCAAGCTTAAATAATCCACAAACTTTATCCACATATATTAAGTGTTCATCAGGATGCTTTGTTCCATCTCCTGTAAAAGGGTTAGCTAGCAGTTTTTCCATCATACCCGAAGGAAATTCAAAAGGAGTTTCATTTTTAATAGGTTCAGTAGGTTGAGGAGCAACTCTTTGCTCTACGTGACGGGGTGAAGATACCCCGAACAAGCCCCTCAGAGAATTACTTTCCATATTAACAAGTGACAGTAAATTTCAGCACACTATATAAAATTTTCCTTACCAAATTCCACCTACCAAAAGCGCTACACTCCCCGGCAACGGCGCCAGAAAAGAGTCTTGATGACCCACAAGTATAGGGGATCTATCGTAGTCCTTTTGATAAGTAAGAGTGTCGAACCCAACGAGGAGCAAAAGGAAATGATAAGCGGTTTTCAGCAAGGTATTCTCTGCAAGTACTGAAATAAGTGGTAACAAATAGTTTTGTGATAGGATAAATTGTAACGAGCAACGTGTAACAAAAGTAAATAAAGTGCAGCAAGATGGCCCAATCCTTTTGTAGCAAAGGACAAGCCGGAACAAACTCTTATAATAGGAAAAGCGCTCCCGAGGACACATGGGAATATCGTCAAGCTAGTTTTCATCAAGTTCATATGATTCGCGTTCGATACTTTGATAATTTGATATGTGGGTGGACCGGTGCTTGGGTGCTGTTCTTACTTGAACAAGCATCCCACTTATGATTAACCTCTATTGCAAGCATCCGAAACTACAACAAAAGTATTACGGTAAACCTAACCATAGCATAAAACATGTGGATACAAATCAGCCCCTTACGAAGCAACGCATAAACTAGGGCCTAAGCTTCTGTCACTCTAGCAACCCATCATCTACTTACTGCTTCCCAATGCATTCCTCTAGGCCCAAATAATGGTGAAGTGTTATGTAGTCGACGTTCACATAACACCACTAGAGGCTAGACAACATACATCTTATCAAAATATCAAACGAATACCAAATTCACATGACTACTCATAGCAAGACTTCTCCCTTGTCCTCAAGAACGAACGTAATTACTCACAAAGCATATTCATGTTCATAATCAGAGGGTTAATAATATGCATATAGGATCTGAACATATGATCTTCCACCAATTAAACCAACTAGCATCAACTACAATGAGTAATCAACACTACTAGCAACCTACTAGCACCAATCCCGGACTTTGAGACAAGAATTGGATACAAGAGATGAACTAGGGTTTGGAGATGAGATGGTGCTGGTGAAGATGTTGATGGAGATTGCCCTCTCTCGATGAGAGGAGCGTTGGTGATGACGATGGTGATGATTTCCCCCTCCCGGAGGGAAGTATCCCCGGCAGAACAGCTCTGCTGGAGCTCTAGATTGGATCCGCCAAGGTTCCGCCTCGTGGCGGCGGAGTCTCGTCCCGAAAAGTTCCCTTCTATTTTTTCTCATCGAAAGACTTCATATAGGAGAAGATGGGCGTCGGAGAGCCACCAGGGGGCCCACGAGGTAGGGGGCGCGCCCCCACCCTCGTGAGCAGGGTGTGGGCCCCCTGGCCTTCATCTTTGGCGAAGATTTTTCTTTATTTATTTTAAGACGTTCCGTGGAGTTTCAGGACTTTTGGAGTTGCGCAGAATAGGTCTCTAATATTTGCTCCTTTTCCAGCCCAGAATTCCAGCTGCCGGCATTCTCCCTCCTTATGTAAACCTTGTAAAATAAGAGAGAATATCCATAAGTATTGTGACATAAAGTGAAATAACAGTCCATAATGCGATAAACATCGATATAAAAGCATGATGCAGAATGGACGTATCAATAAGCTCGTACCCAAATCAGAGAAATGTGTCTTCATAGGATACCAAAAGGAGACTGTTGGGTACACCTTCTATCACAGATCCGAAGGCAAGATATTCTTTGCTAAGAATGGATCGTTTCTAGAGAAGGAGTTTCTCTCGAAAGAAGTGAGTGGGAGGAAAGTAGAACTTGATGAGGTAATTGTACCTTCTCCCTTATTGAAAAGTAGTTCATCACAGAAATTAGTTCCAATGATTCCTACACCAATTACTAAGGAAGCTAATGATGATGATCATGAAACTTCTAATCAAGTTACTGCCGAACCTGGTAGGTCAACCAGAGTAAGAGCCGCACGAGAGTCGTACAGTAATCCTGTTCTGGAGGTCATGTTACTTCACCATGACGAACCTACGAACTATGAGGAAGTGATGATGAGCCCAGATTCCGCAAAATGGCTTGAAGCCATGAAATCTGAGATGGGATCCATGTATGAGAACAAAGTGTGGACTTTGGTTGACTTGCCCGATGATCGGCAAGCAATAGAGAATAAATGGATCTTTAAGAAGAATACTGACGCTGACGGTAATGTTACTATCTACAAAGCTCGACTTGTTGCAAAAGGTTTTCGACAAGTTCAAGGATTTGACTATGATGAGACCTTCTCACCCGTAGCGATGCTTAAGTCTGTCTGAATCATGTTAGCAATTGCCGCATTTTATGATTATGAAATTTGGCAAATGGATGTCAAAACTGCATTCCTTGATGGATATCTTAAAGAAGAGCTGTATATGATGCAACCACAAGGTTTTGTCGATCCAAAAGGTGCTAACAAAGTGTGCAAGCTCCAGTGATCCATTTATGGACTGGTGCAAGCCTCTCTGAGTTGGAATATACACTTTGATAGTGTGATCAAACCATATGGTTTTATACATGATCAAAGCATATGGTTTTATACAGACTTTTGGAGAAGCCTATATTTACAAGAAAGTGAGTGGGAGCTCTGTAGCATTTCTGATATTATATGTAGATGACATATTACTGATTGGAAATAATATAGAATTTCTGGATAGCATAAAGGGATACTTGAATAAGAGTTTTTCAATGAAAGACCTCGGTGAAGCTGCTTACATATTAGGCATTAAGATCTATAGAGATAGATCAAGACGCTTAATTGGACTTTCACAAAGCACATACCTTGCCAAGATTTTGAAAAAGTTCAAAATGGATCAAGCAAAGAAAGGATTCTTGCCTGTGTTACAAGGTGTGAAGTTGAGTCAGACTCAATGCCCGACCAATGCAGAAGATAGAGAGAAAATGAAAGATGTTCCCCATGCTTCAGCCATAGGCTCTATCATGTATGCAATGCTGTGTACCAGACCTGATGTGTGCCTTGCTATAAGTTTAGCAGGGAGGTACCAAAGTAATCCAGGAGTGGATCACTGGACAGCAGTCAAGAACATCCCGAAGTACCTGAAAAGGACTAAGGATATGTTTCTCGTATATGGAGGTGACAAAGAGCTCATCGTAAAAGGTTACGTTGATGCAAGCTTTGACACTGATCCGGACGATTCTAAATCGCAAACCGGATACGTGTTTACATTAAACGGTGGAGCTGTCAGTTGGTGCAGTTCTAAACAAAGCGTCGTAGCGGGATCTACGTGTGAAGCGGAGTACATAGCTTCTTCGAAAGCAGCAAATGAAGGAGTCTGGGTGGAGGAGTTCATATCCGATCTAGGTGTAATACCTAGTGCATCGGGTCCAATGAAAATCTTTTGTGACAATACTGGTGCAATTGCCTTGGCAAAGGAATCCAGATTTCACAAGAGAACCAAGCACATCAAGAGACGCTTCAATTCCATCTGCGATCAAGTCAAGGAGGAAGACATAGAGATTTGCAAGATACATATGGATCTGAATGTTCCAGACCCGTTGACTAAGCCTCTCTCACGAGCAAAACATGATCAGCACCAAGACTCCATGGGTGTTAGAATCATTACTTTGTAATCTAGATTATTGACTCTAGTGCAAGTGGGATACTGAAGGGAATATGCCCTAGAGGCAATAATAAAGTTGTTATTTATATTTCCTTATATCATGATAAATGTTTATTATTCATGTTAGAATTGTATTAACCGAAAACTTAGTACATGTGTGAATACATAGACAAACAGAGTGTCCCTAGTATGCCTCTACTTGACTAGCTCGTTAATCAAAGATGGTTAAGTTTCCTAGCCATAGACATGTATTGTCATTTGATGAATGGGGTTGCATCATTAGAGAATGATGTGATGGACAAGACCCATCCATTAGCTTAGCATAATGATCATTTAGTGTTTTTGCTATTGCTTTCTTCATAACTTATACATGTTCATCAGACTATGAGATTATGCAACTCCCGAATACCGGAGGAACACCTTGTGTGCTATCAAACGTCACAACATAACTAGGTGATTATAAAGATGCTCTACAGGTGTCTTCGATGGTGTTTGTTGAGTTGGCATAGATCGAGATTAGGATTTGTCACTCTGTGTATCGGAGAGGTATCTCTGGGCCCTCTCGGTAATGCGCATCACTATGAGCCTTGCAAGCAATGTGTCTAATGAGTTAGCCACAGTATGATGCATTACAGAACGAGTAAAAGGACTTGCCGGTGAAGATATTGAACTTGGTATGATGATACCGATGATCAAATCTCCGGCAAGCAACATACCGATGACAAAGGGAACAACGTATGTTGTTATGCAGTTTGACCGATAAATATCTTCGTAGAATATGTAGGAGCCAATATGAGCATCCAGGTTCCGCTATTGGTTATTGACCGGAGATATGTCTCGGTCATGTCTACATAGTTCTCGAACCCGTAGGATCTGCACGCTTAACGTTCGATGACGATTTGTATTATGAGTTCCGTGTTTTGATGAACTGAAGTTTGTTCAGAGTCCCAGATGAGATCACAGACATGATGAAGAGTCTCTAGATGGTCGAGACATAAAGATTCATATATTGGAGGGCTACATTCGGACACCGGAATGGTTCGGGTCGTTTGGGATAAGTTTTGGAGTACTGGGGGTTACCGGAACCCCTCCCCCCAGGAAGTTAATGGGCCATCATGGACCTTAGTGGAGAAGAGAGAGGGCCGGCCAGAGGTGGCGCCGCCCTTGCCCAGTCCGAATTGGACAAGCCCCCTCCTTTCTTCTCTTCCTTTCCTCCTTCCCTTCTTCTCCTACTTGGACTAGGAAAGGGGGGACCGAATCCTACTTGGACCAGGAGTCCAAGTAGGACTCCCCCATGGCGCACCCCCCTCTAGGGCCGGCCACCTCTCCTCCCCCCTTTATATATGTGGGAGGGGGGCACCCCAATGGCACACCAAAGTTTCTCTTAGCCGTTTGCGGTGCCCCCCTCCACAGTTACACACCTCAGTCATATCGTCATAGTGCTTTGGCGAAGCCCTGCGCCGGTAAACTTCATCATTGAGGAAATATGCCCTAGAAGATTCAATTTCACAAGCACCCTTAAAATCAACAAATTCTTCTATTCGTTCCACATCATAGTAATCATATATACTATTAGCATAAGAAGCTAAGGTTTCATTATCATTAAATTCGCATGAAAAGGGAAGGTGTGGAGCCTTCATCCTAGAGCAACAAGTATAATCTATACCTACTAATAAAGCAAGGTGCGTTTCGCCAATTTTTTCATCAGTTCACCCATATTATTTTTTGGATTTTTTAGATTTTTTGACTATCCGAGGTGGTACTAATTTTTAGCAAAAAATAGTTACTGGTTGAGGCGCATTATTGGCCCACATATTCTGGCCCGTATAATGTTTCTAGCGGTTCCTAGGGCTGCCTGGGCCAGGCTTTCTACAATAATAAAAAATACTACGATTGTGGGGATCGAACAATGGATCAGAGCATCATCATGCAAGGGACACAACCAACCAAGCTAACCATTGCACTGATGAGAAGATTCGTTTTTCTATTAAATATATAGTCCCACCTTGCTACCTTGCAAACTTTTCCACCAGTTTATATACATCCCCAATATGAAATCAACAAGCCGTCTACAGAATTAATAATGAGAGGGGGATGATTGTGTTCAGTTTGACAACAAATATTATGAGAGGGAAGGAATTAACATCGTTGTGCCGTGCATACCGGAAAAAGGAAGGTATGCCATTAGCCGTCTACAGAATTAATAATGAGAGGGGGATGATTGTGTTCAGTTTGGCAACAAATATTATAAGAGGGAAGGATTTAACATCGTTGTGCGGTGCATACAGGAAAAAGGAAGAGTTGTTGAACCCGAGGCAGAGATGAACAAGATGAAAATAGTGACCCTACCGGGTGCAAGAACAAATGGAAATCAGATCAAGAATTAGGGCATGCGTATGCGCGGACTTGGAAGCCGGTGTTCATGTGAATCAATCCAATTTAATTAAGGCCCGCGGCGAGGAGCTTCAGCCTGCCCACTGCGGCCGCCAGCGTCACATCTCCATGTTGCCGTTCCATCCGCGTGAGACCAAGGAGCAAATGCAGTGGCGCCGGATCGAGCATGCTGTGCAGCTGCTATAGGGTGGTGACACTGACAACTTCGTGGATGAGCGGAGGCGCGGGAGGTGCATGTTCGAGGAGGAACAAACAGCCACTTCATCAATGTTAGCCTTTAAAAAAAAAGCACTTCATCATTTTGTAGTTTATCAGATCACAATGCATGATTGGTGTTAGCGTGATTGCTCAATTTGGGGCCATATGTGAATTCGTTATGATCAAATACATGCCGGTTTGTATGATTTTTTCAATTCTCACCACAAATATTGTGTACAGTATGATTTTTGTGTCTCATGTTTTTATTTTCATGGTTAAAACTAGAGCTACTGTGTGAACTATGGAGGGTTTTTCTTGGAAGAATACTTTCATATATTTTTGTTCTTCTTTCCACCACAAAAATATTTTGATCTACTGAATAATACATATTTCAGTACAAAACTTTTTGTCTCAGTTGTGACAAATTGACTAAAATTTGTGTTATACGTAGATTATTATAACATTTTCTGAGCATAATTTAATCAAGATTTAAAACAAATTGTTAAATGCATTATTCTGTATTATACTTAGTTCAGTTTATCCCGAGACATACTAACTTAGATATTGTTTATTGTGTTAAAAAAGATATTATTTATTGTCCACTATTATTGTTTTGCTTAAAGAGTAATCTCATACTTTTTCCCACATTAACTGTTATAAATATTTTCCTTGTAAAAAACCTAATATAAATATTCCATATGCTAAAGTGCTTGGACCCAATTTTTTAGTGTTAGTGAACATATCTAATCAGTGTCCTATCAGTATCGGTGGCATTATCAAAGTTGTGAGTGAAGGTAAGGCTTCAAACTTATTGTCGTATTTGGAAACCATTAATTTAGGTATCGGCATTGTTCTCTATTATTTGCCACCTTTGAATCTGTCTACTGTAGTAGTTGCGACAGAGAAATAACATGAAGAAGACATGCAAAAAAAAGTGATTCATTAAACGGTTGCCTCTTATTTTGCGAGTATAATTGTATGCTTCATCTAATTTTGTCTATTATTGGGTTTCGGACTTCCCCGCTGCAACGCACGGGTATATTTGCTAGTCATATCTTAAGTATAGTTGCCGAGCATACCAATGCAACATATAAATTTGATCCCATGATAGTTTCTCTTTTTGAGTCAAGCGATAATCCCTAAACTATTCACGTTGATCCAACGTGTCTCCCATTACATAATTGAATGGGGTTTTCTCAGGATTATTAAAGTAGTGCATAATATCTTTCACATAATGAGCATCGAGGGTTTTAGGAGGTTCCCCATCTCCATGAGTAGCAAGTAAACCTATTTTTTTGGTATTTCGTGTTCCATATCCATAACTAAAGATAGAGAACAACTTAGAACAACAAATAAAAACTACTTAGTGATAAAGCAAACAAGCACACACGAGAATATTCACCCCACGCTATAACTCCCTGGCAACGGCGCCAGAAAAAGGTCTTGATAACCCACAAGTATAGGGGGTCAATTGTAGCCTCTTTCGATAAGTAAGAGTGTCGAACCCAACAGATAGAACAAATATTCCCTCAAGTTTTATCGACCACCGATACAACTATACGCACGCTTGACGTTCGTTTTACCTAGAACAAGTATAAAACTAGAAGTACTTTGTAGGTGTAACGGGATAGGTTTGTAAGAATATAAAGAGGACGTAAATAAAAACTAGGGGATGTTTAGGTAAAGAAGCAATAAAGTAAGTATAGTGAGTGTAGAAAAGTGGTGGTAGGAGTTGCGAAATTTTCCCTAAGCAATTGACTATGTTACTACACCGATAGCAAGTTTTATGTGGGAAAGGCCACTTCTAGCATGTCATCCCTGACTTGGAATTCTATGCACTTATGATTGGAACTATTAGCAAGAATCCGCAACTACTAACGTTCATTAAGGTAAAACCCAACCATAGCATTAAGATATATTGGTCCCCCTTCAGTCCCGTATGCATCAATTTCTATGCTAGGTTGAAGCTTCTGTCACTCTTGCCCTCCAATACATAGTCCTATCAACATACAACTAACCCTATGGTGTGATCCACGCGCGCGCTCATATTATGGGCACCAAAGGACAACAACATAACCACAAGCAAATTAAACCAATCATAGCAATTCACCAATTAACGATAGGACAACAAAAATCTACTCAGACATCATAGGATGGCAACACATCATTGGATAATGATATGAAGCATAAAGCACCATGTTCAAGTAGAGGGTACAGCATGTTGCGGGAGAGTGGACCGCTGTAGATAGATGGGGGAAGGTGATGGAGATGTTGGTGAAGATGACGGAGGTGTTGGTGTAGATCGCCGTCACACGATGATGGCCCCGACGGCGTTCCGGCACCACCGGGAGAGAGGGGGGGAGAGCCCCCCTTCTTCTTATTCTTCCTTGACCTTCTCCCTAGATGGGAGAAGGTTTCCCCTCTGGTCCATGGCCTCCATGGCGGCAGAGGGGCGGGAGCCCCTCCGAGATTGGATATGTCTCTCTGTCTCTCTCTGTTTCTGCGTTCCAGATTCTGGCCTTTCACCGTTTCTTATATTCCCGGAGATCCGTAACTCCGATTGAGCTGAAATGTTAACACGATTTGTATCCGGATATTGGCTTTCTTGCGGATAAACAAGGGCACCAACCGCCTTACGGAGTGGCCACGAGGGCCCAGGGCGCGCTTGACCCCCTAGGGCGTGCCCCCTGCCTCATGGCCCCCTCGGGCATCGTCTCGCGTTGATTCTTCTTCCCAAAAATCACATATATTCCAAAAAAATCTTCGTCAGTTTTTATCCCGTTTGGACTCCGTTTGATATGGATTTTTTGCGAAACAAAAAACATGCAACAAACAGGAACTGGCACTGGGCACTGGATCAATATGTTAGTCCCAAAAATAGTATAAAAAGTTGCCAAAAGTATATGAAAGTTATATAATATTGGCATGGAACAATCAAAAATAATAGATACGACGGAGACGTATCAGTCACCACACCGTCGTGCTGATGAAACTCTCCCTCGGCCTCAGCTAGATCAAGAGTACGAGGGACGTCACCGAGCTGAACGTGTGCAGATCACGGAGGTGCCGTGCGTTCGGTACTTGATCGGTTGGATCGCGAAGATGTTCGACTACATCAACCGCGTTATTTAACGCTTCCACTTTCGGTCTACAAGGGTGTGACGCCCCCGATTCAATCGTACACTAATCATACACGCAAACGTGTACGATCAAGATCAGGGACTCACGGGAAGATATCACAACACAACTCTACAAATAAAATAAGTCATACAAGCATCATATTACAAGCCAGGGGCCTCGAGGGCTCGAATACAAGAGCTCGATCATAGAAGAGTCAGCAGAAGCAACAATATCTGAGTACAGACATAAGTTAAACAAGTTTGCCTTAAGAAGGCTAGCACAAACTGGGATAAATATCGAAAGAGGCGCAGGCCTCCTGCCTGGGATCCTCCTAAACTACTCCTGGTCGTCGTCAGCGGGCTGCACGTAGTAGTAGGAACCTCCCGAGTAGTAGTAGTCGTCGTCGACGGTGGCGTCTGGCTCCTGGGCTCCAACGTCTGGTCGCAGCAATCGGGTATAGAAAGGGAAAAAAGAGGAAGCAAAGCAACCGTGAGTACTCATCCAAAGTACTCGCAAGCAAGGAGCTACACTACATATGTATGCATTGGTATCAAATGGAATAAGGGTATCATATGTGGACTAAACTGCAGAATGCCAGAATAAGAGGGGGATAGCTAGGCCTTTCGAAGACTACGCTTCTGGTAACCTCCATCTTGCAGCAGGAGAAGAGAGTAGATGGTAAGTTCACCAAGTAGTATCGTGTAGCAATATCCTAACTGATGATCCTCCCCTCGTCGCCCTGTGAGAGAGCGATCACCGGTTGTATCTGGCACTTGGAAGGGTGTGTATTATTAGGTATCCGGTTCAAGTTGTCATAAGGTCAAGGTACAACTTCGAGTAGTCCTGTTACCGAAGATCATGGCTATTCGAATAGATTAACTTCCCTGCAGGGGTGCACCACATTTCCCAACACACTCGATCCCCTTTGTCCGGACACACTTTTCTGGGTCATGCCCGGCCTCGGAAGATCAACACGTCGTAGCCCTACCTAGGCACAACAGAGAGGTCAGCACGCCGGTCTAAATCCTATGGCGCATGGGTCTGGCCCATCGCCCATTGCACACCTGCATGTTGCGTACGCGACCAGCGAGCAGACCTAGAAACCTCCATTACAAAGGAAGTTGCGTTACGCGGTCCAACCCGGCGAGCGCCGCTCAATCGCTGATGTCACGAAGGCTTCGGCTGATACCACGACGTCGAGTGCCCATAACTGTCCCTGCGTAGATGGTTAGTGCGTATAGGCCAGTAGCCAGACTCAGATCAAATACCAAGATCTCATTAAGCGTGTTATTTTGATATAACCACGGACGCCGACCGGGGCCAGGCCCACCTCTCTCCTAGGTGGTCTCAACCTGCCCTGTCGCTCCGCCACAAAGTAACCGTCGGGGGCCTTCGGGAACTCAGGCACACCTCTACCGGGATGGAGCCACCTGCCCGTTCAGCCCCCAACATCGGAATCACTCGCGGGTACTCCTACGAGCCGACCCGACTTTAATCACCACAAGTATCATATATTATATATAAGTATATACCCGTGACCACCTCCCAAGTGATCACGGCCTGATAGTATAGCATGGCAGATAGACAAGAATGTAGGGCCACTAATGGTAAACTAGCATCCTATACTAAGCATTTAGGATTGCAGGTAAGGTATCAATAGCCGGAGCAACAATGACAGGCTATGCATCAGAATAGGATTAACGGAAAGCAGTAACATGCTACACTACTCTAATGCAAGAAGTAGAGAGAATAGTAGGCGATATCTGGTGATCAAAGGGGGGGGGTTGCCTGGTTGCTCTGGCAAGAGAGAGGTGTCGTCAACACCGTAGTTGTACTGGGTAGCAGCGGCGTCGGTCTCGGTGTCTAGCGAGAGAAGAGGGGGAAGAAACAATAAATATAATGCAAACAAATACATGACGATGCATGACATGACAAAGCGTGGTGCTAGGTGTGCCCTAACGCGGTACAAGATGGTACCGGTGAAGGAGGAAAACATCCGGGAAAGTACTCCCGGTGTTTCGCGTTTTCGGACAGATGAACCGGAGGGGGAAAGTTGCGTGTTTGCTATGCTAGGCATGCGTGGCGGACAAACGGGTTGCGTATCCGGATTCGTCTCGTCGTTCTGAGCAACTTTCATGTTGAAAATAATTTAATTCAAGTTACGGATTAAAAGGTATGATTTTCTAAAGATTTTATTAATTTCTGGAATTTAATTAATTATTTAATTTAATTCGAAATTGGATTTATGACATCAGCATGATGTCATGCTGACGTCAGCAGTCAACAGGGGTTGACTGGGTCAAACTGACGCGTGGGTCCAGTGGGACCCACCTATCATACTCTATTAGGTTAATTAGGGTTTAGTTAATTGATTAGGTCAATCTAATCAGGATTAATTAGTTTAATTAACTGTTTAGTTTAATTAATCAAGATTAATTAAGTTAATTAATTAATTAATTAATTATTCATTTTTTAAAACCCTTTTTTTAAAACGTTCTGGGCATGGGGGCCCACTGTCATAGGCCCCAGGGGGGGCTTGCGGGTTACGGGCAGTAGCGGGCGTCGGGCGTCGCCCGTATGGCGCAACGGGTGCCCGCCCGCTGCCACAGGCGCGGCCAACGGGGGGAGGCATGGCGAGGCTGGGGCGCGCGCTCGCCAGCGGGCGGTGACGACGCATGGGGGTTCGGCGGCGGAGCAGAGGCTGGCGCAAGAGGAGGGGCGAGCCGCGGAGGTGAGGGGGCGGAGCCGGGGCGGCTCGGCAGCAGGTGGAGGCGGGGGGGCATCGGGGCGACCTTGCGGCCAGGGGCGCCGTCGTGGGCGAGGTCGGCCGGCCACAGTGGCCGAGCGCGGCAGTGGGCAGGGGCGGGCGAGGCGCTGGGCGTAGCCAGCGCGCGGGCTGCACACGGCCAGGGGTGGGACGGAGCGGGAGCAGATGGCGAGGCGCGCGGAGGCGGAGCAGCGGGCTCGGCAAGGCTGCGGGGAGCACGACAGGGCAGCAGGTGGTGCGCGCGCGCGTGCGACGGGGCCGTGCAAGGTCAGGGTAGGAGTGGAGGCCGGCGCAGGCCGGCGAGGCCACAGCAGAGCAGGGGAAGGGGATGTGGTGCACGGGCGCTAGGCGAGGCCGTGGCCGGTGCGGGCGCGGCGATGCGAGCCGCGGCGAGCAGCCAGCATAGGGAGGCGGACCGCGGCGAGGGAGGTGCGGGTGGTGGCCATGTCGGGCGCTGGCGCGCGCCTGTGCGGGACGAGGGCGCGGCGAGTGAAGCGGCAGAGCGAGGCGAGGTTCGGGCATGCGCGCGGGAGGGGGGCACGCCGGGCAGGACGGGGCGCGGCGATGCAGGGACGAGCGAGAGACTAGGAGAGGGGGGCTCACGAGGGGAAGTACGGAGCGGGGCAGTGGGGCGTGAGGAGGGCGATGGGGACGACGGCGTCGACGCGGAAGCAGGCCGGCGAGGAGGAGGCGCCGGCGAGGTCGTCGTTCGGCGAGGGCGAGGACGAGGCGGCGGCATCGGTGGTCTCCTCCCTCGATCCCGATCCAGTCGGGGGGGAGGGGGGAGATATTTTGGAGAGTGGGGGAGTGTCGGTGGGTTGTGAGGGAGAGTGGGGGATAAGGGCGCGGCGGGGTGGGCCGGCCGAATCGGTTGTGGCCTGATGGGCCGAAGCCCAAGGGGCCGGGGGGCTTTCTCCTCTCTTTTTTCTTTTCTGTTTGTTTTTCCCTTTTGCATTTTCTTTCTTTTATTTATTTTCCTTCTATTTTATTTCATTTTAAGTCATTTAGGCATTTATAAAAATGTGTTTTCTTTACGATAATTACCCTAGCAATATTTGTCACACACCGAACATTTTTGTTTAATATTTTGAAAACTTTTGTCATTTCACTCATTTAGAATTTAAATTTGAAATGGTTTCGAATCATTGCGAGGTTAGCAACAGTAACCGAGGTGTCATGGCATGATTAGCGTGGGGTTACTGTAGCGTGATCATCCGGGCGTTACAAATCTCCTCCACTACAAGAAATCTCGTCCCGAGATTTAGGAGGTAGAAGGAAACAGTGCGGGGTATTCATCACGCAGGCGGTCCTCGCGTTCCCATGTGGCTTCGTCTTCAGAGTGATTCGACAACTGGACTTTGAGGAACTTGATCGCCTTTTGACGTGTGCGGCGTTCAGCTTGGTCGAGAATGCGGACCGGATGCTCTTTATAGGAGAGGTCCTGTTGCAATTCGAGCACTTCATGATCCACTGCTCGGATTGGATGCTTGAAGCAACAGCGGAGTTGTGACACGTGAAACACATCGTGAACCTGGAAAGGTTTGGCGGAAGCTCCAGTTGATATGCCACTTTTCCACGCCTATCGAGAATACTGAATGGGCCAATATAGCGAGGAGCTAGCTTGCCCTTGATCCCGAAGCGGTGAGCACCCTTCATTGGTGTAACTCGAAGATAAGCCTTTTCGCCAGGTTGATAAACCATGTCTGTGTGATGACGGTCATACTGACTTTTCTGACGTGACTGAGCAGTCTTGAGATTGTCGCGAATAATGCGAACTTGTTCTTCAGCCTATTGGATAATATCCGGACCGAAGAGTGGACGTTCCCCAGTTTCTGACCAGTTCAGAGGGGTTCGACACTTTCGTCCATATAGCACTTCGAAGGGGGACATCTTCAGACTAGCTTGATAGCTATTATTATAAGAGAACTCGGCATATGGAAGAGATTCCTCCCATTTCTTGCCGAAGGAAATTACACAAGCTCGAAGCATGTATTCGAGAACTTGGTTGACATGTTCAACCTGTCCTTGCGATTGAGGATGAAACGCCGTACTGAACGACAAATGAGTTCCCATAGCTTCTTGGAAACTTGCCCAAAATCTTGAAGTGAATAAGCTACCACGGTCTGAACTGATAAGAGTGGAATACCGTGAAGCGAAACAATTCTGGACATGTAGAGAGTAGCAAGCTGACTAGCAGGGATTGTCTCTTTAACCGCCAGAAAATGTGCAACTTTAGAAAGCTGGTCAATGACGACAAGAATAGCATCATTACCTTTCTGCAATTTGGGAAATCCAGTGACAAAGTCCATTTCAACATGGTCCCATTTCCATTCAGGAATAGAGATAGGTTGCAGAGTTCCATCTGGCCTTTGATGCTCTGCTTTGATACGGCGGCAAACGTCACACTCAGCAACATAACGAGCAATGTCCTGCTTCATATTAGACCACCAGAATCTTTGACGAATATCCTGGTACATCTTTGTACTACCAGGATGGATGGACAGAGGCGTATCATGAGCTTCTTTCATAACCCTTTTAGTCTTATCCAGGTTTTTCTTCGAACATGGTACCACTAGGTGGCCTTTGAAGTACAAGGCGCCATCATCGGCGATAGTGAAGAATGAGGGCTTTCCTTCTGCTAGATGGCGTTTAATCTTATGGACTTCAGAGTCATAACCTTGAATAGTCTTTATACCAGCTACGAGATCTGGTACGACAGCCAGGGTATTTAGAGAACCCTTAGTAACAACAAGAAGATTCATCTTGCGGAACTCCGGGGGAGGGGGAGTGAGTGCTCCAGGAGGAACAATATGAAGGTTCAGCTTTCTAAATTCTTCGACAAGCGAGGGCTGAACTTTGTGAACCTGGAGGTGATTGCAGTAAGACTTGCGGCTCAAGGCATCAGCCATTACATTAGCCTTGCCGGGGGTATAGGATATACCCACGTCAAAGTCTGCAACAGTCTCCATCCATCTCTGCTGACGGAGGTTCAGATCTGGCTGAGTAAACAGATACTTCAGACTTTGGTGGTCGGTGAAGATTTCGCAACGATTACCGAAAAGGTAATGTCGCCACTGCTTCAGTGCATGAATGACAGAAGCAAGTTCGAGGTCGTGAACTGGGTAGTTTTCTTCGTGAGGGCGCAGTTGACGAGAGGCATAAGCAATCACTCTGCGCTCTTGCATTAGGACACAGCCTAATCCTTGACGGGAAGCGTCGCAGTAAATGACGAAGTCCTTCTTAGTATCAGGTGGAGCAAGCACTGGGGCAGAGGTCAACTTGTCTTTGAGCGCCTGGAAACTTTCCTGACACTTGTCTGTCCATTCGAAATTGACACCCTTATGCAACAGATTAGTCAGAGGCCTGGCAATCTTGGATAAGTTCTCGACAAATCAACGGCAATAGCTGGCGAGACCGAGAAAACTTTGGACTTGCTTGACATTCTTCGGAGGAGTCCAATCGAGAATAGCCTGAACTCATTCAGGGTTGACGGCAATACCATCCTTGGAGATGACATGCCCGAGATAGGTTACTTCGGGGAGCCAGAATTCACACTTGGAATACTTAGCATACGGTTGATGCTCTCGAAGCTTTTCTAGCACAAGACGAAGATGTTCAGCATTTTCATCTTTGTTCTTGGAAAATACCAGGATATCATCCAGATAAACCACGACGAACTTGTCGAGGTAATCCATGAATATATAATTCATCAGGCGAGATAAAGTGGCGGGAGCATTCGTTAACCCGAATGACATGACGGTGTACTCGTAAGACCCATACCGAGTCACGAAGGCGGTTTTTGGGATATCCTCTTCACGAACACGGATCTGGTGGTAACCCAACCTCAAGTCGAGTTTGGAGAACACTGATGAGCCAGCCAGTTGATCATAAAGATCATTGATCCGAGGAAGAGGGTATTTATTCTGAATGGTAGCTTGGTTTATAGGACGGTAGTCTTGGACTAATCGGTTTGTCCCATCCTTCTTTTTAACAAAGAGAGAAGGTGCTCCCCAAGGAGAGCAACTGGGGCGAATGAAACCTTTGACAAGAGATTTGTCGATTTCCTCCTTAAGCTCAATGAGTTCATGTGGCGGCATCTTGTAGGGTCGTTTGGCTATAGGGGTGGTGCTGGGTTTCAAGTCGATGATGAATTCGACAGCCCTAGCAGGTGGAATCCCTGGAAGTTCTTCTGGGAAGACGTCTTGGAATTCACGAACGACGGGAATGTTTTCAATGCCCTCGAGTGGTGCGGCGTTCAATGCATTCAAGGCATAAAGTCGTGCCTCGGCGTTCTGAACTAGATGAGCTTGGTAAGCAATTATTTCATCAGAAGGGTGTAGCAGATGGACGACCTTAGTGGCGCAAACTATAGAAGTAGTATGCGCTTTCAACCAATCCATCCCCAGAATGAGGTCAATGTTAGACGACTTCAGGATAATGGGAGAGGCAGAATTCCAGCCCTTCGATTTCCACGGGGACGTCGATGCCAACCAGTGAGGTTTGACATTGTCCCACGGGGTTTTTTACCAATACCGAAGTGTTCATCTCCTCACATTTAACATCATGCTTGTATGCAAAATCTTCTGACATGAATGAATGCGATGCTCCTGAATCGAATAAAACAGATGCAGGTACTGAATTTACAAGGAGTGTACCCATCACGGTAGCAGGCTGGTCTAGAACTTCATTGAGATCAACGTGGTTGGCATGAACACGACCATAAGACTTGGCATTGTTGTTGCGAGGCTGGTTGCTTCCACGGCCAGGTGTGGGAAGGGCCAGTTGATTCTGGTTTTGATTCTGATTGCAGTTCCTGGCAAGGTGACCAGGTTGGACACACTTGTAGCACAGACCATTATTGGGAGTGGGGACATGAGCTTGTGGTGGTGAAGCTGGAAGTCTTGGCTGCCTAGTTGGTGGGGGAGGCAGACGCGGTGCAGCATAGGACTGCCTTGGAGCAGGTGCAGTTGGCTGGTACATGCTATTGGGAATCCATATCCTATGCTTCTGCGAGGCCGGGCCCGAAGATGAGCCCGTATCACGGTTGCGCCTGTGAGAGCTCTGGTGTTCCTGCAGACCAGTTTCGACATTGATGGCCTTGTTCACCAAGGTGGCGAAATCAACAAAGTCATGGACTAGAAGTGCGAGCTTGATGTCAGCTTGAAGGCCATCACAGAACTTCTCCTGTCTGCGTGCATCCATTGCAATGTCTTCTTCAGCATAGCGGGACAAATCCAGAAACTCCCCTTGATAAGCTTCCATAGTTTTGTTACCTTGGGTGAGGCTGCGGAACTCGCGCTTCTTACGGTCCATGACTCCCTGAGGAATGAAGCGAACACGGAAAGCAGCTTGGAAGTCTAGCCAGGTGATGATTGTTCCAACTGGCAGAGTACGCCTGTGGCTGTCCCACCATTGAGCAGCGGGTCCTTTCAGGAAGAAAGAAGCAAATGTGACATAGCTGGCAGGGGCTACATCAGCAGACTCCATCTCATAGGTGTTGTCACGGAGCCAGTCATCAGCATCCAGAGGCTGAGTTGAGTTGCGGTACACAGTTGGGTTCAGGCGCATGAAATCTTGCAGAGTTACTGGGGTTGGCTGCTGGTTCATATTGGGGGAGGAAACTGAGCCATCATATTCTCCATGAACTGGTGATTCATCTCAAGCTATTGGATCATACCAACCATGTACTCAGGCGGTGGTGGGGCGTTGCCACCACGACCACGACCACCTGGTCTAACCATCCTGCTAATATATAACAGGAGTAGTTCAGCATTTGAGAAATTGCGAGGACAAGAATCATTCATGATGAAACATGCATAATGAAAGGAACACGATAGATACTGCATAGTAGTTGGCATATCTTACAAAAGTGATCATGCATAGAGTTCGGCACACAGAGTTCAGTACACAGACTAAGAACATCATAGGCGGCACTCAGGCTCGCGGCGAATGCATCTAACACTAACAAGCAAGCCTACATCAGTCCCAGGAGGAACTATAGAGGTAGGTGTAGCCTGACAGCTGGTAGTGACGCGAAGGGAAGACCTCCACGCGAGTAGCCTGGGGTCCGCAGAAACTCTGGTGCGGAACCCGATGCGTAGGTGGCAGGAGAGGACCAAGTGCGGGAGAGTAGCCTCCCACATCTGGCCAGCCGACGCCCTGGGGCATCACGGTCCTGGTAGGGTAGATCACAGAATGCGATAGATCACTAGATCGGACAGAGGGGTGCAACAGCGTCAGAGCACGATATAGGTGCTGACGGGTGGTGTACAACTCGTGGCGAAGAGCTCGGTTAGCTCTATCCAGCCCATCAGCATGCAGAACCAGGTTCTGATGGTAGAAGGGCTCTCGGGTGACAGTGGAGTAGGCAGCAGTGTAGTATCCCTCCGCACCAACATCGGATGCGATAGCAATGTGCCTGAAGGGGGAGGTGTCCAACTCCTGATACTCTCCACGAAGACGTGTCAGAGCAGCATAAGCAGCATCATGGACCACCATGTCGATAGTCACTCCAACACCATGAGCAGTGTGCAGCACGGTAGTGGAGTCATACTCCTGAGAGTAGAGGTGGACGATGGCACGGTACTGCTCCTGGTTGAAGTCCTGGTACTCCTCATAGACGGTGTACTCAGGGTGCCAGCGATAACCCAGATAGGTCATCATCTCAACCAAAACAACAGGTGATCCTGAGGCACCAATGGCCGTCGTGTGGCGCACGACCTGTCTCGTGGGTTCCATCTGAAAACAAAGATGTTTCAAAGGAGTCAACTGACAGTGTGGATAATGTTCAATATACTACTCTAAAGAATAGCTAGGGCTTATCCAACTTTGGGGTGAACGTGGTCACGGGATCCTAATGTTAAAGTTAGTAAAATCGTTTAACCCGAGTAGAAGAGAGTTCAGAGTCCCAGAGTAAGGATCGAGGAGCAAACGATACTAATACCACCCATATGGCGACGTGGGCCCATAAGGCACACAACCATGTTAGTAAAAGTTATAGTAATTTCTAGATTCAACTTCGGCCAAGGAGTGTGGAAGGGGGATTCCTACAGGCAGTCGGCTCTGATACCAACTTGTGACGCCCCCGATTCAATTGTACACTAATCATACACGCAAACGTGTACGATCAAGATTAGGGACTCACAGGAAGATATCACAACACAACTCTACAAATAAAATAAGTCATACAAGCATCATATTACAAGCCAGGGGCCTCGAGGGCTCGAATACAAGAGCTCAATCATAGACGAGTCAGCGGAAGCAACAATATCTGAGTACAGACATAAGTTAAACAAGTTTGCCTTAAGAAGGCTAGCACAAACTAGGATACAGATCGAAAGAGGTGCAGGCCTCCTGCCTGGGATCCTCCTAAACTACTCCTGGTCGTCGTCAGTGAGCTGCACGTAGTAGTAGGCACCTCCCGAGTAGTAGTAGTCGTCGTCGACGGTGGGGTCTGGCTCCTGGGCTCCAACGTCTGGTCGCAGCAATCGGGTATAGAAAGGGAAAAAGAGGAAGCAAAACAACCGTGAGTACTCATCCAAAGTACTCGCAAGCAAGGAGCTACACTACACATGTATGCATTGGTATCAAATGGAATAAGGGTATCATATGTGGACTAAACTGCAGAATGCCAGAATAAGAGGGGGATAGCTAGGCCTTTCGAAGACTACGCTTCTGGTAACCTCCATCTTGCAGCAGGAGAAGAGAGTAGGTAAGTTCACCAAGTAGTATCGTGTAGCAATATCCTAACCAATGATCCTCCCCTCGTCGCCCTGTGAGAGAGCGATCACCGGTTGTATCTGGCACTTGGAAGGGTGTTTTTTATTAGGTATCCGGTTCAAGTTGTCATAAGGTCAAGGTACAACTCCGAGTCGTCTTGTTACCGAAGATCACGGCTATTCGAATAGATTAACTTCCCTGCAGGGGTGCACCACATTTCCCAACACGCTTGATCCCCTTTGTCTGGACACACTTTTCTGGGTCATGCCCGGCCTCGGAAGATCAACACGTCGCAGCCCTACCTAGGCACAACAGAGAGGTCAGCACGCCGGTCTAAATCCTATGGCACAGGGGTCTGGGCCCATCGCCCATTGCACACCTGCACGTTGCGTACGCGGCTGGTGAGCAGACCTAGCAACCTCCATTACAAAGGAAGTTGCGTTACGCGGTCCAACCCGGCGCGCGCCGCTCAGTCGCTGACGTCACGAAGGCTTCGACTGATACCACGATGTCGAGTGCCCATAATTGTCCCTGTGTAGATGGTTAGTGTGTATAGGCCAGTAGCCAGACTCAGATCAAATACCAAGATCTCGTTAAGCGCGTTATTTTGATATAACCACGGACACCGACCAGGGCCAGGCCCACCTCTCTCCTAGGTGGTCTCAACCTTCCCTATCACTCCACCACAAAGTAACCGTCAGGGGCCTTCGGGAACTCAGGCCCACCTCTACCGGGATGGAGCCACCTGCCCCTTCAGCCCCCAACATCGGAATCACTCGCGGGTACTCCTACGAGCCGACCCGACTTTAATCACCACAAGTATCATATATTATATATAAATATATACCCGTGACCACCTCCCAAGTGATCACAGCCCGATAGTATAGCATGCCAGACAGACAAGAATGTAGGGCCACTGATGGTAAACTAGCATCCTATACTAAGCATTTAGGATTGCAGGTAAGGTATCAACAGCTGGAGCAACAATGACAGGCTATGCATCAGAATAGGATTAATGGAAAGTAGTAACAAGCTACACTACTCTAATGCAAGCAGTAGAGAGAAGAGTAGGCGATATCTGGTGATCAAAGGGGGGGCTTGCCTCGTTGCTCTGGCAAGAGAGAGGGGTCGTCAACACCGTAGTCGTACTGGGTAGCAGCGGCGTCGGTCTCGGTGTCTAGCGAGAGAAGAGGGGGAAGAAACAATAAATATAATGCAAACAAAAGCATGACGATGCATGACATGACAAAGCGTGGTGCTAGGTGTGCCCTAACGCGGTACGAGATGGTACCGGTGAAGGGGGAAAACATCCGGGAAAGTATTCCCGGTGTTTCGCGTTTTCGGACAAATGAACCGGAGGGGGAAAGTTGCGTGTTTTCTATGATAGGGATGCATGGCGGACGAACGGGCTGCGTATCCGGATTCGTCTCGTCGTTCTGAGCAACTTTCATGTTGAAAATAATTTAATCCGAGTTACGGATTAAAAGATATGATTTTCTAAAGAGTTTATTAATTTCTAGAATTTAATTAATTATTTAATTTAATTCAAAATTGGATTTATGACATCTGCATGATGTCATGCTAACGTCAGCAGTCAACAGGGGTTGACTGGGTCAAACTGACGCATGGGTCCAGTGGGACCCACCTGTCATACTGTATTAGGTTAATTAGGGTTTAGTTAATTGATTAGATTAATCTAATCAGGATTAATTAGTTTAATTAACTGTTTAGTTTAATTAATCAAGATTAATTAAGTTATTTATTTATTTAATTTATTACTCATTTTTTAAACCCTTTTTTTAAAACATTCTGGGCATGGGGGCCCACTGTCAGAGGCCCCAGGGGGGCTTGCGGGTTACGGGCGGTAGCGGGCGTCGGGCGCTTCCCGTATGGCGCAATGGGTGCCCACCCGCTACCACAGGCGCGGCCAACGGGGGGGAGGCACGGCGAGGCTAGGGCGCGTGCGCGCCGGCGGGCGATGACGACGCATGGGGGTTCGGCGACGGAGCAGAGGCTTGCGCAAGAGGAGGGGCGAGCCGCGGAGGTGCGGGGGCGGAGCCGGGGCGGCTCAGCGGCAGGTGGAGGCGGGGGGCATTGGGGCGTGTCGGATTTCGGGTTCCGGCAGACCCTTGAGGTTCGAACACTGGGGTGCGCACGGAGATTTCGCCTCCTACCTACCTGCACTCCTCCGCCTTGCTAGGATCTAAACTATGGAAAGAACAACACAAGAGACACAGGGTTTATACTGGTTCGGGCCACCGTTGTGGTGTAATACCCTACTCTAGTGTGTAGTGTGGTGGATTGCCTCTTGGGCTGATGATGATGAACAATACAAGGAAGAACAGCCTCACGAGGGTCTGTTCTTGGCTGGGGCGATGAACTGCTGGGAGGAGTTCAGTCACCTTTCTCTCTCTCTCTCTTTCTGATCGAAACCCCTCTCTTTCCTTCCAAACCCCCCCAGCTCTCTTTGCTCTGTGGGTGGCTGGTCCTATTTATAGAGGCCCTGGTCCTCTTCCCAAATATCGAGCGGGAAGGGAGCCAACAATGGCGGGCTAATTTGAAGGGGGACAACTAGTACTAGCTACCCTGACAAAAGTAGTCTTTGCCTGCACAAAGCTCTGGTGATGACGCCGTCTTGGGCTCCACGGTGACCTCCGTCTCTTAGTCCTCCTGGTCTTGGTCTCGTTGCACCGAAATGGCAACCTTTGCCTGACGCCTCGGTACTCCACGGCTGCGCTTGCCCCCTTTGCACCAAAGAGGAAGGGAGGACACTGCGCGGGTTGGCACCCGCCTGGCGCCCCCGATCGTTATGGCTTGCGTCACGGGCACCTCGTGAGGTACCCCGCCTTGATCTCTCCGCCTCCTCGTGAGCCAGCCTGACGAGGCCGCGCCTGAGGAAGCTCCGTGTCGTCCGCCCCGCGAGGCTTGGCCCCTCGCGAGGGTCTTGGGTTTGTGTTGGTGAAGATGGGTCGTGCTGGGCCCCCCTTTGAGCCACGCCGCAGGCCGCAGGCAGGCAAGTCTGGGGACCCCCGTTCCCAGAATGCCGACAGTAGCCCCCGGGCCCAAGGCGCGCCCGGACTTGGCCGTGCAGGGAGGCAGAAGGGCAAGAGCGAAGCGCCGCGGGCCCTAACAGCCTACGGCCTTGGGCGCCACGTGGCGGTTGGTTGGACGTGGGCGTCTCCACTTCCCCATGGCGCCTCGGCAACTGCACGGATTGGACAAGTCCCTGCATGCAAAGTGGGTCATGATTACCGGCAATCGTGGAGGTAGGCAGTTGGCCTTCGCCGGCCATAAGTACGAAACAGCGCACGCCCTTCCAGTCCATCCCTCCTTGCTTCTCCTTCTTCCCGGTCCTTGCTCTGTCTTGCTGCGATGGCTCCGATCTGCCGGTTCTCGACGGCAGAGAAGGGAAAGGCTCCCCGAGGGGAACCAGACCCACTCCCGCCGAAGAAACGGCTCGCCCCCCGTGGCCCGGACGAGGGGGCCCTTCAGGTGGTGTCGAGGCCTTGGTGCGAGCGGGTGCCGCCGGGGTTCCCGCTGCCATTGTACGCCCCCGTCGAGGGCCCCGAAGGAGCTGATGCTGACCGCCATGGGCGGCGCCGCCGTCGGCGCCGACGGGTCATGAAGGTGTGGGTCGTCCTCCCTGGGGTCCACACCAAGGGCTCCTCCCAAGAGTTCGTGCTCCACGTCGCCATTCCTCTTCAGTCTTGCGTCCGCCTTCCTCCCTTCTTTGCCTCCATCGTCCCGCAGGGGGAGCCCCTGGAGCTTTGGCTGCAGCACGCCGGCTGCAGCACCCTCGCGACCGAGGCAGAGGTCGCGGTCGTTGCCCCGGGTGAGGTCTTCGTGACTCGGGGCTGGAGAGAGATCGCCCGGGTTTGCAGGGTAAGGGGCATCTTCGCGGTCCACTTGGATTATGACGGTGCTTCGGTGATGCTCTTCAAGGTCTTCGATGCGAGCGGGCGTCGGCTGGAGTGCTGCTCCGGGGAAGGTGGCCAAGACCCTGCCGCGATGAGGACTGGGCCCGCCAACCGCTCCCTTGGCGGCTCCTCGGGCGGTGGAGGCGTCGGAAGTTCCAACGACTCCGGTGAGCTCTTCGCGACTACGGAGATGAGCGACGACAGCTACAAGCCCCTGAGCCGGTGCCGCTCCTAGAGCAGGGCGGGCTCGTCAGGCCACCGCCGACTCTGATCTGGATGGGGTTGGCGTCGGTGCTTGACGGCCCACTGTTGATGATGGCGTCTTTTGCTGGGTCGCGCGTAGTTTGTGTCCCTTTAGGATCTGTTCCCTGCGAGGAATCAAAAAAGCGTCCTGTGGGGGCTTGTAAGGCGCCTGTGATCCTGTTTGTTAATATAACCCTTGTCGTAGAATTGCGCGAGTTGCTCATTCCGTCTTAGCTCAGTCCTCCCTTTTGAACCTCACGAGGGCTTGGTGCTCTGCGCCGACAGGTCCTAGTCCCAAGGCGGCTTCAGCCGTCGCTGGTATGCCAGGTCGCGATGCCGTGGTCAAGGCCAGGAGGTGAGCGACCCGGAGTCCGGTAAGAGCCCCTGAGTCACGATGCTCGGGAGGTCCCCTTTGGCGCCCAAGCAGCCGTCGTTTGGTGAGAAAGGAGAGCGGCGTCGCTAACACGGGATAGCATTAGGTGCGGGGATGGTGCCATGGCAGCTGGCACTTCCGGGTGATGACTTATCTCGAGGATCAGGGGCCGCTCTCTGGTGTGTCGCCGGGTCCGTGCATCGGCAGGAGCGAGGTTGCTCGGTGAGGTCCTTGTGTGTCTCTCCCCTCTCGCCTTTGCTCCCCTTTCTACTCTATGTCCTCGGGTCCCGGCCCTCGAGCGAGTCTCAGCCGTCGCTGGTATGCCAGGTCGCGATGCCGTGGTCAAGGCCAGAGGGTGAGGGCTGGAGAGCCAGTAGGAGCCCCGAGTCGCAATGCTCAGGCACCCCCCCTTTAACGTGCAAGCGGTTCGCGCGGACGAGAGCGCAGGTGACACCACAAGGGCCTCGCCCGACGCAGCTCCTTCAGGAGGTCCTGCAGGTCCATCATAGAAAAAACAAGGGGTTGCCATGACAATTGACAGTCAGCCGTTGGTTGCTTCCGAGGGGTAGTGAGGCACTGAAGGCTTGACGAGGTGACGCTATGCGGGGCTGCCGCGGCCAGAGCTCAGCCATCCAGGTTTGTCGGCGTTGCAGGGACGGACCCATGCGCAAGCGTCGTGCCGTTTGGGAGCAGCTCCGTTAGTTGGCGTCAGCTGAGCAGGCAACTAGGTAAAACACATTAGCCGCGAAGGAGTGGATTCGTTCAAATAGATGCTGGGAATGTGGACATCACTGGGTCAGGCCCGAGCGACTTGGGGATCGTGCAGCCCGAGGGGCGCCCCCAACAAGGTAAGCTAACAACATGGAATAAAAAAGGGATACACGCCGCAGGGACGGACCCACGCAGCCTGGGAATAATGCAGCCCTAGGGGGCGGTCCCAACTGGAAATAAAACTCGAAAGATGTCACCTGATGATGTTGAGGACGAAGGAGCATTGGTGTAGCAGGCTCGATGGGCTGCGGGAGCCGATCCTCACGAGCCCCCAGGTCCAGGGGCCTCGGGAGGCTCCAGAGGCACTGGCGGCTCCTCATGGGCCATCTCCTTCCCTGCCAGGGCTACGGAACTCCCTGCCTCTCATGCCTCCGTGATGCCCCTCATGAGGCGCCGGTACGTGTCAGCCGCGTTCGGCAAGCCGTAAGGCATGTGAACGTAGCTGTGGGGTGGGCCTCCGCAGCGCCCCACTCGCGAGGGCTAGAGGCGCTCCAGAGAGGCGACTCGGTTGAGCCCTGGTATGTCGATGCAGACGCGCAGCCCACCATCCTCGCCTGGATGGGGAGCCACTGCTGGTAGGCGGCGGCCGCCTTTCATGACTCTTGACTCCTGTAGCTCCTGAATGGCCTCGCTGACGAACTCCTGAGGGTCTGGATCTCCTTGCCTTGCTCCTTCTTGAGGGGAAACATGCTTCGAAACACGCCTCCATGTGGTGCCCAAGCGCCTCCCTCGTGACCCTAGCTAGGTCGGTGGCCCTCCAGGGGAGAGCCCCCGAGCCCTGCCTGAGGAGGGCACCGGGCGCGCTTTCCTATGCGATGGAAGGAGGTTCCTCCTGGGCAGGCGTGGGCCTAGAGGGGCCTGCCTCCTGAGTGGTCGGGTCGGACGATGTCTTCTTCTTCTTAGGGGCGGTCTCGGGAGGCCTCCTACTTCCACGATCCGGGTCTTCCAGCGACACGGCCTGAAAGGCTCGTTCCAGGGAACACACCGTGTCCTTCTCTTCACAGGGCACCGTGATGACTCCGCCGCTTCCTGGCATCTTGAGGACGTTGTAGCCGTGGTGAGTTACGGCCATGAACTTGGCCAGCGCTGGGTACCCAAGGATGGCGTTGTACGGCAGGCGAATGTGAGCGACGTCAAATTCGATGAGCTCGGTGCGGTAGTTGTCGCGTGCCCCGAAGGTGACAGGGAGGCGGACCTGCCCAATCGGGACCGTGGAGCCGTCGGTGACACCGGAGAAAGGCTTGGTTGGCTGAAGCTGGCTGTAGGGCACTTGGAGGTTGTTGAATGTTTCCACGGACAGGACGTTGAGCCCTGCCCCGCCATCGATGAGGGTCTTGGTGACCACCACGTTGCTGATGATTGGGGAACAAAGCATCGGGAGGACTCTGGCTGTAGCCGCACAGTTGAGCTGATCTGCTGAGCTGAACGTGATGGCACATGCCGACCACATGAGAGGGCGCGTGGCTTCGAGCCTGGGGAGGACTGCGTTCACTTCGCGGGCGAACTGCTTGAAGATGCGCTGAGAGGCTGGGGCTTGTGCCCCGCCCGGGATGCAGGCGATCGCGCGCGGCTCCTGGAAGCCCCCAGCCCCCTCGTCCTGGTGGCGGTCCTCGTTTCTCCTTGGCTGTGGCGGTAGCGGTGGGAGGCCTGCGTTGCCTTGCGGGCGATCCTCGCGAGGCTGATCCCTCCAGTCTCCCTCGCGAGGCTGATCCCTCCAGCCTCCCTCTCGAGGCGGGTCTTGCCAGCGATCCTCGCGAGGTTGATCGCGCCACCCTTGGTGCGGGCCACGGTCTTCCCAGCGTCCTGCGTTCCTTCCTCCTCCTCGGCAGTAGCCCCAGTTACTGCGGTCAGGGCGACGGCCGATCCTTCCTTCTCGCACGGCTCGGAGCTCTTGACATTCGTTGGTGTTGTGGGTGTGGAGGTCGTGGTACACACAGTACCAGCTGCCCTTGGAAGGTTCGGGCTGATCTCTGCCCCGCTTGGTGTCTGGTTCTGCCGCGAGCACGGCAGCCCCCTTGCGCTTCACATCCTTGGCCTTGGGCTTCTTCTCTTCTAGGTCTGCGGCAGGCAGCTCGAGGAGGGAGAGACGCCCTTCCTCGGCCCTGGCGCACTTGGTTGCCAGGTTGAACAGCTTCAGGGAAGTGCACAGGTCTTCATGCATCGCCAGCTCCTCCTTCATCTTGACGTCGCGCACGCCATCGGAGAAGGCCGAGATGATGGCCTCCTCAGTCACCTTGGGAATCTTGAGGCGCGCGTTGTTGAAGCGCTGGATGTACTTCTGCAGGGTCTCCCCGGGCTGTTGCTTGATGCGGCGCATGTCGCTCACGGCGGGTGGCCGGTCGCGAGTGCCTTGGAAGTTGGCGATGAAGCGGGTGCGCATCTCTTCCCAGGAGGAGATTGTGCCTGGAGCCAGGTTCAGGAGCCAGGTGCGGGCCCCGTCCTTGAGTGCCATGGGGAACCAGTTCGCCATGATTGTCTCGTCTCCGTTGGCAGCTTCGATGCCCAGCTCGTAGAGCTGGAGGAACTCCGCAGGGTCAGCCGTGCCATCGTAGCGAGGAGGCAAGTCTGGCTTGAACTTGCCGGGTCATGCGACGCTGCGTAGCTCGACGGTGAAGGCGCGGCAGCCTGCTGTGGCCACGGGAGGCCTTGGATGACGGGGAGCTTGGTCTTGCATGTCCCCATGCGCTGTAGCTGGGAGCGGCGCGGGGTCTTGGCGCGCGGGAGCAGGAGCATGGTCGCGACGTGCTGGAGCAGGGAGCGCCCGGGCAGCTTCTTGCGGTCGAGGGACTTCTTGACAGCTCTGCTCTTGCTGCGCTGGCGCCTGACGGAGCGGGTTCCGCCCAGGGGCCACGCGCCTTGGAGCCATGGCGCATTCCTGAGGAGGAGGCGGCCGGGGCGCCGCCGGAGCTTCATTGCCCGCGCGGGGCGGGGTGCGGTGCAGCGAAACGGACGGCGCAGGAGAGCCCCCTGTGGCGCGGACGAGCTCGGCGACGCGGTCGAGCCATTCTTCATAGACATTGTCGATGGGACGGTAGCGCAGGAGCTCGTTCGCCGCGATGAGTGCAGCCCGAGCCTCCATGGGCGCGCGGAGCGCGCGGGACGAAGAACCAGCTGGGGTGAGCGAGGGAGTCGCGGTGCGGCCGTCTTGCCGCACGGACGGATGCTGGGACGATGCTTGCTGCTCGTCCCCCGCCGGGCCGGTGGCGGCGTTGACGGAAGGTGACGGGGAACGGCGAGGATGCCCGCCGACAGGGGCCGTCTGGGCGACGCGGGAAGCGAGCGCGGCCCGGCGCTCGGCGCGGGCCCGACGAGCGTCAGACATGGGCGTGATGGTCGGAGGAGAACGGGGTGGTGGAAGACGAATCCCGGCGCACCCCTACCTGGCGCGCCAAATGTCGGATTTCGGGTTCCGGCAGACCCTTGAGGTTCGAACACTGGGGTGCGCGCGGATATTTCGCCTCCTACCTACCTGCACTCCTCCGCCTTGCTAGGATCTAAACTATGGAAAGAACAACACAAGAGACACAGGGTTTATACTGGTTCGGGCCACCGTTGTGGTGTAATACCCTACTCCAGTGTGTGGTGTGGTGGATTGCCTCTTGGGCTGATGATGATGAAGAATACAAGGAAGAACAGCCTCGCGAGGGTCTGTTCTTGGCTAGGGCGATGAACTGCTGGGAGGAGTTCAGTCACCTTTCTCTCTCTCTTTCTGATCGAAACCCCTCTCTTTCCTTCCAAACCCCCCCCAGCTCTCTTTGCTCTGTGGGTGGCTGGTCCTATTTATAGAGGCCCTGGTCCTCTTCCCAAATATCGAGCGGGAAGGGAGCCAACAATGGCAGGCTAATTTGAAGGGGGATAGCTAGTACTAGCTACCCTGACGAAAGTAGTCTTCGCCTGCACAAAGCTCTGGTGATGACGCCGTCTTGGGCTCCACGGTGACCTCTGTCTCGTAGTTCTCCTAGTCTTGGTCTCGTTGCACCGAAATGGCAACCTTTGCCTGACACCTCGCTACTCCGTGGCTGCGCTTGCCCCCTTTGCACCAAAGAGGAAGGGAGGACACTGCGCGGGCTGGCACCTGCCTGGCGCCCCCGGTCGTCATGGCTTGCGTCACGGGCACCTCGTGAGGTACCCCGCCTTGATCTCTCCGCCTCCTCATGAGCCATCCTGACAAGGCCGCGCCTGAGGAAGCTCCGCGTCGTCCACCCCGCGAGGCTTGGCCCCTCGCGAGGGTCTTGGGTTTGTGTTGGTGAAGATGGGCCGCGCTGGGCCGCCCTTTGAGCCACGCCGCTGGCTGCAGACAGGCAAGTCTGGGGACCCCCGTTCCCAGAACGCCGACAGGGCGACCTTGCGGCCAGGGGTGCCGTTGTGGGCGAGGTCGGCCGGCCACAGTGGCCGAGCGCGGCAGTGGGCAGGGGCGGGCGAGGCGCTGGGCATAGCTAGTGCGCGGGCTGCACACGGCCAGGGGCGGGATGGAGCGGGAGCACATGGCGAGGCGCGCGGAGGCGGAGCAGCGGGCTCGGCAAGGCTGCGGGGAGCACGGCGGGGTAGCAGGCGGTGCGCGCGCGTGCGTGCGACGGGGCCGCGCAAGGTCAGGGAAGGAGTGGAGGCCGGCGCAGGCCGGCGAGGCCGAAGCAGAGCAGGGGAAGGGGATCCGGTGCGCGGGCGCTAGGCGAGGCCGTGGCCGGTGCGGGCGCGGCGATGCGAGCCGCGGCGAGCGGCCAGCCTAGTGAGGCGGACCGCGGCGAGGGAGGCACGGGTGGTGGCCGCGTCGGGCGCTGGCGCGCGCCTACGTGGGACGAGGCCGCCGCGAGTGAAGCGGTAGAGCGAGGCGAGGTTCGGGCATGCGCGCGCGGGGGGGGGGGGGGGGGGCACGCCGGGCGGGACGGGGTGCGGCGATGCAGGGACGAGCGAGAGACTAGGAGAGGGGGGATCACGAGGAGAAGTAGGGAGCGGGGTAGTGGAGCGTGAGGAGGGCGATGGGGACGACGGCGTCGACGCGGAAGCAGGCTGGCGAGGAGGAGGCGCCGGCGAGGTCGTCGTGCGGCGAGGGCCAGGACGAGGCGGCGGCGTCGGTGGTCTCGCCCCTCGATCCCGATCCAGTCGGGGGGAGAGGGGGGAGATATTTTGGAGAGTGGGGGGAGTGTCGGTGGGTTGTGGGGGAGAGTGGGGAGATAAGGGCGCGGCGGGGTGGGCCGGCCGAATCGGTTGTGGCTTGATGGGCCGAAGCCCAAGGGGCCGGGGGGCTTTCTCCTCTTTTTTTCCGTTTGTTTTCCCTTTTGCATTTTCTTTCTTTTATTTATTTTCCTTCTGTTTTATTTCATTTTAAGTCATTTAGGCATTTTATAAAAATGTGTTTTCTTTACGATAATTACCCTAGCAATATTTGTCACACACCAAACATTTTTGTTTAATATTTTGAAAACTTTTGTCGTTTGACTTTTTTAGAATTTAAATTTGAAACGGTTTCGAATCATTAAGAGGTCAGCAACAGTAACCGAGGTGTCATGGCATGATTAGCGTGGGATTACTGTAGCGTGATCATCCGGGCGTTACAAAGGGTACGTAGACATACTCTCCCCTCTCGTTGCTATGCATCTCCTAGATGGATCTTGTGTGATCGTAGGTAAATTTTTTGAAATGCTACGTTTCCCAAGGTGGCATCCGAGTCAGGTCTATGCATAGTTGGTATATGCACGAGTAGAACACAAATGAGTTGTGGGCGTGGGTATATACATATTGCCTTCACTAGTTGATTCTTGATTCAGCGGTATTGTTGGATGAAGCGGCTCAGACCGACATTACGCGTACGCTTACGCGAGACTGGTTCTACCGACGTGCTTCGCGCACTGGTGGCTAGTGGGTGTCTGTTTCTCCAACTTTAGTTGAATCGGATTCAATGAACAGGGTTCTTTCTGAAGATCAAAAAACAATCACTATACCGCGTTGTGGTTTTTGATGCGTAGGTAAGAATGGTTCTTGCTAGAAACCCGTAGCAGCCACGTAAAACTTGCAACAACAAAGTAGAGGACGTATTACTTGTTTTTGCAGGGCATGTTGTGATGTGATATGGTCAAGACGTGATCATATAAATTGTTGTATGAGATGATCATGTTTTGTAACACAGTTATCGGCAACTGGCAGGAGCCATATGGTTGTCGCTTTATTGTATGAAATGCAATCGCCATGTAATTGCTTTACTTTATCACTAAGCGGTAGCGATAGTCGTAGAAGAAATAGTTGGCGAGATGACAATGATGCTTCGATGGAGATCAAGGTGTCAAGCCAGTGACGATGGTGATCATGACGGTGCTTTGGAGATGGAGATCAAAAGGCACAAGATGATGATGGCCATATCATATCACTTATTTGATTGCATGTGATGTTTTTCCTTTATGCATCTTATTTTGTTTAGTGCGGTGGTAGCATTATAAGATGATCGCTCACTAAATTTCAAGGTATAAGTGTTCTCCCTGAGTATGCACCGTCGCTATAGTTCGTCGTGCCAAGACACCACATGATGATCAGGTGTGATAATCTCTAAGATCACATACAATGGATGCAAGCAAGTTTTGCACAAGAAGAATACTCGGGTTAAGCTAGACAAGCCTAGCATATGCATATATGGCCTCGAAACACTGAGACCGAAAGGTCGAGCGTGAATCATATAGTAGATATGATCAACATAGTGATGTTCACCATTGAAAAATACTCCATCTCACGTGATGATCGGACATGGTTTAGTTGATATGGATCACGTGATCACTTAGATGATTAGAGGGATGTCTATCTAAGTGGGAGTTGCTACCTCTTGAGCAAGCCTCTTGTCACGACCGGTTTTTCCGGACATAAATTTCCAGAAAATGGCCGTTGTGCTCACCAGCCCCAGGATTACTGTTAGCTGATGAGGCACCAACTTGTTACAGAAATTCCAAGCAAAAGTACAAAATGTGTAGTACAAGACCATTGTGGCCTATGAGTACATCAAGTGGGTTTCCAGTGGTTGATGGCGGAAGCGGTTTGTGAGACATCAGTGTCTATGGGACTCCATTTCCCACGGGAACAGTTGACCAGGTTAACTCCTATCTTCGCGAGGCTGCTATCACCGTTGCTTAGTTTCCGGGGCTGTTATCGCCACACTCCTCTCCAAGCAAGCAATCTGGCCAAGACAATAGCCAGGGACAAGCCAGTGAGTACTTTGAATGTACTCGCAAACATTAGGAACACAGGTATAATATAATTGATAATCATGCACTGAAAAATTTTATGATCACATCGTCAGTCACAAATAAAATATCTTTTATGCATGCAAGCAGGTTATTATCATGTAACATGAATAAGCAGTAATAGAGTGGGAATAAAATGCCGCAGTCGGGCGTCTGAGCGACACCACATAAAGGGCTTTTAAAAGAAATGCCACAGTCGGGCGTCTGAGCGACACCACATAAAGGGCTTTTAAAAGAAATGCCACAGTCGGGCGTCTGAGCGAGACCACATAAAGGGCTTTAAAAGAAATGCCGCAGTCGGGCGTCTGAGCGACACCACATAAAGGGCTTTTAAAAGAAATGCCACAGTCGGGCGTCTGAGCGACACCACATAAAGGGCTTTTAAAAGAAATGCCGCAGTCGGGCGTCTGAGCGACACCACATAAAGGGCTTTAAAATAAATAACAAGCATTGCCACAGTCGGGCGTCTGAGCGACACCACATAAAGGGCTTACAAAATAAATAATCACAATGAATATCCAGGAGGTAGAACCATTCAGGGATACTCGATAATATAAATAATGCAACGGGTTAGTCCATCACAAGATAATAAATCATAATCTTCACAAGTCACAAGTCATGGTCCAAGTTCTGGTTTAACAATCTCTCCTCCGAAGACCGACACTAAGACCGACACTTGACCCATCCCAGACTGTAATCCTTAACCATGGACATGGCTATTCGAATAGGTTTAATCTCTGCAGAGGGTGTACTCTTTACCCACGAGTAACGGATTCCTTTAGTCCATCGGGACTAATTCCGTCTACGTCCTTTTAGTAGAAAACACGCCTATCTTGCACACACCAGCTTAACTCACCGGTGTCTGGAATCACCCACGACACCTGTCAAGCAAACTCTAAGTGGGGAGGCTACAACCTCACGTAGCATGGGATCAAATTTATATCGCGCGCTCTAAGGGGTGGCCTCCCCTCTTGGTCCCAACCGGAAACACCCATGCCCCCGGACCAGGTGGCATGCCTACCGGCTACAACCGATATCTTCCACCATGGCCTCTCTGTACGGTGTGTGCTTGAAAGGGGTTGACGACTTACTGAACCATACCCTACCTGCGGCAAGGACAAGTGGTAGTACATAGCAAGTATGGGGGTTACTGGAAACAAGACTCAGTCTACGGTCGACTCAGGAGGTTTATAAGTTCCCTGCATGACATGTAACAAATATATTTCAATCACAAAATCATCACTCAATATACCTTACCATGTCATACCGGACATAACCGTCCCGACGGGGACCGGCGACAAGCTCACGCCTACCCAAGGCCGAGGCTTTCCCGGATTCCTTTCCGGCATGCATGCTAGGCACATGAGGATGATTACCATCACAATAATATTCATTTCCAACAGGAAGGAAATCACTAATATGCCTCATGCAAATGATCATATCACATGAAATAACAAGCTCTCCGATATAAGGTGGTGATATAAACGTGTCAACTAACACACCAAAAATATTATTCCGGGGTTCAGAATGCTTGCCTTTAATGGTGTGGAGAGGTGGGGGGTGCTCTCCAAAACTTTTGAAAATTTCTTCTCTCTCTCCAAAATCCTATTTTAAAATATATTTGAATTAACACACATTTCAAAAACAGTACAAAAAAAGTTGTTTGGAAAATTTTCAAATAAATCTTAAAATAAACTAGACAATATTTGAGAGATGTAGGAAAAAGAATCAATTCATTTGGAGTTATATTTAAAAAGTTATAGCCAGTCAAAGTTGTGGTCAAAATCTGTTATTAAATTAAAACAGAAAAGAAAACGTTTCGGAGGGGAATACGCTTTCGGAGCAGGGAAAACATACTGGGGGATTACGCCTTCACTTAATCCCACGTGGACAGGCACGGGGTCGCTGACAGTGGGTCCAGAGGGCCCACTGGTCAGGTTTGACCAGTCTCCTTTCTCTGTCCCGAGCGGAGGCGGAGCTCCGGCGATCGCCGCCGGCAATTGGCGGCTCTGTTCGAGAAACCGAAGCCATCCACGGGCTCAGGGGGTCGAGGCGGTCCCGCCGGTGGGTGTTACGGTCTCGGGGGTGGACGGGGTCGTCGGCGGTGAGCTTCGCGGCGGACGGAGAGCTTCGGGAGCAGAGTGTGATTGGGGCTATGGTGATTCCTGATCAACATCGAGTAGTGGGAATGGTTCACGGGAAGATGAGGAAGCTCTTGGTGGAGAGAACGGAGAGTGGGAGCTCCTGGTGGTGCCAAATTGGCCGGGGCAGTGGCGGCGGCTGCAGTTGCCGGAGATGAGGAAGGAGGCCTCCCCGGGTCGATTGGCTGCCACGGGAGAACTAGGGGAGCATTCTAAGATTGCCTGTGTGCTTGAATGGGTTCGGGGACCTCTTTTTATAGCTCGTCGAGGTCGGTTCCGCGGCGGCCGTGGATAAGCCCTCCGGCGAACCGCCTCTCTGTAGCCAGGGCGACGTGGCGGCGACGAGCGCTAGTGGACACACTCGCGGATGAGCACGCGCTGTTCCAGGGGCCAGGTGGCGAGCGGAGGAAGGTTCGGCGGCGCCGACATGGGCAGAGGCTGTCGGGCGGCGGCGGCGGCTAGCGCTTGGCCTGCCGGGCGCGGCGAGGGGCGGCTTGGCGCGTAGCTGTGAGAAGGGGAGCGCGTGGCGTGATGCCACGGAGCGAGCCAAAACCGTGGGGGCCAGCGTGTCGGCTCGGGCGCGGGTCGTGCAATACGCGCGCTCTGCTCGCGCTCCGGGCGTGCGCGGGACGTGCTCGACGCAATGCCAGAGCGTGCTAGAGGTCGAGGTTGAGGCTGGGAAGAAACAGGACTAGGTTAGGAGTAACAGGGAGTCTAGTGGACATGCTTGTTTGATCAGAGGTGCAAGTTCACAGTGCAATGCCAAAACTCATGTCAAAACTGGTCATGCCCATAAGGTGTTTGACAAAATGCTAAGGGCACTTAGGCAGGTCTTGGAGTGGCCAAAAACTCCAGATGGTGGTCTCTTTAGATGCAAGAGAGAGTAGTGAGGTTAGTTGGCCAAAAGCAGAAACTTGCTAGTGCAAGTTTTGCAAAACTACAATTCTGGACAGGAAATAAATGACATTATTTCATGAACCAAAAATATGCCAATGGGTGCATGCTCCTGGATTTAGGGGTTTGGTAGGGCTGTCTACAAGTAGGAAAAAGAATCAAGAGCTAAAGAGCAAGCAAGAATATGGTTGCTGTACAAACCATCATGTTGGACCAGAATGAAGATGAGGTTGATTCACTCAAAATTTTCAAAGAACAGCACTAGGTTTTTTGCATAAAGTTGAATCATATGCTACTACCAACATCCCATAATTTTGGTGGAGACTAGAAGGAATTATTTAAATGAGTTATAGTGCAAATTGCACTCTGGACCAGAGAAGAAAAATTGAGTGTAGAGCTCAAAATATTACATAAATAAAAGATATTTTTGTATAAAAATGATTTGAAAACATCACATGACATCTCCAAATTTTGGTTAGAATTTTAGGTGAATTTATCAAATGGTTGTAGTTCAAATATGGCCATATAACCTTGAAAAACCATTTTTCAGGAAAATAAAGATCAAGCAATTTAATTAGGTGATTAGTTATATTGATAAAAGAAGTTTTTCTTGAGAGGTTAATCAAGTCCAATAACATAATTGAAAGGTTTTCACTCTGGGGAAAAACTCCATAATAACAAGGGAGAAAATGGTTCAAAAATCAAAAGGGAGCCCAGAAAATAAAAGTTTTAATTCCTGGCAAAAAATTTAATTAATAAAACAAGGCCAAAAATTTGGGGTGTCACACCTCTCCCAGACTCCCACCATTTGTTAGAAGCAACTCCACTACCACCCCCTCCAACACTCTAGCTCTGTCTCTCTCCCAACCTTATTCCTCTCCTACCCATATGCATGGATGCCGATCGATCTCCCTTAATACATAATGTAGGCCTCTCTCCTCCTCCACACATATACCAGCCATTGTACCTCTATAATTAATTAGGCCTCCCCCACCACACATCGATAGTCGAGCGCTGTAGGTAGGTATCCATGCCACAGAGACAAACTGCACCTGTCCCCTCTCACGTTCCAGTAGGCTAGCCACTCTATATCTTTGACGTGGGCACACAAAAATTCGATGGAACTCTTTATCGATCGCGCGCACGCACACACACATCATCCCTCTCTTTGATTCTATGGATACCTCAAGCTGATGATACCTCCACTCTCTTCTCGTGGATCGCCCCCTCTATATATATGATATATCCAGGACTCTATTTCACACACATTGCATCTGTTACATTTTTTGATTGACCCTCCCCCCCCCCCAAAAAAAACACTCACGAACCCACACACTCTATCTCTCTACGTTAGTATCTCTCTCACACAACCCCACGTAGGTGGTGTACGTACACGAAGATAATAGGTGCACGTACTCACGCTTCGTGCCCAGCCACACCCGCGCGGGTACACGGTGGAGCTCATTTCTGTACGAAAATGGAAGCCCACGTGCTAATTTGAACGCGTGTAGCGGTTGTTTACCTACGGAGGTCGTGTACCATGCGTGCACGAAACAAAGTTCGACGTGATGCGTCGGTGCGTTATTTTTAAATAAAGTTATATCGCTCAATGGCACGTACACAGAATATAAAACGATTTTTATGGAGAAAAAGGTAGTTCGCTCCACTATATACAATGGAGCCTGCCTGCCTGGGCTTGTCTCTCTTCAGAGTATCTCACACATGGCGGCGGTGTGGCCTCTCTCTCTCTCCCACCGTTGGTCACTGATCCGGGCGCATCCTGTCCGCCGGCGGAAAGGGAGGATGTGCATCGTTTCTCTGTTCGACGGCACCGAGGCAGCACGTCCCGATCTGCGGTACCCGCCGTTCTCTCTGATCAAGCTCCGACGCGGTAGGGCCTACGCCACCTGCTTGCTGCCACAGTATGGGCAGACCCCGCCCGCCGCCGCTCACCTAGTTACATCCTGACGACCCCCAGGTATCCCCTCCGACCTTGTTCCACTGCCCGTCTTCCCACATCGCTGAAGGAAATATGCCCTAGAGGTAATAATAAAGTTATTATTTATTTCCTTATATCATGATAAATGTTTATTATTCATGCTAGAATTGTATTGACCGAAAACATAATACATGTGTGAATACATAGACAAACAGAGTGTCACTAGTATGCCTCTACTTGACTAGCTCGTTGATCAAAGATGGTTATGTTTCCTAGCCATTGACATGAGTTTTAATTTTATTAACGCGATCACATCATTAGGAGAATGATGTGATTGACTTGACCCATTCCGTTAGCTTAGCACTCGATCGTTTAGTATGTTGCTATTGCTTTCTTCATGACTTATACATGTTCCTATGACTATGAGATTATGCAACTCCCGTTTACCGGAGGAACACTTTGTGTGCTACCAAACGTCACAACGTAACTGGGTGATTATAAAGGTGCTCTACAGGTGTCTCCGAAGGTACTTGTTGGGTTGGCGTATTTCGAGATTAGGATTTGTCACTCCAATTGTCGGAGAGGTATCTCTGGGCCCTCTCCCTAATGCACATCACTTAAGCCTTGCAAGCATTGCAACTAATGAGTTAGTTGTGGAATGATGTATTACAGAACGAGTAAAGAGACTTGCTGGTAACGAGATTGAACTAGGTATTGAGATACCGACGATCGAATCTCGGGCAAGTAACATATAGATGACAAAGGGAACGACGTATGTTGTTATGCGGTCTGACCAATAAAGATCTTCGTAGAATATGTGGGAGCCAATATGAGCATCCAGGTTCTGCTATTGGTTATTGACTGGAGACGTGTCTCGGTCATGTCTACATAGTTCTCGAACCCGTAGGGTCCACATTCTTAACGTTTCGATGATAGTTATATTATGAGTTTATATGTTTTGATGTACCGAAGGTTGTTCGGAGTCCCGGATGTGATCACGGACATGACGAGGAGTCTCGAAATGGTCGAGAAATGAAGATTGATATATTGGAAGCCTATGTTTGGATATCGGAAGTGTTCCGGGTGAAATCGGGATTTTACCGGAGTACTGGGAGGTTACCGGAACCCCCCGAGGACTTAATGGGCCATAGTGGGCCTTGTGGAAAAGAGGAGATGCGGCCAAGGCAGGGCCGCGCGCCCCACCCCCTAGTCCGAATAGGACAAGGAGAGGGGGGCGGCGCCCCCCTTTCCTTCCTCTCTCCCTCCTCTTTCCCCCTCCACTCCTAGTCCAACAAGGTAAAGGGAGGGAGTCCTACTCCCTCTAGGAGTAGGACTCCTCCTGGTGCGCCCCCTCTAGGCCGGCCGCACCTCGCCCCTTGCTCCTTTATATACGGGGGCAGGGGGCACCCTAGAGACACAACAATTCATCGTTTAATCTTTTAGCCGTGTGCGGTGCCCCCTCCATCATAGTCAACCTCGATAATACTGTAGTGGTGCTTAGGCGAAGCCCTGCGTCGGTAGAACATCATCATCATCACCACCCGTCGTGCTAATGAAACTCTCCCTCAACACTCGGCTGGATTTGAGTTCGAGGGACGTCATCGGGCTGAACGTGTGCTGAACTCGGAGGTGCCGTACGTTCGGTACTTGATCGGTCGGATCGTGAAGACGTACGACTACATCAACCGCGTTGTGCTAATGCTTCCGCTTTCGGTCTACGAGGGTACACGGACAACACTCTCCCCTCTCGTTGCTATGCATCACCATGATCTTGTGTGTGCGTAGGAAAATTTTGAAATTACTACGTTCCCCAACAGTGGCATCCGAGCCTGGTTTTATGCGTAGATGTCATATGCACGAGTAGAACACAAGTGAGTTGTGGGCAATATAAGTCATACTGCTTACCAGCATGTCATACTTTGGTTTGGCGGTATTTTTGGATGAAGCGGCCCGGACCGACATTACGCGTACGCTTACGCGAGACTGGTTCTACCGACGTGCTTTGCACACAGGTGGCTGGCGGGTGTCAGTTTCTCCAACTTTAGTTGAACCGAGTGTGGTTACGCCCGGTCCTTGTGAAGGTTAAGACAACACCAACTTGACAAACTATCGTTGTGGTTTTGATGCGTAGGTAAGAACGGTTCTTGCTAAGCCCATAGCAGCCACGTAAAATTTGCAACAACAAAGTAGAGGATGTCTAACTTGTTTTTGCAGGGCATGTTATGATGTGATATGGTCAAGACATGATGCTAAATTTTATTGTATGAGATGATCATGTTTTGTAACCGAGTTATCGGCAACTGGCAGGAGCCATATGGTTGTCGTTTTATTGTATGCAATGCAATCGCCCTGTAATGCTTTACTTTATCACTAAGCGGTAGCGATAGTCATAGAAGCATAAGATTGGCGAGACGACAACGATGCTACGATGGAGATCAAGGTGTCGCGCCGGTGCTGATGGTGATCATGATGGTGCTTCGGAGATGGAGATCACAAGCACAAGATTGGTTCTTGCTTAAGCCCGTAGCAGCCACGTAAAACTTGCAACAACAAAGTAGAGGACGTCTAACTTGTTTTTGCAGGGCATGTTGTGATGTGATATGGTCAAGACATGATGCTAAATTTTATTGTATGAGATGATCATGTTTTGTAACCGAGTTATCGGCAACTGGCAGGAGCCATATGGTTGTCGCTTTATTGTATGCAATGCAATCGCGATGTAATGCTTTACTTTATCACTAAGCGGTAGCGATAGTCGTGGAAGCATAAGATTGGCGAGACAACAACGATGCTACGATGGAGATCAAGGTGTCGCGCCGGTGACTATGGTGATCATGACAGGTGCTTCGGAGATGGAGATCACAAGCATAAGATGATGATGGCCATATCATATCACTTATATTGATTGCATGTGATGTTTATCTTTTATGCATCTTATCTTGCTTTGATTGACGGTAGCACTATAAGATGATCCCTCACTAAATTACCAAAGTATAAGTGTTCTCCCTGAGTATGCACCATTGCGAAAGTTCTTCGTGCTGAGACACCACGTGATGATTTATGACCCACAAGTATACGGGATCTATCGTAGTCCTTTCGATAAGTAAGAGTGTCGAACCCAACGAGGAGCAGAAGGAAATGATAAGCGGTTTTCAGCAAGGTATTCTCTGCAAGTACTGAAATAAGTGGTAACAGATAGTTTTGTGATAGGATAATTTGTAACGAGCAACAAGTAACAAAAGTAAATAAAGTGCAGCAAGGTGGCCCAATCCTTTTTGTAGCAAAGGACAAGCCCGGACAAACTCTTATATAAGGAAAAGCGCTCCCGAGGACACATGGGAATATCATCAAGCTAGTTTTCATCACGCTTATATGATTCGCGTTCGGTACTTTGATAATTTGATATGTGGGTGGACCGGTGCTTGGGTGCTGTTCTTACTTGAACAAGCATCCCACTTATGATTAACCTCTATTGCAAGCATCCACAACTACAACAAAAGTATTAAGGTAAACCTAACCATAGCATGAAACATATGGATCCAAATCAGCCCCTTACGAAGCAACGCATAAACTAGGGTTTAAGCTTTTGTCACTCTAGCAACCCATCATCTACTTATTACTTCCCAATGCCTTCCTCTAGGCCCAAATAATGGTGAAGTGTTATGTAGTCAATGTTCACATAACACCACTAGAGGCTAGACAACATACATCTCATCAAAATATCGAACGAATACCAAATTCACATGACTACTAATAGCAAGACTTCTCCCATGTCCTCAGGAACAAACGTAACTACTCACAAAGCATATTCATGTTCATAATCAGAGGGGTATTAATATGCATAAAGGATCGAACATATGATCTTCCACCAAATAAACCAACTAGCATCAACTACAAGGAGTAATCAACACTACTAGCAACCTACTAGTACCAATCCCGGACTTGGAGACAAGAATTGGATACAAGAGATGAACTAGGGTTTTGAGAGGAGATGGTGCTGGTGAAGATGTTGATGGAGATTGCCCTCTCCCGATGAGAGGAGCATTGGTGATGACGATGATGATGATTTCCCCCTCCCGGAGGGAAGTTTCCTCGGCAGAACAGCTCTGCTGGAGCCCTAGATTGGTTCCGCCACGGTTCCGCCTCGTGGCGGCAGAGTTTCGTCCCGAAAGGTTGCTTATGATTTTTTCCTCGACGAAAGACCTCATATAGAATAAGATGGCCATCGGAGAGCCAACAGGGGGCCCACGAGGCAGGGGGTACGCCTTGGGGGGTAGGGCGCGCCTGCCACCCTCGTGGCCAGGTGGGTCCCCCTCTGGTGAACTTCTTCCGCTCAATATTTTTTATTATTTCCAAAAATGACTTTCGTGGAGTTTCAGGACTTTTGGAGTTGTGCAGAATAGGTTTCTAATATTTGCTCCTTTTCCAGCCCAGAATTCCAGCTGCCAGCATTCTCCCTCCTTATGTAAACCTTGTAAAATAAGAGAGAATAGGCATAAGTATTGTGACATAACGTGTATAACAGCCCATAGTGCAATAAATATCAATATAAAAGCATGATGCAAAATGGACGTATCAACTCCCCCAAGCTTAGACCTCGCTTGTCCTCAAGCGAAAGATGATAACGATAAATATGTCCCCATGTTTAGAGGTAGAGGTGTCGATAAAAATAAAATACGGACATGAAGGCATCATGATTAATCTCATAACAGCAACATAAATAGATATTGCCATATGATTTCTTATGATCAAGTAATAATCCATTCACAATGCAGTACGAATCATAAACTTTATTGAGAACCAACAAACTATAATCTCAGTCATTGAAGCAATTGCAATTTATCATAACATCAGAAAGATTCTATGTCAGAGGTTTCTAGCAAGTCCACATACTCAACTATCATTTAGTCTTTCATAATTGCTAACACTCACGCGATACTTGTGGTAATGGAGTTTTAGCGAGACACAGAGAAAGATAGGGGCTTATAGTTTCGCCTCCCAACCTTTTACCTCAAGGGTAATGTCAACAATAATAACTCATGCTCCCCTACATCCAACTAGATATATCTATCAGGATCTTTCCAACACACTGTGCTTGCCAAAGGATAAAATGTAGAAAGGAAAGGTGAAGATCACCATGACTCTTGCATAAGGTAGAAGATAAGAAAAGATAGGCCCTTCGCAGAGGGAAGCAGAGGTTGCCATGCGCTATTATGGTTGGATGCACAAAATCTTAATGCGAAAGAACGTCACTTTATATTGCCCCTTGTGATATGAACCTTTATTATGCAGTCCGTCGCTTTTATTTCTTCCACATCACAAGATCGTATAAAGCTTATTTCCCCCACACCAATCAATTATACATATTTAGAGAGCAATTTTTATTGCTTGCACCGATGACAACTTACTTGAAGGATCTTACTCAATCCATAGGTAGATATGGTGGACTCTCATGGCAAAACTGGTTTAAGGGTTTTGGAAGCACAAGTAGTATCTCTACTTGGTGCTAAGAATTTGGCTAGCATGAGGGGGAAAGGCAAGCTCAACATGTTGGATGATCCATGACAATATACTTTATTTTAGATATAAGAAAACATAACCCATTACGTTGTCTTCCTTGTCCAACATCATCTCTTTAGCATGTCATATTTTAATGAGTGCTCCCAATCATAAAAGATGTCAATAATAATATATTTATATGTGAAACCTCTCTTTCCTTATTACTTCCTATTAATTGCAACGATGACCAAAGCTATGTTTGCCAACTCCCAACAACTTTTAATTTTCGTACTCTTTCTATGTGAAGTCATTACTCTCAATAAGATCAATATGAACTCTTTGTTTGTTTTTTTTATTCTTTTCTTTTCTTTTATTCACTCAAGATCATGGCAAAATAATCAAGCCCTTGAATCAACACTAATCTTTATTATATAGCTCACAGTCTCGATTACATAGAGAGATCGTAAAGCAAAACTCAAAACTAAATCATGCCATAAACTTTATTCTACTAGATCAAGATACTACTAATAAGATCGAACTAAGAAAAACGGTAAAGATAGGAGTGTGATGGTGATACGATACTGGGGCACCTCCCCCAAGCTTGGCAGTAGCCAAGGGGAGTGCCCATACCCATGTGATTATGTCTCCTTTGATGAAGAAGGTGGAGGTGTTGTTGATGATGCGGGCTTATCGTCCATCTTCCAAGGCATAGGCTCACCATCATAGAAGGATGATCGAGTCTCCGGGATCCTCAAATCTGCAGCCAAACTCTTCCTTTTGAATCTATTCATACTCACTGTTTTGGTTTTGCAGGTCATAGATTTGGGCTTGAAGGTGCTCGATCTTCTCATGAATCTTGAAGATGGCCTCCCCGATATTGTCGGCATCCAGCTTGTGGTTTCTAGTGAACTCCACGATCATCATGTGGTTGGAGTTGAGTCCATGTTCCACCATCCCTTGGCACTTGAAAACTTGTTGCTCCACTGCTTCGAGCCTTGTCTCCACGGTTTCGGTCCCCTTTGGTCCCTCAGCATCGCGGATGTGCAGCAACCCATCACGCATCTCAATGGTTTGAGGGTGTCGCAGCACCTCCGCGAGGTAAGGGTTGATGACCTTCTCGAAGAACTTCTCCTTGGCGGCACTTGGGGACGTCATTGATAAGCTAGATCTGTCAGAAAAACAGCTCGAAACAAGAATAGAGGAAAATTGCGTGATACAGGAGTCAAAACCTTCGGGAGGTTATATAATGAATTTTTACTGACCAAAATACGTATCATGCAAGAAAACGGAGTCCGAAAGGCACACGAGGTGCCGACGAGGTAGGGGGACGCGCCCTGGGGGGTAGGGCGCGCCCTCCACCCTCGTGGAGCCCTCGTGTCCTTCTCGGACCGCTACTTATTTTTCTATTTTTCTAAATATTCCAAAATGGAGAAATATTGCCTTAAAAACTGTTTTGGAGTCGGTTTACTTACCGTACCACACACCTATTCCTTTTCGGAGTCTGAAACGTTCTGGAAAGTGTCCCTTATATATTCCTCCGGGGTTACGGTTTCAATAACATTGGTTTCAACATTTATGGTATTACCTAAGATTTAATGTTTGATTCTTTGACCGTTCACCACCTTCGGATTTGTGCCTTCGAAGTTGTTGATTTTTATGGCACCGGAACGATAGAGCTTCCTCGATAACGTAAGGGCCTTCCCATGTAGAGAGAAGTTTTCCTGCAAAAAATCTTAAACGAGAGTTGTATAGCAATACATAATCACCTAAGTTAAACTCACGCTTTTGTATCCTTTTGTCATGTCATCTTTTAACTTTTTTATTAAACAACTTGGCATTTTCATAAGCTTGGGTTCTCCATTCATCAAGTGAGCTAATATCAAATAACCTCTTCTCACCGGCAAGTTTGAAATCATAGTTGAGCTCTTTAATAGCCCAATATGCCTTATGTTCTAGTTTGAGAGGTAAGTGACATGCTTTCCCATAAACCATTTTATACGGAGACATACCCATAGGATTTTTATATGCAGTTCTATAGGCCCATAATGCATCATAAAGTTTCTTGGACCAATTCTTTCTAGACCTATTGACAGTCTTTTGCAAAATTAATTTGAGCTCTCTATTACTTAATTCTACTTGACCACTAGACTGAGGGTGATAAGGAGATGCAATTCTATGATTAACATCATACTTAGCAAGCATTTTACGGAAAGCACCATGAATAAAATATGAACCACCATCAGTCATTAAATATCCAGGGACTCCAAACCTCGGAAAAATAACTTCTTTAAGCATTTTAATAGAAGTGTTATGATCAGCACTACTAGTTGGAATAGCTTCTACCCACTTAGTAACGTAATCAACATCAACTAAAATATGTGTATATCCATTAGAGGCAGGAAAGGGTCCCATATAATCAAAGCCCCAAACATCAAATGGTTCAATAACAAGTGAATAATTCATAGGCATTTCTTGACGTCTACTAATATTACCAATTATTTGACATTCATCACAAGATAAGACAAACTTACGAGCATCCTTGAAGAGAGTAGGCCAATAAAAACCAGATTGCAATACCTTATGTGCAGTTCTATCTCCAGCGTGGTGCCCTCCATAAGTTTCGGAGTGACACTTGCGTAGGATCTGTTCCTGTTCATGCTCAGGTACACAACGTGTAATAACATCATCTACTCCTTCTTTATAAAGATGTGGGTCATCCCAAAAGTAATGTCTCAAATCATAGAAAAACCATTTCTTTTGCTGGTATGTGAAACTAGGTGGTATAAATTTAGCAACAATATGATTAGCATAATCAGCATACATTGAGTACTACAAGAAGTACTTATAACATTTACTTGTTCATCAGGAAAGCTATCATCAATAGGTAGTGGGTCATCAAGAACATTTTCTAACATAGACAAGTTGTCTGCAACGGGGTTCTCAGCTCCCTTTCTATCAATAATATGCAAATCAAATTCTTGTAGCAAGAGAACCCATCTAATAAGTAGCATCTTTCTTTTCCATAAGATATTTAATAGCAGCATGATCAGTGTGAATAGTTACTTTAGAATCAACAGTATAAGGTCTGAACTTATCACAAGCAAATACAACTGCTAAGAGTTCTTTTTCAGTAGTAGCATAATTTCTTTGAGCATTGTCTAGAGTCTTACTAGCATAATGGATAACATTCAACTTCTTATCAACTCTTTGCCCTAGAACAGCACCTACAACATAATCACTAGCATCACACATAATTTCAAAGGGTAAATTCCAATCAGGTGGCTGAACAATAGGTGCAGAGATCAATGCTTCTACACAATCATCATCAAAAACAAATGGTATATCTTTTTGTAATAAATTGGTCAGAGGCCGAGAAATTTTTGAGAAGTCCTTAATGAACCTCCTAAAAAATCCGGCGTGACCAAGGAAACTTCTTATACCTTTGATGTCCTTGGGACATGGCATCTTTTCAATAGCGTCAACCTTGGCTTTGTCAACTTCAATACCTCTTTCAGAAACTTTATGCCCCAAGACAATACCTTCATTAACCATAAAGTGGCACTTTTCCCAATTCAAGACAAGATTAGTTTCTTCACATCTCTGCAAAACTCGATCAAGATTGCTCAGGCAATCATCAAAAGAAGATCCATAGACGGAAAAGTCGTCCATCAAAACCTCACAAATCTTTTCACAAAAGTCAGAGAATATAGCCATCATGCATCTTTGAAAGGTAGCAGGTGAATTACATAAACCAAAAGGCATACGTCTATAAGCAAAAGTACCAAAAGGGCATGTAAAAGTAGTCTTTGATTGATATTTAGCTGACACAGGTATTTGAGAGAAACCAGAATAACCATCAAGAAAGCAGTAATGTGTATGTTTGCATAGTCTTTCTAGCATTTGATCGATAAAAGGTAAGGGGTAATGATCTTTCTTAGTAGCCTTATTTAATTTGCTGAAATCAATTACCATCCTATAACCTGTAATAATTCTTTGCGGAATCAATTCATCTTTATCATTAGGAACAACAGTAATACCTCCCTTCTTAGGGACACAATGGACAGGACTTACCCACTGACTATCAGCAACGGGATAAATTATACCTGCTTCCAGAAGCTTTAGTATTTCTTTTCTTACCACTTCTTTCATCTTAGGATTCAGCCGTCATTGATGATCACGAACTGGTTTAGCATCTTCTTCCAAATTTATTTTATGTTGACATAGAGTGGGACTAATGCCCTTAAGATCATCAAGAGTATATCCAATAGCAGCATGGTGCTTCTTCAGAGTTTTCAATAGTCTTTCTTCTTCATGCTCTGAAAGGTTAGCACTAATAATAACAGGATATATCATTTTCTCATCGAGATAAGCATATTTAAGAGTATCAGGTAAAGGTTTGAGCTCAAAGACGGGATCACCCTTGGGTGGAGGAGGATCCCCTAGGATTTCAACAGGCAAATTGTGTTTCAGAATAGATTCCTGATTAAAGAATACTTCATCTATTTCCCTTCTTTCATTCATAAACATATCATTTTCATGGTCTAGCAAATATTGTTCTAAAGGATCACTAGGAGGTACGGTAATAGAAGCAAGACCAATAATTTCATCCTTACTAGGAAATTATTCTTCACGGTGTTGTCTACTAAATTTAGAGAAATTAAACTCATGAGACATATCACCCAAACCAGTAATAACAACATTCTTTTTGTAGTCTATCTTAGCACTAACTGTATTCAAGAAGGGTCTACCAAAAATAATGGGACAAAAGCTATCTTGTGGGGAACCAAGAACAAGGAAATCAGCGGGATATTTAGTTTTCCCACACAAGACTTCAACATCTCTAACAATTCCAATTGCTGATATAGTATCTCTATTGGCAAGTTTAATTGTAACATCAATTCCTTCTAACTGAGCAGGTGCAATTTCATGCTTAGTTTCTTCGTATAAAGTATGTGGTATAACACTAGCACTAGCTCCCATATCACATAAGCCATGATAACAATGATCTCCTATTTTAACAGAAATAACAGGCACGCCTACCACAGGTCTATGTTTATCTTTAGCACAAGGTTTGGCAATTCTAGCGGTTTCACCGCAAAAATGAATAACATGCCCATTAATATTATCAGCTAACAGATCTTTAACAATAGCAATATTAGGTTTAACTTTAACTTGTTCATGAGGTGTATAAGTTATAATATTACTTTTACGAACCACAGTTGAAGCTTTAGCATGATCCTTTATCCTAACAGGGAAAGGTGGTTTCTCAACATAAGAAGTAGGAACAATAGGATCATTATAAGTGACAGTCTTTTCTTCAACTTTAGTGGGTGCAGCTACTTTTACTTCTATGGGAGGATGATATTTAGACCACTTCTCCTTGGGGAGATCAACAAGTAGCAAAATATTCACAGAAAGAAGCTACTATCTCTGAGTCAAGTCCATATTTAGTGCTAAACTTACGGAAAATATCGGTATCCATAAAAGATTTAACACAATCAAACTTAGGTGTTATACCTGACTCCTTACCTTCGTCGAGATACCAATCTTCAGAGTTGCATTTAATTCTATCCAATAAATTCCATTTGAATTCAATAGTCTTCATCATAAAAGAGCCAGCACAAGAAGTATCGAGCATGATGCGATTGTTTTTAGAAAGCCGATCATAAATTTTTTGAAGAATTATTTCTTTTGAGAGCTCATGATTGGGGCATGAATATAACATTGATTTGAGCCTCCCCCAAGCTTGAGCGATGCTTTCTCCTTCGCGAGGCCAAAAATTATATATATAATTGCGATCACGATGAACAAGATGCATAGGATAATACTTTTGATGAAATTCCAGCTTCATTCGTTTATAGTTCCTTGATCCCGTGTCATCACATAGCCTATACCATGTCGATGCATCTCCCTTCAAAGATAAAGGGAAGACCTTCTTCTTAACAACATCATCGGGTATACCTGCAGGCTTAAATAATCCACAAACTTTATCCACGTAGAGTAGATGTTCATCCGGATGCTTTGTTCCATCTCCTGTAAAAGTATTGGCTAGCAGTTTTTCTAACATACCCGAAGGAACTTCAAAGGGAACATTTTCATTTTCAGTAGGTTCAGTAGGTTGAGGAGCAACTCTTTGCTCTACTGGTCGGGGTGAAGATACCCCGAACAAGCCCCTCAGAGGATTACTTTCCATAGTAACAAGTGACAGTAAATTTCAGCACAATATATAAATTTTTTTTCTTACCAAATTCCACCTACCAAAGGCGCTTCACTCCCCGGCAATGGCGCCAGAAAAGAGTCTTGATGCCCACAAGTATAGGGGATCTATCGTAGTCCTTTCGGTAAGTAAGAGTGTCGAACCCAACGAGGAGCAGAAGGAAATGATAAGCGGTTTTCAGCAAGGTATTCTCTGCAAGTACTGAAATAAGTGGTAACAGATAGTTTTGTGATAGGATAATTTGTAACGAGCAACAAGTAACAAAAGTAAATAAAGTGCAGCAAGGTGGACCAATCCTTTTTGTAGCAAAGGACAAGCCTGGACAAACTCTTATATAAGGAAAAGCGTTCCCGAGGACACATGGGAATATCATCAAGCTAGTTTTCATCACGTTTATATGATTCACGTTCGGTACTTTGATAATTTGATATGTGGGAGGACCGGTGCTTGGGTGCTGTTCTTACTTGAACAAGCACCCCACTTATGATTAACCTCTATTGCAAGCATCTGCAACTACAACAAAAGTATTAAGGTAAACCTAACCATAGCATGAAACATATGGATCCAAATCAGCCCCGTACGAAGCAACGCATAAACTAGGCTTTAAGCTTCTGTCACTCTAGCAACCCATCATCTACTTATTACTTCCCAATGCCTTCCTCTAGGCCCAAATAATGGTGAAGTGTTATGTAGTCAACGTTCACATAACACCACTAGAGGCTAGACAACATACATCTCATCAAAATATCGAACGAATACCAAATTCACATGACTACTAATAGCAAGACTTCTCCGATGTCGCCAGGAACAAACGTAACTACTCACAAAGCATATTCATGTTCATAATCAGAGGGGTATTAATATGCATAAAGGATCTGAACATATGATCTTCCACCAAATAAACCAACTAGCATCAACTAGAAGGAGTAATCAACACTACTAGCAACCTACTAGTACCAATCCCGGACTTGGAGACAAGAATTGGATACAAGATATGAACTAGGGGTTTGAGAGGAGATGGTGGTGGTGAAGATGTTGATGGAGATTTCCCTCTCCCGATGAGAGGAGCGTTTGTGATGATGATGGTGATGATTTCCCCCTCCCGGAGGGAAGTTTCCTCGGCAGAACAGCTCTGCCGAAGCCCTAGATTGGTTCCGCCTCGTGGCGGCGGAGTTTAGTCCCGAAAGGTTGCTTATGATTTTTTCCTCAACGAAAGACCTCATATAGCAGAAGATGGCCATCGGAGAGCCAACAGGGGGCCCACGAGGCAGGGGGCGCGCCCTGGGGGGTAGGGCGTGCCTCCCACCCTCGTGGCCAGGTGGGTCCCCCTCTGGTGAACTTCTTCCGCTCAATATTTTTTATTATTTCTGTGGTGGAATTGTCACGGCAGATGTCCTCTTGCAAGGACTTGTTCGTGGAGCCATCTCAACTAGGAAGCTTAAAGGGGTTAATCGGGACAAAGGACACGAGAGATTTATACTAGTTCAGCCCCTTACGGTGAAGGAAGGCCTACATCTAGTTGGGTTGGTATTGCTTGAGGTTTCGATGACCAGGGAGCGAGATACGCTATGCCTGGCTCTCGAGGAGTTGTTTCTTGCCCTAAGCCACTGGCGGGTCGTCCCCTTATATACACGGGTTGACGCTGTGCGGCCTACAGAGTCCCGGCCGGCTCATAAACAGTGTCCGGCTCGGCGACTAGTTACTTCTACCTTACAATACAAGTTATACCATCATGGCGGTTTATCTTTATGGGCTTCAGAGTTGCCAGTGGGCCTTTAGGCCCTTTAGTGAACCGCCATCTTCATGCCTTGGTCTTGGGCTTCCGATGAGCCTCTCTTTACGTAACCCGGCCCCTCCTGGCCGGCTTACACAAATAGTTATATCCCCAATATTAGGCCCGAGATTGATTTGAACCGGTTCATGTCAATCTTATGAACTGGCCTTTAGTCTTCTCTCTTGTGTGAAAATTGTAACCCGCCGTGACGTCATCATCTGGACCCGCGTTAAATCATCGTGACGTCATCTTCAATAAAACTTATATTTTAATTCATCATATCTTCAACGGATCTCTGCCTTTACTGACCCTCCCGAAAATCGAGGCGTCGGGGCCGCTGGATAATGATGTCTTGGTCTCCTTGTTTCTCGCGCCGTCTCAGTCGGCCCTCCTTATAAATAAACGCGACCTAGGTCTTTTTCATTTCCCCGGGTCGTCTTCTTCCTCGCACCTCCTTCTCTGTCGCTCAAGCTCCGCCGCCGCCGCCGTCAAACCCCTCGTCTTCACCGACTCAGGCCACTGCATCACCCTGATTTTGACCATAAAACGATGGCGACCCTCCGCAGCTCTTCCACATCTGTAAGTTCCTCCTTTCCCCTTTCTCAGATCTGCACTGAAGTCATCTTGAGTTCGTCGGCATTCATTGCCGCCCGACGCAAACCTTCATTAGTTCTCACCTCCAAGCCTTGCTCAGACCGTGAAAACCACATAGAACTGCTACGGAGGATGTTTCATGCTTATTCTGTACGAAAACAGATCTCATTTTCTTGTTTTGGAATCCCTCCTTGAGTATATAAACTTCCCTGTACTATTTTAGGTCTAGAAATTTTCCTTTCCAGGGCATCGTTTGATCCAAAATAATAATTGCAATCTGTGAAACCTGTTTGCTCCACACTTAGCCAAAAATTGCGTCTGTTGACTCTGTTTCAGCCATAGTAATTCGTGTAGCCGGTTTAAGATAACACCGACTGTCAGCTCCGCTTGCTTCTGGCGACTTAAGAAAACCTTAATCATCTTTAATACCTGCAGCTGTTTAAACATTATCGCATAGCTACCTGTATGTCATTAGGCCCCTTCTTAAGCCTCCATCTTGAATAAACCCACAGTGTTTTCCTCCGGGTTATTATTAAAACGGAAAAATTCCTTTATCTTGTTGTAGGCGTCGATTTACACAATGGAACCCAAAGCCGTCAAACCTCCGGTGACTTGCAACTGGATCCCATCCATTGTTACAGAGAGAAAACTGTCCGAGTTTGTAAAGTCTGGCCATCTGCCCAAGAAGGATGTCATGTCTTATCATGCTCCTGACCCATCTAAGGAGAAACCTCAACCCAAGGAAGGGGAGGTGATCATTTTTACCGATCACATGAGCCGGGGATTTGCTCCTCCCAGTTCAAAATTCTTTAGAGACATTTTGCACTTTTTTGACTTAAGACCTCAAGACATCGGGCCCAATTCCATGTCAAATATCTACAACTTCCAAGTTTTCTGTGAGGTCTACCTTGGAGAAGAGCCCAGCCTACTTTTGTTCAGGGAATTATTCTATCTGAATCGGCAGAATGAGCGCGCCAACGGGCCCAGTCTGGAACTCGGTGGCATATCGATTCAAAGGCAGAGAGACTGCCTGTTCCCTTATGCTGAATTGCCGAGTCATCCAAAGGACTGGAACCAGACATGCTTTTATTGCCAGGATTCTTCTCCGGCTGGTGAAAACCCGCTGCCCGGCTTCCGTGCGTTGCGCCTTGAATCTACTCACCCGCTGCCGGATAAGTTGACTGCCATTGAACGTCTGCCACTCACCCCCAAGATCAAGAAGATTAAAGCTCTCTTGGGGAACGGCTTGGATGGTATTGACCTGGTCCGAGTCTGGGTTGCGTGGAGAATAATTCCGTTAAGCCGCCGCCCCGGCTTAATGTGTGATTACTCAGGCGACAAAGATGACCCTTAGCGTCATAGTCCTGACGACTTACCAGATGACGTTGTGGAAGCTACAACTCAGTCTCTGTTGAAGGAGGGCACGGTGAATAGTAACGCCTTAGGCTTACTCCCCTTTTGCAAGAAGAACTCGGCCCCTGCAGTACGTTTCCAGCCGTCGGGTTATGTTTATCATGTTATACTGTATCCTTACTCTTAACCCTTTATAACCTTTTACAGGCAAACGACAACTTCTGGAAAGTCCAGTATGATCATGAGGCGGCCAAGCAAGCCAGGGCAGCCAAGAGAGTCGAAAGGAAAACCGCCAAGCCCACCACTTCAAGGAAAAGGAAACCAAGCGCTTCTGAGATGTTTCAGCTTGATGATTCTGATGATAATGAGGAAGAGGTAACTTTTCAATTTCCTTTTCTCCTTTATCATTTCCTTACTGATATTTAACCTTCTTTCAGGAGGACACGGGCAACAGTCAACCCGTAGAGGAAGAGGTAACTATAATCTCCTCCGACTCCGAGCTTCGGCCGCGTCAGAAAATTCGAAGAGTAACCCGGAAAGTAAGATTTTCACATCCTTTGGCTTACCAAGACCCTGACTTTCTTTTGAAGCAACAGCAATTTGAAAGCCGGAGGCAGACCCGGACCAGCAAGGATGCAGAGCTCTCCTCCGGCTTGCCTGATACAACCAGGAAGCGTCGGACTGAGGTTATCTCCGACTTATCCCCTTTTTTACCTTTGGCAGGTCTAATCCGTCAACCTCTCAATTCGTCTGACTCCAATTATTAGGATACATCTCCTTCATCCGGCGAGTCTATGCAGTCAAACATGCCGGCTTTTAAGACTGCCCCTGGGTAATATAAATTTGTTTACCTTATGCTCTTCCTTATGTCTCTGTATTTATTTTTCCGTTTTGTCCATAGCGTGCAAGTGAAGGCCAGGAAGAAAGCAAACAAAGATAAGCCGGCCCAGGACCCTGTTGTAACTGAGCCGGCGCTTGGAACGGTCGCACCTGATACTTCTGTTCATGAGCCGCCGCCTCCATTATCTCATGATGCTCCTGTATCCTTTTTTGACCCGCCTACTGAACAAGTCATCAATGATTCTGTTAACCCGGAGGCTCCTAGCCCCACCAAGGCAGATGACCCGGAAGTTGAGTTTCTGAAGACTCAATTTGTTGAGCCGGCACAGCCCACTGTACTCGCCAAATGCTCTGCTAAGGAGGATTTATTAGAACGCCGTAAGGCCAAGATGGATATCACCAACTATACTCATTTGAGTATTGGAGAAATTGTCTCGGGTTACATCAACCAAGTGCAGAACAGCCGTGACCTGGAGATTGACATGGTGAAGCAAATACAACAAAAATCTGAGGTATGACTTATGCTTCCTTACTTTTAAGCACACTTACTGTACTAGCCCCCAAGTCTATTGCTTATGAGTAAATATGCTGTAGACTTAGAAAAATTGTTAGAGCTATTTGTCCGACTTAAAATAAAAAATACTTAAACCGGCTGTAACACAATACCTTTAACTTGCGATACACATTAGCCCCCAAGTGCTGAGCATCTTTGCTTGTAAAGTGCTTGGGACTTTAAGATTAGGATTGGCTTAACCGTTTAGAAAGCTTCGGTATACATTAGCCCCCAAGTGCCAAGCATCTTTGCTTGCAAAATGTTTGGGACTTTAATTTACTTATCATGATTCTGACCGTAACCCGGGATAATGCAGGCCACCATAAGTAAATTTGAATCAGAGATTGCTGACCTTAAGAGCCGCCTGTCAGCCCAGGAACTTGAAATTTAAAATGCCAACTCCAAGTTTGAATTCAGCGTCTCTGAACAAGAGAAGTTGAGGAAGAATTTTGAAGCGGATAAGAAAATCTGGGCTGATGAAAAAGCCTTACTGGTGACCCGGGCCGAGACAGCAGAAGCACCACTTGCAGAAGTAAATACCGAACTGTCCGGCTTAAAAGATCAGATATCTCAAATGGTCTCAGCAATCTTTGGTAAGTATCCATATATGAAAACTTAAATACCGCAAACCTTTCGTTGATAAATACCTTAATTCTTCTCTCCGGTTTACCTTATGCTTTTTAACAATATAGGCTCCAGGAGTACCAACCTTAAGCAAAACAAGCTGATCAAGCTGAAGGCAGTATATACACTGGTGGAACAACTTTACACTGGGTCACAACGTGCTCTGGCCGTTGTGGCTTTAACCAATGATGTTCCTTATCTTCTTCAAGATGTGCTGAAAAGGCTTGCCGTACTCCCTCAGCGGGTTCAAGAGCTAAGGCGGGCATCCGCGAGGGCCGGGGCTATAGCAGCATTGAGCCTGACTAAAGCATGGATTCCAGAACTAGACCCGGCCGACATTGCTCTTGGATACCCGAGTCTAAAGGAGGATGTCACCTTATTTGACGAAGTAGACTTTACCGCCTGTGTGAAAGACATACGCCCGGTGGCGACTCTTATTGGCAATGATACTGATCTGACCAAATATCAGCCGGGTTACGATAGGGAGAACCGGAGGATTCCAACACCTCATTACCATGAAGTCAGCCTGGTTCCTCCAACTCGTAAGCACACTTTTGCCCCTGACGTCAACCCAACTGGTTTAATCGATGATGAAGCTGAGTTTGAAGCCTTGAGTGGCATTGACTGGGCCTCATCAACCTTCCAGGACAGGGCAGCTGGTGGAGAGGCGGAGAAGGATAACCCGGAAGCTTCAGGTCAACCCAAGAGTAAATCGCCAGGCGCCACATGCTTATGTCTTTGTAGAAAAAACAATGCCTCATCATTCAGACTCGGGGAGTCTTGTAATAGAGTAGGAAATACTTTTGAATTTTGTCATGGCTTCGCGCATGCTTATGATGCTTAATACGTGCATAAGCCGCCGTCACTACGCACTCGCAGTTTATAGGAGTCTGTTATGTCCTTGCAGAAATATCTTGTATTGTTCTGCACATAAGATAAACAGAAATCCCTTGGCAACTTATCGCTTTGGAGGGTCACATAAGCTTCTGATAACCCAGAATATACACCGAATAATTACAGGAAATCCAACTTATGATTAAACTTAATAGATGTAACCATAATGATATACCTGTGATGCTTACGGTTACCTTTCCGGCTTATATAAGCCAATCCCCTGAGGGTAAGTTTAACTCCAGAAAATTGCAGTATCCTCCGTTGTATTTTCAAGAGGGTCTCAATATAGTCAAATATTGACACTCAGAAAATATGATGAATAATAAACAAAAGTTAAAAGGCCTCTGATTTGAATACGATTAGTAAACCGTTCCAAAGGGGTTGAGCTAAGATTCGGATACGATCATATAGCCCCCAGTGGCTGTGGCGATGCCGATCAAGTGGGTATCGACAGCTATGTTCTCTTTGGTTCGAATACGACCTATGTTTGAACAGGAAGCCCCCAAGTGACCATAAGAGTTGTTTAATGATGCTGATTCGAATATGATCCACGTCAGACCCAAAGGGGTTAAGCTATGATTCAAATATGATCAAGAAGCCCCCAAGTAGGTTTGGCAGTATGCCGATCAAGTGGGTATCGACAGCTGTGTTCTCTTTGGTTCGAATACGACCTATGTTTGAACAGGAAGCCCCCAAGTGACCACGGCTAGATTCAGATATGATCATAAGCCGGACCAAAGGAAAGCCGGATTCAGATATGATCCGCTTCTCCTTGGTTATCTCCACCACCTGACAAAGAAAACACATAAACGTTTTTTGGGAGTGGAAAAAAGGACAGAGGTCCTGCTTTATTGCTTTATGTAATATATACATAGTATAAATATATACACATTAGAGCTGGTGGCTCAAGTATAGTAAGGCCGAAGGTGAGCGATATTCCACGGCCAGCGGGTCTCCTCCTCCGACTTACGTGAGTCTTTGTGCTCTCGAACATCGATAAGGTAGTATGACCCGTTGTTCAGATTCTTGCTGACCACAAAGGGTCCTTCCCAAGGAGGGGATGGCTTGTGCATGTCAGATTGATCCTGGATGAGCCGGAGCACTAAGTCGCCTTCCTGAAAGGTTCTGGACCTAATCCGGTGGCTGTGGTAGCGGCGCAGGTCCTGCTGGTAAATCTCCGAGCGGGCTATTGCCAAGTCTCGCTCTTCGTCCAAGAGGTCAAGTGCATCTTGACGAGCTTTTTCGTTGTCAGCCTCGACGTAAGCCGCCACCCGGCCCGAGGTGAGTCATGCCGGATGTCACTTGGCAGAACCGCCTCTGCTCCGTACACCATGAAGAAAGGTGTGTAACCCGTGGATCTGTTAGGTGTAGTGTTGATGCTCCAAAGTACAAAGGGTAACTCCTCCACCCAACAACCCGGCGTCCGCTGTAAGGGGACCAAGAGCCGGGGCTTGATACCTTTCAAGATCTCCTGATTGGCTCTTTCTGCTTGGCCATTGGATTGAGGATGAGCCACAGCCGAAACGTCAAGCCGGATATGCTCTCGTTGACAGAACTCTTCCATGGCTCCTTTGGAGAGGTTAGTGCCGTTATCAGTTATGATACTATGTGGAAAGCCAAAACGAAAAATCACCTTTTTCATGAACTGGACCGCCGTGGCTGCATCACACTTACTGACTGGCTCCGCCTCAACCCACTTTGTAAACTTGTCAACTGACACCAAGAGGTGTGTCTTTTTATCTTTAGACCTTTTGAAAGGTCCGACCATGTCAAGCCCCCAGTCTGCAAACGGCCAAGTAATCGGAATCATCCTCAATTCTTGAGCCGGCACATGAGCTTGTCGTGAGAACTTCTGACATCCGTCACATTTACTGACCAGACCTTCTGCATCAGCATGAGCCGTCAGCCAATAAAACCCATGACGGAAAGCCTTGGCCACAAGAGATTTTGAGCCGGCATGATGACCACAATCGCCTTCATGAATCTCACGAAGGATCTCCTGACCCTCCGCAGGGGACACGCAACGCTAAAACGCTCCAGTGACGCTGCAGTGATGTAACTCGCCATTAACAATTGTCATGGACTTGGATCGCCGGACGATTTGTCTTGCCAAAGTCTCATCTTCAGGCAACTCTCCCCGGGTCATGTAAGCCAAGTAAGGCATTGTCCAATACGGGATAACGTGGAGAGCTGCCACCAGCTGTGCCTCCGGGTCTGGTATTGCCAGATCTTCCTCTGTAGGTAACTTAACAGAGGGATTATGCAAAACATCAAGAAAGGTGTTAGGTGGCACCGGCTTACGCTGAGATCCCAGCCGGCTTAAGGCATCAGCCGCCTCATTTTTCCTTCGATCAATGTGTTCCACCACATAACCCTTGAAGTGCCCAGCCACAGCGTCAACTTCATGATGATAAGCCGCCATAAGGGGATCTTTGGAGTCCCACTTGCCTGACACCTGTTGAGCCACAAGGTCTGAGTCGCCTAAGCACCTTACCCGGCTCAAGTTCATTTCTTTGGCCATCCGGAGACCATGGAGTAAGGTCTCGTACTCAGCTGCATTGTTAGTACAAGGGAACATAAGCCGGAGCACATAACAGAATTTGTCACCTCGAGGGGAAGTTAATACGACCCCAGCCCCCGAGCCTTCCAGCTGCCTGGACCCATCAAAGTGAATAGTCCAATATGTGTTATCGGGCTTCTCCTCAAGTGCCTGTAGCTCTGCCCAGTCATTGATAAAATCCACCAAGGCTTGAGACTTAATGGCAGTACGTGGCACATACTTCAAACCATGAGGCCCGAGCTCAATGGCCCACTTGGCGACTCGTCCTGTGGCCTCTCTGTTCTGGATGATGTCTCCCAAGGGGGCAGAACTCACCACAGTGATAGGGTGACCTTGGAAGTACTGTTTCAGCTTCCGGCTTGCCATGAACACCCCGTAAACCAGCTTCTGCCAATGAGGATACCTTTCCTTTGACTCAATGAGCACCTCACTGACGTAATAAACCGGCCGTTGAACCGGATGCTCCTTACCAGCCTCCTTGCGTTCCACCACAATTGCAACGCTGACAGCTCGTGAATTAGCAGCCACGTATAATAGCAAAGACTCTTTGTCAATGGGAGCTGCAAGAATCGGCGGCTCAGATAACTGCCTTTTCAAATCCTCAAAAGTAGCATTAGCAGCATCACTCCAGACAAAGGTGTCTGCCTTCTTCATCATCTGATACAACGGCAGGGCCTTCTCACCTAACCGGCTTATGAATCGGCTTAAAGCAGCAACACGACCCGCCAGTCGTTGAACATCATTGATACACGCCGGTTTAGCCAAAGACGTGATTGCTTTGATCTTCTCTGGATTAGCTTCAATGCCCCTGTTTGAGACCAAGAATCCCCAAAGCTTGCCTGCAGGTATGCCAAAGACGCACTTCTCCGGGTTAAGCATCATCTTGTAAACCCGGAGGTTATCAAAGGTTTCTCTGAGATTAGATATCAGGGTTTCCGTCTCTCTGGACTTCACCACTATGTCATCCACATAAGCATGAACATTGCGCCCAATTTGATTGTGGAGACAATTCTGTACACACCGCTGATAAGTCGCCTGGGCACTCTTGAGCCCAAAAGGCATAGACACATAGCAGAAGGCTCCAAATGGAGTGATGAAAGCCGTCTTCTCCTGTTCCTCAACTGCCATTTTGATCTGATGATAACCAGAGTAAGCATCCAAAAAACTCAAACGCACACAACCCGCCGTAGCATCAATGATTTGATCAATACGGGGGAGAGCGAAAGGATCAGCCGGACAAGCCTTATTTAAGTCCGTGTAATCCACACACATCCGCCAGGTGCCGTTTTTCTTGAGCACGAGCACCGGGTTAGCCAACCACTCCGGGTGAAAAACTTCAATAATGAACCCAGCCGCCAAGAACCGGGCGACCTCATCTCCAATAGCTTTTCGTCGTTCCTCATTGAATCGCCGCAGAAACTGCCTGACCGGCTTATACTTCGGATCAATATTAAGAGTGTGCTCAGCGAGTGCTCTCGGTACACCCGGCATGTCAGAAGGCTTCCATGCAAAGATGTCCCGATTCTCACGGATGAACTCGATGAGCGTGCTTTACTATTTAGGATCCAAGTTGGCACTGATGCTGAATTGCTTAGATGAATCGCCTGGAGTAAAATCAACAAGCTTAGTCTCTGCAGCTGACTTAAACTTCATGGCCAGGTCATGCTCTGTAGTCGGCTTCTTGAGGGAGGTCATATCCGCCGGGTCAACGTTATTTTGGTAAAACTTGAGCTCTTCTGCTGCACAGACAGACTCAACATAAGCCGCGTCGCCTTCTTCGCATTCCATGACTATCTTTCGACTTCCATGCACAGTGATGGTGCCCTTGTAACCCGGCATCTTGAGCTACAAGTAAACATAACACGGCCGCGCCATGAACTTGGCATAAGCCGGCCGCCCGAACAAAGCGTGATATGGACTCTTGATTTTGACCACCTCAAAGGTTAACTTTTCAGCCCTGGAATCATGCTCGTCTCCAAAAGCCACCTATAGCTCAATCTTACCCATAGGATACGCCGACTTACCAGGCACCACTCCATGGAAGACGGTGTTGGAAGTCCTTAAGTTCTTGTCAGTTAAGCCCATGCGCCGAAAGGTCTCGTAATAGAGGATGTTGATGCTGCTACCTCCATCCATGAGCACCTTAGTAAATTTGTAACCACCAACCTGCGGTGCCACTACCAGGGCTAGTTGACCCGGATTATCAACCCGGAGAGGGTGATCCTCCCTGCTCCAGACAATGGGCTATTCCGACCACCGTAAGTAACGAGGGACTGCCGGCTCAACAGAGTTCACAGCCCTCTTATGAACTTTCTGATCACGTTTACACAAACTTGTGGTGAACACGTGATACTGTCCACTGTTTAGCTGTTTTGGATGGCTCTGATAACCCGACTGCTGCTGCTGCTGACCTCCTTGACTAGGCTGCTGTTGGTTATAACCACCCTGGTTCCCCTGGAAACCGGAACTTGAACCGCCGCCCGGGCCATGAAAGCCGCCAGCTCCTGAGCCGCCGCCCGGGCCTTGATTGCCATCAAACGTATTAGAATTCTTGAAAGCCTTCATGATTGCGCAATCCGTCCATAAATGAGTCGCTGGCCGTTCCCGGGTGCCGTGTTTCGGGCAGGGCTCATTGAGCAGTTGCTCAAGAGACGCACCTGACCCACCAAAACGAGGGGGTGGCTTTCCCTTGCGCTTCTGATTGTTACCCTGTGCATTGGCCACAAACTCCGGGTTATCGTCCGCCTTACGCTTGTTGCCTCCTTGATTCACCGGGTTATGCTACTGACCCTTTCCATTGCCGTTCTTCTTTCCCTTCCTTGTCTTTTCCTCATCAGACGCGGGATCCTTGGTACTATCAAAATCGGCATACTTGACTAAAGCCGCCATCAGCGTCCCCATGTCATTGCAATCACGCTTAAGGCGCCCCAGCTTCTGTCTCAGAGGCTCAAAGCGGCAATTTTTCTCTAGCATGAGAACTACTGAGCCGGCATCCATCTTGTCAGACGAATGTATTATCTCTTTGACCCGGCGCACCCAATGAGTCATGGATTCGCCTTCCTCCTGCTTACAATTCGTCAAGTCCACAATCGACATAGACTGCTTGCAAGTGTCCTTAAAGTTCTGGATGAAACGAGCCTTTAGCTCGGCCCATCAACTAATAGAATTGGGTGGTAAGCCTTTTAACCAAGAACGGGCCGTTCCGTCCAACATCATGGTGAAGTATTTAGCCATCGCTGCGTCACTAACCTCCAGCAGCTCCATGGCCATCTCATAACTTCCAATCCATGCCCCAGGCTGTAAGTCGGCCGTATAATTCGGCACCTTTCGAGGCCCCTTGAAATCCTTGGGCAGACGTACATTGCGTAGAGCCGGTACCAGACAAGGAACTCCTCCGGTTCTCGTAGCAACTCCCGCCTCAACAGAAGTCATTGGATAAGCCGGTAAGTCCTTTTAGTCTGCTAGCTGAGCCGCTAGATGAGCCGCCCGCTCGTCCTCCTGACGTATTCGATCCTGCACCGGGTTATACCCGCCAAGCTGGTTCCAGCGCTGAGCACTGCTTGACAAGGCCTCTGACTCCATGTGTCTACTGTAACTCGGGCTCCGGTTTCGACGAGGCGGAGCTAACCAAGGCGGAGGAGTTGAGTGGATCCTATCCCGGCTGTAGGAGTAGGTCTCCTGCTGAGCCAGAGCTGTTTGGACAAGTTCCCTGATCCTTCGGGTCTCCACCGCCGTCGGATCATCACCGTCCACTGGGAGAGCCGCCAAACGCGCTGACGCTGCGATTAAGTTCTCCATGGGGTTGGAGAAGTGACCCGGTGGTATTGGTACGTAACGGGGCGGTGCCATATTGCCGTGACGCGGCGCCGTCACCTGTGGCTGGACCGGGCCTCCCGCTCCGGATGTCATAAACTGATCTGCACCTGGCGGGTTACTTGGGCCGGCTCCGGGTGTAGCAAAGAGATTCCGGGGATCATAAATCTGAGGTAAGCGGGACTGAGTTTTCTGATGTCTCCTCCTCATTACCTCATTAGATGCGTTCAGGCTCAACATGAGCTGAAAAGCGTCTGCTTGAAGCTGCTGCACCCGTGCGTCCAAAACCGCCCGCTCTGTGGCCAATCTAGTATCTTCAGCTACTAAGGTTTCCTTGACCTGAGCGATTTCTTCACGAACCCGTGCCACCTCTGCGTCATGCTCATCTTGATTTGCAGGGATGACTGTAACAGTCAATAGGGCCGTAAGCCTATCCATAAGATCCATCAACACCTGAGCCGGTGAGCGCACAGGGCCTCCTGCCCCGGCTGCTCCTAACCCGGATGTTATCACTGCTGAGGCCGTAGAATTTTGGCCGGGTTGTGTACCAGCTGTCGTGGTTTTGTCACGGCAGATGTCCTCATGAAAGGACTTAGTCGTGGAGCCATCGCGATGGGTTAGCTTGAAGGGGTTAAAGCGGACACAGGGACGCAAGAGGGTTTTATACTAGTTCGGCCCCTTCGATGAAGGTAAAAGCCTACGTCTAGTTGTGATGGAATTGATGGGGTTTCGATGACTAAGGAGCAAACAAGCTTCGCCTAAGTCTCGAGTTGTTGTTGTTGTTGTCTGTCCTTGAACCGCCGCCGGGTCGTCCCCTTATATACATGGGTGACGCCCGTCGGTTCACAGAGTCCCAACACCGGTTCATACTCGTATCCGGGTTGGTCTCTCCTTATTCCTAACTTACAATACAAGTTTACATACAAAGCCGGTTTGCGGCTACAAGTCCTAAACCGACTACCGGCCTTGGGCCCTTATCTGCCTCTTTGGGCTTTAACACCCTTGAACTACTGATGAAGTTAACCCGGCCCAGATAGGCCGGTTTATGCCCAATAGTAATATCCCCAACATTAGGCCCCAGATTGATTTGAAAAGGTTCATGTTAATCCTTAGCAGAAATCTTCATCTTCAACATCTTCTTGCAATTGTTGAACCGCCGTGATGTCATCTTCTCCCATTCTGTTAAACCGGGGTGACGTCATCCGTCATAAAGAAAGTATCCATGATATCTCTTCATTTTAATAGATCTGCGAAAATCGAGGCGACTGCTCCGTTCTGTGGCCCTTGGTTTGTCGCGCCTGACACATGTCCTTTTGCTTTATAAATAAGACCGAAGGGTCATTTCCTTTCTTCCCTTCGTGCCTTCTCTTCTTCTTCTTCCTCGCGTCGCCAGCTTCAGAGCTCCGCTGCCGCCGTCGTCTCCAGCACCAACTTTGGCCGCTGCATCAACCTGAACGCACCAGAAAACCGCGGCGATCTCCCGCATCTTCCCCAGCTTTGGTAGGTCCTTTGCTCTTCTCAACCTAGATTTGTTCTAGGGTTTCATGTTCTTGCGGTGCTCATCAACTGTTCATATTCATGTATTAGCTCCTGGATAGATCTGTGAAACCCTGCTCTGAATAACAGTAGCTTTTCGCATCCGCCTGTAGTTTCATGCTCAAGTCCATAGATCTCATCTATATATCTGTCCATTGATTCACTTCCGCTCTGCTTTAAGTCTTTGAATATTTTTTCTTTTCTGAACTCGCTTTAGATCCATCGCTGTAGCAAGACTTTGTGAAACCTGTTTCTGTATACTTAGCCATCCGCAACCTCAATTGATTCAATGTTTAGATCAGGCAGTTTAACTTAGTGTAGAAAAAAATTAATAAACTGGTATATACCATTAGTCCCCTTGTTGATCCGCCAGAACTCTTTAACCAGACACTGTCGCTTCATTGAACTCCGGTTTGGATGTAGCTGTCTCCGGTTTAACATTGTACACACCAGTGCACACTTGTCCCAACACATGCTTGAACCGGAATTACTTATTTGTAGATTTCATCATGGCCAAACAAATATATGAGTGCAACTGGGCTCCTTCTCGCGTCACAGAAACTCAATTGAACAATCTGGTCCTGACTGGCGCTTTAAGCAGCAAAGACACCATCCACTGGAGGGTCCCTGGTAAAGAATGTCCGCCCACACCTCAAGAGGGAGAGGTTGTCGTTTTTGCAGATCACTTAGCCCGGGGTTTTAGTCCGCCCGGTTCAAAATTCTATCGGGATGTCTTAGCCAATTTTCAACTCCGCCCGCAAGACACGGGCCCCAACTCTGTTACCAACATATGCCACTTCCAAGTTCTCTGTGAGGCATACTTTCAAGAGGAACCCACAGTTGAGTTGTTCAGAGACTGCTTCCACCTAAACCGCTGCACAGAATTCACCGATGGTTCCAATACGGAATTGGGTGGTGTGGCGATTCAGAAAAGGAAGAAGGTCACTTACCCTCACGCCAAACTGCACAGCCACCCCAAGGAGTGGAATCAAACATGGTTCTATTGCAAAGACACCTCCCCTGCTAATGAAAATCCTTTGCCTGGCTTTCGTCCTGAGCGGCTTAGCAATACACACCCCTTTCCGCAAAGGTTGACTGCCAAGGAGAGAAGTAAATACGCTCCTCAACTATCCAAGCTTAGAGCCTTCATGGCCAACGGTTTACCAGGAATTGATCTCGCACGCTGTTGGATATCATGGAGCATACTACACCTCAGCCAGCGCTCCGGTTTGATGTGCAAGTATACTGGTAATGTCGATGATCCACTCCGACATATTAACATCCAGCTCAAAGATGACGAGGTCACAGAAGCTATGAAGAAAATGTTGAACAAACCGGAACACCTCTGCGCTCGAACCGGCCTGCTTCCCTTCTGTGCTACCAACAAACCGCCAGCTGTAAGATTTTGACTGTACTTTTTTACTGAACCTGTCATTGTTATTCCCGTATATTCTTTAATATCAACTGCTGCTTAAATAGGGCGATGATCCGTTTTGGAGCAAGAAGCTTCCTCAGGAGAAACCAGAAAAGCCAGACAAATCGGAAAGACCAATCTGGCCAAAGACCAAAGTCGTTAAGAGGCCTGCTCATAAGAGGAAAACCACTGCATCTTCTGATCCGCCCGCTGACGATGATGTGGGTAATCCGGACCTTGAGGTAGAACTTGATTTACTTGGCTTACTTTTTACACACCTTATTGATGATAATATTTGTCAGGATGATGCTGAGGCTAGTCATGCTGACGCTGCAGAGGTAATTACTCTCTCTTCTAATTCGAACCTTTTGCCTTTACTAAAAATTCGTCAGGCAAACCGGAAAGTTAAATTTTCTCATCCTCTTGCTTACTTGGATCCCAAATTTCTTATGAAGACCCAACAGCACGAAGCTCGCCGCACAACTCGGCACAGCGGCCAGGTAGTTACTTCCGCCGGTTTACCGAATAGTCCGGTTCGGAAACGCCGTTCAGAGGTCTCTAATTTGCTTGTCAGTACTTGTCCTAAAGCGGGCTGTTTTCGTCAACCGCTTAATCCATCTGACTCTGATTATCAGGTTACTTCCCACTCATCCTCTGGCGAGTCATCGGCTACTCAGCTGCCACCGCTGAAAACTGTGCTTGGGTAAGTTTATACTTAATATTTCTGGTGCGTTACTTTGTAACATACACTGTTTTTGACTTATCACTCCTTTTCAGGGCCAAGCCTAGGCCGAGCAAGAAGGCTCGCCTGGATAAAGCGGCCGAAGAAGAAACTGCCCCTGAACCGGATAACACCCCAGATCTTGAAGCGGCTATTCGTGAAGACGTGCCCAACGACCCGCCACTGCAAGATGAGGATTTTATTGCTGAAGAAAGGCCCGTTGGCGCCTCCGGTCCTGCCGACCAGCCCAGAAGTCCCATCCGGATTGAGAAATCCACCAGCCCATCCAAGACTACTGGTAAACCGACAGTCCCAGTGCAAACCGGTGACACCCAGGATGATGAAGTTGTTATTACTGGTGTTGGCCATACCGAGCCAAGCAATCCTGTCGCTTTCTCCAAACATACTGCCAAGGACGAATTTGCCGCAATGGGCAAGGGCAAGTGGAATGTCGATTTGGCGACTTATGCTGCTCTGAATGCCCAAGATCTTCATTCTGGCTACCTGAACCGGCTGTATACCAGTCGTGATTATGAAGCTGGCCGAGTGAATATGATGAAAGAGAAATTTGAGGTAACTTCCATATGCCTCTTCCTGCTTGGACATTTTAATCTTGCTGATTCTCCTAGCTCCCAAGGGCCGGTTTGTAATCTTCTTTCAAACCGGGACTTGTGAAATATAAAGCTGAATACTTCGGAATTTGCTGATGTAGCCCCCAAGGGCCGGTTCAACTTATCGTAGTTAAACCGGGACTTAAGTAAGTAATATTATAACATCAGAACTTATTTGAGAAAATAGCCATTAGCCCCCAAGTGCCAAGTTTAATACTTGTATTGAGCTTGGGACTTTGCAATCAATTGACAGTTGAAGATCAAATATGCATTAGCCCCCAAGTGCCAAGTGCATAACTTGTTATGTGGTTGGTACTTCAATTCTTGTACCGTTTGTTAAATCATATGATTGTCCGTATTCAGGCTAAGCTGAAGACCAAAGAAAGCCAACTCGCCAATCTTCAAGAAAATTTGAAATCCCAACTAGCTGAAACCTCAAAGGCGAAAGAGGAATTGACCAGCGCTTTAAGCGTCATGGAACAGCTTAAGGAGGGCTTCAAGAAAGAGCGGACGGATTGGGCCACTGAGAAGGCCGCTTTGACCAAGAAAATTGAAACTGCTGAAGCCGCCCTTAAACCGGTGGTGGATGAGCTATCCATCGTAAAGCGGCAAGTGCATGCCATGACTGCCGCCATCTTTGGTAAACGTCCTTTGACTTTTGTAATGACTTGGCCTTCCGATGATAGGCCCGATTTGTGAACTTCTTGTCATGTTGCAGGCACACGCATTGGTCACTTGGGGTCAGATGTTCGGATGAAATTGAAAGCCGCCTACACCTTAATCGAACAGCTGTATACTGGAGCGCAGCGGATCATCTCTACTGCATCACATAACAATCCGGCGCCCACTTTAATTCAAGATACTCTTAAGAGGTTGACAATGCTTCCCGCCCGGGTTGAAGAGCTAAAGAAATCTGCTACTCGAACCGGTGCCATCAATGCCTTAATCCGGGCAAAAGCATGGGTGCCGGATTTTGATCCTGTTGAGGCAGCTCAGGGCTATCCCAGTTTGAAGGAAGATGGCTCAGAGTTCAATGAAGATGACCTGAGAGCGATAAAAACCGAGCAGTGCGCCCTCTGGCTTGCCAATTGGTGGAAGAAGCAGACTTGTCGCATTATCAAGCTGAATATAATAATCAAAACAAACGAGTGGCTGCACCAATTCCTGAAGCGGGGAATCTGATCCCTCCAATCCGTAAGCATACTTACGCTCCTGATATTGAACCATCTTCACTGATCCATGACGAAGCTGTCTTTCAAGCCTTAATGGGAATCGACTGGACCACTATTGACTTCCAGCCACTGGGTTGGGAAGAAGAAGCTGAAGCAGCGCAGGACGACCCACAACCATCAGACCAGGGCGGTGAACAGGCTTGAACCGGAGACCGGTTTAAATGGCTTCTTTATTATATTCCGCCAAGAAAAACAATGATCTTATTTGGGCACCATGTTGCCTTGTAATAGGATAGCCAATACTCTTGCTTTTGAGATGCCTTCGTGCATAGGTGCTGGTACTTTTGTTTGATTGATCGAAACCTTCAATCTATATTTCCTGCAATCACAAAATCTTAAACTGCCGCGGTGGTTGTTCCGCCAGCCGGTTTATGACTTTTACATATATATGCAATGAAATTGAGGTATGTGATCAAATTTTGTGATACAAAATACCTGCCATTACTGGGCATGGAGTTGGCTTAGCCACTCTTGAAGCGGAGGTTTACAAACCTAGACCGTCAAAGGAGAAAACAACTCCTGTGTATTCAATACTGGTTTATCATGTAAACCGGGCCGGGTTATGATAAACACCCTGCTACTCCATAATGGGATGTTAACAGAAAAAGTCAAACCGGGCAAATAATCCCCGGATTAAAAATGGACCGTGTCCCGTCAATTGACAGTTTGAATCGGTTTTAAAACATTGTCGGTTTAAAAATGCAACAAAGATAAAGCAATAGTTATTAAGAAAATATTGAAGCAAAGGCAATTATAAAACCGTTTGCAAAAGGAGGCTTTACTGAGCCGATCAGATGGTGTTACCATGGTCGGACGCGACCAAGCTCCCGATAGGTGTAGCTATGGTTCAAGTCAGCCAGGTCCCCAAATGAAACCGTGGCATTATGCCGATCAAGAGGCGTGGCAATGGTTCGGGTTCGACCAAGCCCCCAAGTGATTCTATGGCCTTAGGACGATCAAGAGGCGTGACTGGTTCAGACTTGACCATGTCCCCATGTGATCTGGTGGCGAATCGCCTATCAAAAGGTGTTGCATTGGTTCGAACACGACCAAGCCCCCAAGTGATGTTTATAAAATTTTCCAGGGGTAAACCGGAGGCGCTTTAAGACAGAAAAACTCCGTGTAACCACGCATGATGTAAAAGAACAGATACCCCGCTTTAGCTGAGGCTCCGGTGTATTATATTAATCATAATATATACACTGTCATAATATGTACATAAGGAGAGCCGATGGCTTAGGTATAGTAAGGCCGAAGATGAGCTATGTTCCACGGCCTGTTGGTCTCCACCTCTGATGTGCGTGAGTCTTTATGCTCTCGAATATCGATCAGATAGTATGACCCGTTGTGCAGATTCTTGCGGACCACGAAAGGTCCCTCCCAAGGTGGGGATAACTTATGCATATCAGTCTGATCTTGGATGAGCCGAAGCACCAAATCTCCTTCTTGAAAGGTTCTGGTTCTAACTCGGCGACTGTGATAACGACGAAGATCCTGTTGGTAAATCGCCGAGCGGGCAGCTGCTATGTCACGCTCTTCATCCAACCGGTCCAAAGCGTCTTGCTGTGCTGTCTCGTTGTCCGCTTCAACATAAGCCGCCACACGAGGTGAATCGTGACGGATATCACTAGGGAGAACTGCCTCCGCTCCATAGACCATGAAGAACGGTGTGTATCCTGTTGATCTGTTGGGTGTGGTATTGATGCTCCATAACACAGATGGCAACTCTTCTACCCAACAACTCGGTGTTCTCCGCAAAGGAACCATAAGCCGGGGCTTGATGCCTCTCAAGATCTCCTGATTAGCTCTTTCTGCTTGACCATTGGACTGTGGGTGCACCACTGATGAAACGTCAAGTCGGATGTGCTCACGTTCACAGAACCCCTTCATGTCACCTTTGGACAAATTCGTACCATTGTCTGTTATGATACTGTGTGGAAAGCCAAACCGGAAAATCACCTTTTTGATGAACTGAACTGCCGTGGCCGCATCAGACTTGCTAACAGGTTCTGCCTCCACCCACTTTGTAAACTTATCAACCGCCACCAGTAGGTGGGTCTTCTTATCCTTGGACCTTTTGAAAGGCCCAACCATATCCAGCCCCCAAGTTGCAAACGGCCAAGTGATTGGAATCATCCTCAATTCTTGAGCCGGCACATGAGCGCGTCTTGAGAATTTTTGGCAACCGTCACATCGTCTGACCAGATCCTCCGCATCAGCATGGGAAGTTAACCAATAGAAGCCATGGCGGAATGCTTTAGCCACCAAAGATTTTGAACCGGCGTGGTGACCGCAATCCCCTTCGTGGATTTCACGCAAAATTTCATAGCCTTCTTCAGGAGATACACAGCGTTGAAACGCCCCTGATACACTGCAATGATGCAACTCACCATTGATGATAGTCATGGACTTGGACCGCCGTATTATCTGCCGGGCCAGAGTCTCATCCTCTAGTAACTCGCCCCGGTTCATGTACGCCAGGTAAGGAAGCGTCCAATCCGGAATGACGTGAAGAGCTGCCACCAATTGAGCCTCTGGATCAGGAATAGCCAAATCCGCTTCACCAGGGAGCTTGACCGACGGGTTGTGCAACACATCAAGAAAAACATTAGGCGGGACCGGTTTACGCTGAGATCCCAACCGGCTTAAAGCGTCCGCCGCTTCATTCTTCCGATGGTCCATGTGGTCCACCTGATAGCCCTTAAAGTGACCTGCAACAATGTCCACCTCACGACGATATGCAGCCATGAGTGGGTCCTTAGAATCCCAAGTGCCAGACACCTGTTGAGCCACTAGGTCCGAGTCACCGAAGCACTTAACCCGGCTTAGATTCATCTCTTTAGCCATCCGGAGACCATGGAGCAAGGCTTCATACTCAGCTGCATTGTTAGTACAAGGGAATATTAAGCGGAGAACGTAACAGAACTTTTCACCTCGTGGGGAAGTTAAGACGACTCCAGCCCCCGAGCCCTCCAATTGCCGTGATCCGTCAAAATGGATGGTCCAATATGTGTGATCCGGCTTCTCTTCAGGTGCTTGCAACTCCGTCCAATCATTGATGAAATCAACAAGTGCCTAAGACTTCACCGCCGTTCGAGGCACGTACTTCAACCCATGCGGCCCAAGTTCTATAGCCCACTTAGCAATCCAGCCAGTTGCTTCCCGGTTCTGGATGATATCACCCAAGGGGGCAGAACTAACCACTGTGATGGGGTGCCCTTGGAAATACTACTTTAGTTTCCGGCTTGCCATGAAAACTCCATATACCAGCTTCTGCCAATGCGGATACCTTTGCTTGGATTCAATAAGTACCTAGCTGATATAGTAAACCGGACGCTGAACCGGATGCTCCTTGCCTGCCTCCTTCCGCTCCACCACAATAGCCACACTGACTGCAAGAGCATTAGCAGCAACATATAGCAGTAGCGGCTCCTTGTCAATGGGAGCGGCCAGCACAGGCGGATTGGCCAATTGCCACTTTAAGTCCTCAAACGCCTTATCCGCAGCAGAACTCCAGACGAACTGATCCGTCTTCTTCAACATCTGATACAAAGGGATTGCCTTCTCACCAAGGCGACTAATAAACCGGCTCAACGCGGTAATCCGGCCTGCCAGGCGTTGAACATCATTGATACACTTAGGCTTAGCCAGGGAGGTGATGGCTGTGATCTTCTCCGGATTAGCCTCGATTCCCCTGTTGGACACCAGAAAACCCAATAACTTGCCTGCCGGTACACCAAAGACACACTTGGCCGGATTGAGCATCATCTTGTACGTCCTCAGGTTATCAAAGGTTTCCTTCAAATCGTCAACCAGAGTCTCCTTCTTCCTTGACTTAACCACAATGTCATCCACGTAAGCATGTACATTACGGCCAATCTACTTGTGAAGACAATTTTGCACACACCGTTGATAGGTTCCCTGGGCACTCTTGAGCCCAAAAGGCATAGACACATAGCAGAAGGCTCCAAAGGGAGTTATGAACGCCGTCTTCTCCTGGTCCTTAACTGCCATTTTGATCTGATGATAGCCAGAGTATGCATCCAAAAAGCTGAAACGCTCACAACCCGCCGTAGCATCAATGATTTGATCAATACGAGGGAGAGCAAAAGGATCTGCTGGACAAGCCTTATTAAGGTCTGTGTAATCCACACACATACGCCAGGTGCCATTTTTCTTAAGGACCAGCACCGGATTAGCAAGCCATTCAGGGTGAAAAACTTCAACAATAAAGCCAGCTGCTAAGAGCCTGGCCACCTCTTCTCCAATAGCCTTGCGCCTTTCTTCGTTAAACCGGCGGAGGAACTGTTTCACCAGTTTGTACTGAGGATCCACATTAAGAGTGTGCTCAGCGAGTCGCCTCGGTACACCTGGCATGTCAGAAGGCTTCCATGCAAAAATGTCCCGATTCTCACGGATGAACTCGATGAGCGAGCTTTCCTATTTCGGATCCAGATTGGCACTGATGCTGAACTGCTTGGACGAATCGCCAGGCACGAAGTCAACAACCTTAGTCTCAGCCGCCGATTTGAACTTCAGGGCCGGATCATGCTCCGTAGTAGGCTTCTTCAAAGGAGTCATATCCGCCGGATCAACATTGTCCTTGTAGTACTTCAGCTCCTCGGTGGCACAAACCGACTCTGCGTAGGCTGCATCTCCTTCCTCGCACTCCAAAGCGACCTTATGGCTTCCATGAACCGTTATGGTCCCCTTATGACCCGGCATCTTGAGCTGTAAATACACATAACAGGGCCGTGCCATAAACTTGGCATAGGCCGGTCGCCCAAACAGGGCATGATATGGACTTTGAATTTTTACCACTTCAAACGTCAGTGTCTCTGATCTGGAATCATGATCTGTTGGGGAACGTAGTAATTTCAAAATTTTCCTACGCACATGCAAGATCATGGTGATGCATAGCAATGAGAGGGGGGAGTGTTGTCTACGTACCCTCGTAGACCGCAACGGAAGCGGTGACGCAACGTAGAGGAAGTAGTCGTACGTCTTCCCGACCCGACCGATCCAAGCACCGTTACTCCGGCACCTCCGAGTTCTTAGCACACGTACAGCTCGATGATGTTCCCCGGGCTCCGATCCAGCAAAGCATCGGGGAAGAGTTTCGTCAGCACGACGGCGTGATGACGATGATGATGTTCTACCGACGCAGGGCTTCGCCTAAGCACTACAATGGTATGACCGAGGTGGAATATGGTGGCAGGGGGCACCGCACACGGCTAAGGAACGATCACGTGGATCAATTGTGTGTTCTAGGGTGCCCCCTGCCCCTGTATATAAAGGAGCAAGGGGGAGGCCGGCCGGCCCTTGTTTGGCGCGCCAGGAGGAGTCCTCCTCCTAGTAGGAGTCCTAGGAGGGGGAAAGAGGTGGAGAGGGAGAAGGAAAGGGGGGGCGCCGCCCCCCTCCCCTAATCCAATTCGGACCAGGGAGGAGGTGGCGCGCGGCCCACCTCTGGCAGCCCCTCTCTCTCTCCACTAAGGCCCATATGGCCCATTACTTCTCCCGGTAGGGTTCCGGTAACCCTCCGGCTCTCCGGTTTTCTCCGAAATCACCCGGAACACTTCCGGTGTCCGAATATAGCCGTCCAATATATCAATCTTTATGTCTCGACCATTTCGAGACTCCCCGTCATGTCCGTGATCACATCCGGGACTCCGAACTAACTTCGGTACATCAAAATGCATAAACTCATAATAACTGTCATCGTAACGTTAAGCGTGCGGACCCTACGGTTCGAGAACAATGTAGACATGACTGAGACAGATCTTCGGTCAATAACCAATAGCGGGACCTGGATGCCCATATTGGCTCCTACATATTCTACGAAGATCTTTATCGGTCAGACCGCATAACAACATACGTTGTTCCCTTTGTCATCGGTATGTTACTTGCCCGAGATTCGATCGTCGGTATCCAATACCTAGTTCAATCTCGTTACCGGCAAGTCTCTTTACTCGTTCTGTAATACATCATCTCGCAACTAACTTATTAGTTGCAATGCTTGCAAGGCTTATGTGATGTGCATTACCGAGAGGGCCCAGAGATACCTCTCCGACAATCGGAGTGACAAATCCTAATCTCGAAATACGCCAACCCAACATCTACCTTTGGAGACACCTGCAGAGCTCCTTTATAATCACCCATTTACGTTGTGACGTTTGGTAGCACACAAAGTGTTCCTCCGGCAAACGGGAGTTGCATAATCTCATAGTCATAGGAACATGTATAAGTCATGAAGAAAGCAATAGCAACATACTAAACGATCGGGTGCTAAGTTAATGGAATGGGTCATGTCAATCAGATCATTCTCCTAATGATGTGATCCCGTTAATCAAATAACAACTCTTTGTTCATGGTTAGGAAACATAACCATCTTTGATTAACGAGCTAGTCAAGTAGAGGCATACTAGTGACACTAAGTTTGTCTATGTATTCACACATGTATTATGTTTCCGGTTAATACAATTCTAGCATGAATAATAAACATTTATCATGATATAAGGAAATAAATAATAACTTTATTATTGCCTCTAGGGCATATTCCCTTCAGTCTCCCACTTGCACTAGAGTCAATAATCTAGATTACACAGTAATGATTCTAACACCCATGGAACCTTGGTGTTGATCATGTTTTTCTCGTGGAATAGGCTTAGTCAACGGGTCTGCAACAATCAGATCCGTATTTATCTTGCAAATCTCTATGTCTCCCACCTGGACTAGATCCCGGATGGAATTGAAGCGTCTCTTGATGTGCTTGGTTCTCTTGTGAAATCTGGATTCCTTTGCCAAGGCAATTGCACCAGTATTGTAACAAAAGATTTTCATTGGACCCGATGCACTAGGTATGACACCTAGATCGGATATGAACTCCTTCATCCAGACTCCTTCATTTGCTGCTTCCGAAGCAGCTATGTACTCAGCTTCACATGTAGATCCCGCTACGACGCTTTGTTTAGAACTGCACCAACTGACAGCTCCACCGTTTAATGTAAACACGTATCCGGTTTGCGATTTAGAATCGTCCGAATCAGTGTCAAAGCTTGCATAAACGTAACCTTTTACGATGAGCTCTTTGTCACCTCCATATACGAGAAACATATCCTTAGTCCTTTTCAGGTACTTCGGGATGTTCTTGACCGCTGTCCAGTGATCCACTCCTGGATTACTTTGGTACCTCCCTGCTAAACTTATAGCAAGGCACACATCAGGTCTGGTACACAGCATTGCATACATGATAGAGCCTATGGCTGAAGCATGGGGAACATCTTTCATTTTCTCTCTATCTTCTGCATTGGTCGGGCATTGAGTCTGACTCAACTTCACACCTTGTAACACAGGCAAGAATCCTTTCTTTGCTTGATCCATTTTGAACTTTTTCAAAATCTTGTCAAGGTATGTGCTTTGTGAAAGTCCAATTAAGCGTCTTGATCTATCTCTATAGATCTTAATGCCTAATATGTAAGCAGCTTCACCGAGGTCTTTCATTGAAAAACTCTTATTCAAGTATCCCTTTATGCTATCCAGAAATTCTATATTATTTCCAATCAGTAATATGTCATCTACATATAATATCAGAAATGCTACAGAGCTCCCACTCACTTTCTTGTAAATACAGGCTTCTCTGAAAGTCTGTATAAAACCAAATGCTTTGATCACACTATCAAAACGTTTATTCCAACTCCGAGAGGCTTGCACCAGTCCATAAATGGATCGCTGGAGCTTGCACACTTTGTTAGCTCCCTTTGGATCGACAAAACCTTCCGGCTGCATCATATACAACTCTTCTTCCAGAAATCCATTCAGGAATGCAGTTTTGACATCCATCTGCCAAATTTCATAATCATAAAATGCGGCAATTGCTAACATGATTCGGACAGACTTAAGCATCGCTACGGGTGAGAAGGTCTCATCGTAGTCAATCCCTTGAACTTGCCGAAAACCTTTTGTGACAAGTCAAGCTTTGTAGACAGTAATATTACCGTCAGCGTCAGTCTTCTTCTTGAAGATCCATTTATTCTCAATTGCTTGCCGATCAACGGGCAAGTCAACCAAAGTCCATGCTTTGTTCTCATACATGGATCCCATCTCAGATTTCATGGCTTCAAGCCATTTTGCGGAATCTGGGCTCACCATCGCTTCTTCATAGTTCGTAGGTTCATCATGATCTAGTAGCATGACTTCCAGAACTGGATTACCGTACCACTCTGGCGCGGATCTCACTCTGGTTGATCTACGAGGTTCAGTAGTATCTTGATCTGAAGTTTCATGATCATCATCATTAGCTTCCTCACTATCTGGTGTAGGTGTCACTGAAACAGTTTTCTGTGATGTACTACTTTCCAATAAGGGAGCAGGTACAGTTACCTCGTCAAGTTCTACTTTCCTCCCACTCACTTCTTTCGAGAGAAACTCCTTCTCCAAAAAGTTTCCGGATTTAGCAACAAAAGTCTTGCGTTCGGATCTGTGATAGAAGGTGTATCCAATAGTTTCCTTTGGATATCCTATGAAGACACATTTCAACGATTTGGGTTCGAGCTTATCAGGTTGAAGCTTTTTCACATAAGCATCACAGCCCCTAACTTTCAGAAACGACAACTTTGGTTTCTTGCCAAACCACAGTTCATAAGGCGTTGTCTCAATGGATTTTGATGGTGCCCTATTTAACGTGAATGCGGCCGTCTCTAGAGCGTATCCCCAAAACGATAGCGGTAAATCAGTAAGAGACATCATAGATCGCACCATATCTAGTAAAGTACGATTACGACGTTCGGACACACCATTACGCTGTGGTGTTCCGGGTGGCGTGAATTGCGAAACTATTCCACAATTTTTCAAATGTACACCAAACTCGTAACTCAAATATTCTCCTCCACGATCAGATCGTAGAAATTTTATTTTCTTGTTACGATGATTTTCAACTTCACTCTGAAATTCTTTGAACTTTTCAAATGTTTCAGACTTATGTTTCATTAAGTAGATATACCCATATCTGCTTAAGTCATCTGTGAAGGTGAGAAAATAACGATATCCGCCACGAGCCTCAACATTCATCGGACCACATACATCTGTATGTATGATTTCCAACAAATCTGTTGCTCTCTCCATAGTACGGGAGAACGGTGTTTTAGTCATCTTGCCCATGAGGCACGGTTCGCAAGTACCAAGTGATTCATAATCAAGTGGTTCCAAAAGTCCATCAGTATGGAGTTTCTTCATGCGCTTTACACCGATATGACCTAAACGGCAGTGCCACAAATAAGTTGCACTATCATTATCAACTCTGCATCTTTTGGCTTCAACATTTTGAATATGTGTATCACTACTATCGAGATTCAATAAGAATAGACCACTCTTCAAGGGTGCATGACCATAAAAGATATTACTCATATAAATAGAACAACCATTATTCTCTGATTTAAATGAATAACCGTCTCGCATTAAACAAGATCGAGATATAATGTTCATGCTCAATGCTGGCACCAAATAACAATTATTTAGGTCTAATACTAATCCCGAAGGTAGATGTAGAGGTAGCGTGCCGACCGCGATCACATCGACTTTGGAACCGTTTCCCACGCGCATCGTCACCTCGTCCTTAGCCAATCTTCGCTTAATCCGTAGTCCCTGTTTCGAGTTGCAAATATTAGCAACAGAACCAGTATCAAATACCCAGGTGCTACTGCGAGCATTAGTAAGGTACACATCAATAACATGTATATCACATATACCTTTGTTCACCTTGCCATCCTTCTTATCCGCCAAATACTTGGGGCAGTTTCGCTTCCAGTGACCAGTCTGCTTGCAGTAGAAGCACTCAGTTTCAGGCTTAGGTCCAGACTTGGGTTTCTTCTCTTGAGCAGCAACTTGCTTGCCGTTCTTCTTGAAGTTCCCCTTCTTCTTCCCTTTACCCTTTTTCTTGAAACTAGTGGTCTTGTTGACCATCAACACTTGATGCTCCTTCTTGATTTCTACCTCCGCAGCTTTCAGCATTGCGAAGAGCTCGGGAATAGTCTTATTCATCCCTTGCATATTATAGTTCATCACGAAGCTCTTGTAGCTTGGTGGTAGTGATTGGAGAATTCTGTCAATGACGCAATCATCTGGAAGATTAACTCCCAATTGAATCAAGTGATTATTATACCCAGACATTTTGAGTATATGCTCACTGACAGAACTGTTCTCCTCCATCTTGCAGCTATAGAACTTATTGGAGACTTCATATCTCTCAATCCGGGCATTTGCTTGAAATATTAACTTCAACTCCTGGAACATCTCATATGCTCCATGACGTTCAAAACGTCGTTGAAGTCCCGATTCTAAGCCGTAAAGCATGGCACACTGAACTATCGAGTAGTCATCAGCTTTGCTCTGCCAGACATTCATAACATCTGGTGTTACTCCAGCAGCAGGCCTGGCACCTAGCGGTGCTTCCAGGACGTAATTCTTCTATGCAGCAATGAGGATAATCCTCAAGTTACGGACCCAGTCCGTGTAATTGCTACCATCATCTTTCAACTTTGCTTTCTCAAGGAACGCATTAAAATTCAACGGAACAACAGCATGAGCCATCTATCTACAATCAAACATAAACAAGCAAGATACTATCAGGTACTAAGTTCATGATAAATTTAAGTTCAATTAATCATATTACTTAAGAACTCCCACTTAGATAGACATCCCTCTAATCCTCTAAGTGATCACGTGATCCAAATCAACTAAACCATGTCCGATCATCACGTGAGATGGAGTAGTTTCATTGGTGAACATCATTATGTTGATCATATCTACTATATGATTCACGCTCGACCTTTCGGTCTCCGTGTTCCGAGGCCATATCTGTATATGCTAGGCTCGTCAAGTATAACCTGAGTATTCCGCGTGTGCAACTATTTTGCACCCGTTGTATTTGAACGTAGAGCCTATCACACCCGATCATCACATGGTGTCTCAGCACGAAGAACTTTCGCAACAGTGCATACTCAGGGAGAACACTTCTTGATAATTCAGTGAGAGATCATCTTATGATAAGATGCAAAAAAAGATAAACATCACATGCAATCAATGTAAGTGATATGATATGGCCATCATCATCTTATGCTTGTGATCTCCATCTCCGAAGCACCTGTCATGATCACCATCGTCACCGGCGCGACACCTTGATCTCCATCGTAGCATCGTTGTCGTCTCGCCAATCTTATGCTTCCACGACTATCGCTACCGCTTAGTGATAAAGTAAAGCATTACATCGCGATTGCATTGCATACAATAAAGCGACAACCATATGGCTCCTGCCAGTTGCCGATAACTCGGTTACAAAACATGATCATCTCATACAATAAAATTTAGCATCGTGTCTTGACCATATCACATCACAACATGCCCTGCAAAAACAAGTTAGACGTCCTCTACTTTGTTGTTGCAAGTTTTACGTGGCTACTACGGGCTTAAGCAAGAACCAATCTCACCTACGCATCAAAACCACAACGATAGTTTGTCAATTTGACTCCGTTTTAACCTTCGCAAGGACCGGGCGTAGCCACGCTCAGTTCAACTAAAGTTGGAGAGACTGTCGCCCGCAAGCACCTATGTGCAAAGCACGTCGGGAGAACCGGTCTCGCGTAAGCGTACGCGTAATGTCGGTCCGGGTCGCCTAGCCCAACAATACCGCCGAACCAAAGTATGACATGCTGGTAGGTAGTATGACTTATATCGCCCACAACTCACTTGTGTTCTACTCGTGCATATAACATCAAACCATAAAACCTAGGCTCGGATGCCACTGTTGGGGAACGTAGTAATTTCAAAATTTTCCTACGCACACGCAAGATCATGGTGATGCATAGCAACGAGAGGGGGGAGTGTTGTCTACGTACCCTCGTAGACCGCAACAGAAGCGGTGACGCAACGTAGAGGAAGTAGTCGTACGTCTTCCCGATCCGACCGATCCAAGCACCGTTACTCCGGCACCTCCGAGTTCTTAGCACACGTAAAGCTCGATGACGTTCCCTGGGCTCCGATCCAGCAAAGTGTCGGGGAAGAGTTTCGTCAGCACGACGGCGTGATGACGATGATGATGTTCTACCGACGCAGGGCTTCGCCTAAGCACTACAACGGTATGACCGAGGTGGAATATGGTGGCAGGGGGCACCGCACACGGCTAAGGAATGATCACATGGATCAATTGTGTGTTCTAGGGTGCCCCCCTACCCCCGTATATAAAGGAGCAAGGGGGAGGCCGGCCGGCCCTTGTTTGGCGCGCTAGGAGGATTCCTCCTCCTAGTAGGAGTAGGACTCCTACTAGGAGGGGGAAAGAGGTGGAGAGGGAGAAGGAAAGGGGGGGGGCGCCGCCCCCTCCCCTAGTCCAATTTGGACCAGGGAGGAGGTGGCGCGCGGCCCACCTCTGGCAGCCCCTCTCTTTCTCCCGGTAGGGTTCCGGTAACCCTCCGGCTCTCCGGTTTTCTCCGAAATCACCCGGAACACTTCCGGTGTCTGAATATAGCCGTCCAATATATCAATCTTTATGTCTCGACCATTTCAAGACTCCTCGTCATGTCCGTGATCACATCCGGGACTCCAAACTAACTTCGGTACATCAAAATGCATAAACTCATAATAACTGTCATCGTAACGTTAAGCGTGCGGACCCTACGGTTCGAGAACAATGTAGACATGACTGAGACAGATCTGCGGTCAATAACCAATAGCGGGACCTAGATGCCCATATTGGCTCCTACATATTCTACAAAGATCTTTATCGGTCAGACCGCATAACAACATACGTTGTTCCCTTTGTCATCGGTATGTTACTTGCCCGAGATTCGATCGTCGGTATCCAATACCTAGTTCAATCTCGTTACCGGCAAGTCTCTTTACTCGTTCCGTAATACATCATATCGCAACTAACTTATTAGTTGCAATGCTTGCAAGGCTTATGTGATGTGCATTACCGAGAGGGCCCAGAGATACCTCTCCGACAATCGGGGTGACAAATCCTAATCTCGAAATACGCCAACCCAACATCTACCTTTGGAGACACCTGTAGAGCTCCTTTATAATCACCCATTTACGTTGTGACGTTTGGTAGCACACAAAGTGTTCCTCCGGCAAACGGGAGTTGCATAATCTCATAGTCATAGGAACATGTATAAGTCATGAAGAAAGCAATAGCAACATACTAAACGATCGGGTGCTAAGTTAATGGAATGGGTCATGTCAATCAGATCATTCTCCTAATGATGTGATCCCGTTAATCAAATAAAAACTCTTTGTTCATGGTTAGGAAACATAACCATCTTTGATTAAAGAGCTAGTCAAGTAGAGGCATACTAGTGACACTAAGTTTGTCTATGTATTCACACATGTATTATGTTTCCGGTTAATACAATTCTAGCATGAATAATAAACATTTATCATGATATAAGGAAATAAATAATAACTTTATTATTGCCTCTAGGGCATATTCCCTTCATGATCATCTCCAAAGGCCACTTCCAGTGCTATCTTACCAACATGATATGCTGACTTGCCAGGTACCACACCGTGGAACATCGTATTGGACGGTCTGTGTCGGTGTCAAAACCGGCGGATCTCGGGTTGGGGGTCCCGAACTGTGCGTCAAGGCCGGATGGTAACAGGAGCCAAGGGACACGATGTTTTTACCCAGGTTCGGGCCCTCTCGATGGAGGTAATACCCTACTCCTGCTTGATTAATATTGATGATATGGGTAGTACAAGAGTAGATCTACCATGAGATCAAGGAGGCTAAACCCTAGAAGCTAGCCTATGGTATGATTGTGTATGAAGATGGTTGTCCTACGGACTACAACCCTCCGGTTTATATAGACACCGGATAGGGTTAGGGTTACACAGAGTCGGTTACAATGGCAGGAGATCTTGAATATCCGCATCGCCTAGCTTGCCTTCCACGCCAAGGAAAGTCCCATCCGGACACGGGACGAAGTCTTCAATCTTGTATGTTCATAGTCCAGGAGTCCGGCGAAGGTATAGTCCGGCTACCCGAACACCCCCTAATCCAGGACTCCCTCAGTAGCCCCTGAACCAGGCTTCAATGACGATGAGTCCGGTGCGCAGATTGTCTTCGGCATTGCAAGGAGGGTTCCTCCTCCAAGTCCTTCATAAAAGATTTGTAAAAACCAAGAATAGTGTCCGGCTCTGCAAAAAAAGTTTCCACATATTGCCATAGAGAGAATAATATTAACACAGATCAAATCTGTTGACGTATTCCGCAGTGCGTCCTCACACTACGGCCAAGTTCTTTACACCAATCGTTTTTACTTTTCCACCTCAGCACGTTTTGCGAGGCGGTTTCCTTGGCACGTCTTGTCAAAGCAGAGATCGTGTTCCCCCCTTTACGGGATTCTCATCAATACGAACATGGGTAACCCAACCGCGCCATTTACCATGGCGCTTGGGAGTCAAGCGAGTTTTATTAAGTAGGTGGGGACGCATAACCGCATCCGCCCATATAAGGGGATAAGGATCCACCTTTTTACCCATGCCTTCTTCCTCCTTTGCCAATCCATCTCTTGCGCACTCGAGCTCCAGCGCCCAAGCCCGCACTTCCCACCTCGACCTTCTCTAGCGATGTCCAGAGCGGGAGGCAAGTGGAAGGTCTCCTCCGTCACGGAGGGCGACATCAAAAAGCTTAGGAAGGCCGGATACCTGTCCAAGGACATCCCGCACCGGCTTCCCGAGAAGGGGCAGCTCATCCCCACCCCAAGGCCCCATGAGAGGGTCGTATTTCTTCCCCATTTCCTCCACGGACTGGGTTTTCCACTTCACCCGTTCGTCCGGGGGCTCATGTTCTACTATGGCCTAGATTTCCATGATCTGGCCCCGAACTTCGTCCTCAACATCTCGGCGTTTATCGTCGTGTGTGAGGCCTTCCTCCGCGTCCGCCCCCATTTCGGCCTCTGGCTCAAGACCTTCAACGTCAAGCCCAAGGTGGTGCTCGGTAACCAGGCGGAGTGCGGAGGCGCCATGGTGGGCAAAATTGCCAATGTCCTGTGGTTCGAGGGCTCCTTTGTGGAGACCCTAAAGGGGTGGCAAGACGGGTGGTTTTACATCACCGAGCCACGCGATCCGAAATGGATCGCAGCCCCTGAGTTTCGATCCGGACCCCCCACGCGGCTTATGTCCTGGAAAGAGACGGGCCTGTCGTGGGGTGACGAAAAAGAGGTGACCGGATTGCAGACATGCATCCAGTCCCTGGTGAACAAGCCAATCAGGCTTGTTAATGTAATCCAGGTTATGCTCGTCCGCCGGATCCTCCCGTGACAACAACGGGATTTTTAATCTGTGGGAGTTCGACCCGGCGCAGCACCGAACCCTTAACAGGCTCTTCGACACGATGTACGAAGATGCTTGGAAGGTGCTATTCAAGGGCGCAGAGGCTCCTGCATCCGCTTCCGAGGACCGCGGATATAGCACGCAGCGTCACGCTAGCGAGGTAAGCTATCTTTACCTTTGACAGCATATTAAGCTCTTCTTATTTTTTCATAGTTTGATTCTATGCGGGATCTAAAACTCCCTTACCTTTGACAGGCTTGGCGGGCGATATCCGGACCAATTAACTGTCCGGCTCCCCTGCCCGAACACCCAGCCCCTGCGCCCCTAGTGAAGCTGCTGGCTCCGGTGCCTTATGTGGTGCCAGAGAAGAAGGCCAAGAAGAAGAAGGCCACGGGGACTCGAAAGAGTGCCCGTAACTTGGTGGTGCCGGACTCGTCGTCCGACGAGTCCGAGACGCCCTCCTCCCGTGAGAACGAGGAGGAGGAAGAAGAAACCTCTCCCCCTCCAGTGGGGGAGGAAAGAAAAGGAAGGCCGCCCCAACGGGGGAGGCCGAGGGGTCTAGGAAGAGAAAGACCCCTCCGCCGGACTACTCCCCCGACACCGAAGGGGACGAAGAGGAGTGGCCAGACAGGGCCAAGCGTCCGGCGAAATCGTAAGTTCGGATATCAGAGTAACTCATGATGTTCCTTTGTTGCATAGCTTTCCCTAATGTCGATTATAATTGTGAAGCCCGCCCCGGGCCGAGCTCAACGAGTCGTCGAGCGGCTCCCTGGATTCGTCGGACATGAATTCAGTTCCGCCCGCTGTCTCCCCCCGCACTGCTGACGACGCCGAAGTGGTGTCGCGGCAAGCTCCTGGGCAGGAGGGGGTGGTCCTAGAGGAGCCGCAAGGCAACCTCCCGGACTCCAGGAGTGAAGGGGACAAGACCCCCCAGGGCTCCAAGTCCGGCTTTGAGCCGGACGCCGCGCCGGAAACTTCAACAGTTCCGGATCGCGGTGGGAGAACTCCTCCCAAGAGGAGCAAGCCCTCTGAGCCAGTGGCCTCCATCCAACCGGAGTCGCTGGACCAGCTGCTGGAGGTGCTTGATGGCGCCTCCATCGACGAGGGACACCGTACTATCATGAGTACGGTGATCCAGAGGGTTCAATCCGCCAAGAGCGGACTGACTGAAGCTTGCGCTAGCCTTCTAACAAGCTTCGAGGTAAGTAAAAATATATGAAAATATTACCGCATAGACAGTAGCCCCTGATGCTCTGTTTGGCGTTGGGAAAGAAAAGCCGAATAGAGGAGGGTCCCGAACTGTGCGTCAAGGTCGGATGGTAACAAGAGACAAGGGACACGATGTTTTTACCCAGGTTCGGGCCCTCTCGATGGAGGTAATACCCTACTCCTCCTTGATTAATATTGATGATATGGGTAGTACAAGAGTAGATCTACCATGAGATCAAGGAGGCTAAACACTAGAAGCTAGCCTATGGTATGATTGTGTATGAAGATGGTTGTTCTACGGACTACAACCCTCCGGTTTATATAGACACCGGATAGGGTTAGGGTTACACAGAGTCGGTTACAATGGTAGGAGATCTTGAGCATCCGCATCGCCTAGCTTGCCTTCCACGCCAAGGAAAGTCCCATCCGGACACGGGACGAAGTCTTCAATCTTGTATCTTCATAGTCCAGGAGTCCGGCGAAGGTATAGTCCGGCTACCCGGACACCCCCTAATCCAGGACTCCCTCAGTAGCCCTCGAACCAGGCTTCAATGACGACGAGTCCAGCATGCAAATTGTCTTCGGCATTGCAAGGCGGGTTCTTCTCCAAATTCTGTGTACCTGTACGAATAATGTCCGATTTTTGTAATGTAGCGCTCCTCGGCTTCCGCGCCCAATAATGGCTGTCTTCCACGTATTAAACGAATACGAAAAGCCTGGGGCGTTTTTACATCCACACCCCTAGCCATATAAACGAGCCGCCTATTTAATGGGATGAGGATTTAGATCCAAATCGCATCTTCTCCTCTCCCCGAGTTATCATCAGAGCTCTCCCAGCTAAAGTCCATTCCAACATGGCCAGCCGTCGCAGCTCTTCCCCTCACCCTTCCGGTTCTAAGCCCGGGGACTGGGGGAGTTGCACCATCCCGCATAGCGAGTTAGTGTCGCTTCAGGCCAAGGGATTTCTCCCTCAGGCGTACATGGTCCCGGTCGGAGCCGGTCTCGCCACCTATAATGGCGGAAAGCAAGCGGAGAGCACTCCCAATCCTTCCAAAGGAGAGCGGGTGTGCCTCGTCCCCTATCTGATAAGGGGACTGGGATTTCCAATTCATCCATTTCTCCGTGGGCTCCTGGAGTTTTACGGCCTCCAGCTGCACAATCTCACACCCGCCTCCGTATTACATATTGCGGGTTTCGTCGCCCTTTGCAAGCTATTTTTAGGCGTCGAAGCTCATTTCGCGCTGTGGAAGAGGATATTCTGTCTGGTGCCCCGTTCTCAAGAGGGGTCTATATACCAAGTGGCCGTTGCCGAAGTATGGCGCATCGCCGGGACCGGATATTTATCCGGAACCCCAAAGAAGACGTCCGAGGACTGGCCCTCGGAATGGTTTTACATAGACGACGTCCCACTGCCGGACCCTATCCGGGCCGGTCTCCCTGAGTTCAACAGTGCTCCATTGAAGAAACGCCCGAGTTGGCGTCCGCGGAGCTCTCAGAGAGAAAGCGACAGAGACGTCCTTTACCTGATGAGCCGGATAAGGCTGCTGGCCCATTCCGGACTAACCATGATTGGAGTCATGGGCGCATGCATTATGCGGGGGGTGCAGCCGCTTCAGTACAGAGGCCACCCCATGTGGGATTTCAATGGGGAGGATGACGCCACGCGTTATGGCCGTAAGGGGCCGGCTTCAGCCGCTGCCTTAATAAAGATCTTGTCCTCCTTGTACAAGGGAGAAAAGGAGGAATTCCTTCACGTCAACCCGCGGGCCGAATTCACTATGTACGAACCTCCAAGTTGGGTAAGTGAACAACTGCACTTGCCCGTCCATTTTATATTCCCTTGATTAAATAAGCAGTCTAACGACTCCGGCGCAGGAACTGCGCCAAGAAGTAAAGGATATACACAGCCTTCCTCCACAACCCGAGGACCCAGACCGGTCCCTCGATCCGGACTCCGAAGAGGATTCGGACATATTGGTGGAGCTTATCAACGGGGTGTTCCATCAATTTGGCAAGGACAATACCTTGGTAGCCATTACGGCTGATTACCCCGGGTTAATCCCGGCCTCCCAGGTGACAAAAACCAGAGTCTTATCCCTCTGAGAGATATTTCTTTCTCACGTATTCCGGTGCATCTAACGACAATCGTGTTTTGCAGGGGAGATTTTTGAGGCAGGAGGCCGAACCCGCGGTAGCTAGCCAGCGAGGGGCTGCAGGGCCTCGTGGGGTAAAAAGGAACATGGTCCCGACCGAGCTGCCGGTGCAAAGGACGAAGAGGCCCCGCCGGACTATATCCGGAGAGGTTGCCAACCGCGCCTCCACCAGCCAGGCTCCAACGCCTGGTCCGGAAGCGGAGGCGAGTACGAAGCGCGCACCGGACGCTCCCCCGACAGAGGATGCGGACAGGCTATCTGCCACTAATTCTGAGGTGGAGATCGCCATGAACCACAGGCGTCGCCGGACAGTTCTGCGCGATGGTTGTTTCTCCCAAGAGGCTTTAGATGCCTTTAATTCGGGAGATGTGTATCTCCACGTCGCTCAAAATGGCTTAGCCAGAGCTATGGAGCAGTATGTAAAAGACATACGGGTAAGAAAATTCTGGTTTAAATATATATATATATATATATATATATACTAGTAGCCCTCGAGACTTGAAACAGTTAAAGTAACTGATTTAAGGATCATTTAATACACAGGTTCTTACAGAGAAGAATACCGTACTGTCCCAGGAGCTGGAAAGGTGCAAGGCCCAACTGGAGGCCGTACTAGCCGCAGCAGGGGAGTCTAAAGAGACCCCCTCAGGTAAAATATACATCGAAAGATTAGTATTGTGCGGCTTTAAGTGGCAATCTGATAAATCATATTGCAGATGGCGCCGGACTCGATCCGGAAAAGCAACAACTCTTACGCCGGCTAAAGGCCGGTGAGAGTATGTTGACAAAGGTGAGGCGAGAGAAGAATGATCTTTAGGATGCCAACACCAAGCTGGACATCGAACTTAAAGACGTTCAAGGCCAGCTGTCGGACTCCACGAAGGAGAATCAGCGACTTCGACGCGGCATATTTAGTAAGTGCTTGAACGAACCTTGAAAAAAAAGAGTTCGGCGAGGAAGTCGACTAACAGAGTAATGTCTGTAGGTATGCTCACAGGTCGTCCTGCAGAGGAGATGCCCGGTTCTACGGGTGACCTTCTTCCCGAACTCCTGCAACTGCACGAGCGAGGTCGGCAGGCGATGCGAGGCATTGCTCAAGCCTTATGGCCTGCCCACTCCATGCCCGAGGGCCTTGGAGAGCTTGTGGAGAAGCTGAAGGGAGCTCGGCGGCGCTTCCGGTTGTGGAAGATATCAGCCTGCCAACAAGGTGCCTGGGAGGCCTGGGCCATGGTGAAGACCCGTTTTACGAAGTCTGACCCAAACCACATGGCCGAGGTCGGACCAGTGGGGCCTGACGGGAAGGAGATCCCTGTAAGCTTAGTGTACGGCCAAGTAGAATTGGCTGCAAAGTATTCCCAACAGGACTGTAAATTAGACAGCCCGTTAGATGGTATAGAGGAGGAATACAATCAGTCAGAATGACTATGTAATTTATAATTGACATGTGTAATGCCTTCTAGCCGGATTGTAGATCATTTGTCGTTGCCGACCTTTCCGCTTCGACCTTGGGACCTGACGGCATGGAGACCAGGTGTAGGGGTCATTAGTGCTTTATCAGACAAGTGTCCAACTAGTTATGTTATATTACATGGTTAGTAAGAAACATCTTCGAGAGAGAATAGTTCCGTTAGGGGTTCCTTTCGCTGGGGAGGCATGCCCTAAAGTGCATGTCCGGACTGCGTAAAAAGATGCAGGAAAAGCATCTGGGGGCGCATAAAATTAGTAAAAAGATCATCTTTTAGTTCACCGACCGAATATTCCCTTAAGAACGCTAGCTTTCGGCTTCACCCAGTCTGAGGTACACATCCGGCTGACCCGGCAGTAACAATCGCAGAGGTGCTCCCTTTACCTCCTAGCCGAACAATCGGGAACATAGGGGTAAGCACAGGAGCCAGGCAACCCAGCTTGGCCAAAACTTAAGTCATATTGATGCATATAATGGTGAAGAAAAAGGTACATGCGGAAGTTTGACACATGTGTTGGGCGTGAAGCCCATATAAATAAGCTTCTGTTAAACAAGCCCCCAGGAGCGCGAGTGGCGCGTCACTTGATAAGCCTTTAAGGGCTATTAAAGAAAAGAGGGGAAGGGGAGAAATGTAAGACAGAAAATGTAAAAAATGGACGGAGGAGGGAGACAAACATAGAGTCCGGCGCTAGGCATAGAATCTTCGTAGACGGGCTGCGTTCCATGGGTTCGGCTCGAGTCGGTTATCCGATGCATCTCGCAGGCGGTACGCCCCACCGGTCAGGACTTGGTCAATTATGAAGGGACCTTCCCACTTGGGCTTGAGTTTGTCCTTCTTCTTGTCCGGCAGGCGTAGAACTAGTTCGCCGACATTGTAATTTTTGGCCCGTACTTCTCTGCTTTGATATCTTCGAGCTTGCTGTTGATAAAATGCGGAACGGGCTTTTGCCACGTCGCGCTCCTCCTCCAAAGCGTCCAAACTGTCCTGTCGATCGAGCTCGGCTTCTCTTTCTTCGTACATGCGCACTCGAGGTGAGTCATGAATTATGTCGCAGGGCAAAACTGCCTCTGCGACGTACACCATAAAAAATGGTGTGTATCCGGTGGTGCGATTCGGCGTGGTCCGCAGCCCCCAGAGTACGGAGTCGAGCTCCTCTACCCAGTGCGTATTAGATTCCTTAAGGGACCACACTAATCTGGGTTTGATGCCGCTCATAATAAGACCATTTGCGCGCTCGACCTGACCGTTAGTTTGAGGGTGATAGACGGAAGCATAATCGAGCTTAATGCCCATGTTTTTACACCAGAGTTTTACCTCATCGGCCGTAAAGTACGTGCCGTTATCAGTGATGATGCTGTGGGGGACGCCGTAACGATGTACGATCCCGGATATGAAGTCTATCACCGGTCCGGATTCGGCCGTCTTGACAGGCTTGGCTTCTATCCATTTGGTGAACTTGTCCACCATGACCAGTAGGTATTTTTTCTTATGGGTCCCACCTTTAAGGGGTCCGACCATGTCAAGCCCCCAGACCGCAAAAGGCCAGGTAATGGGGATAGTTTGCAGTGCGGTAGGTGGCATATGGCTTTGGTTGGCAAAAAGTTGGCAACCAACGCATCTTTGGACTAAGTCCTGAGCGTCTGCCCGTGCCGTCGGCCAATAAAAGCCTGTACGGAAAGCCTTGCTAACAAGTGACCGGGCAGCAGCGTGATGACCACCAAGTCCGGCGTGAATTTCGGCCAGAAGGTTCCGCCCTTCCTCTTCGGAGATGCACCTTTGAAGGACTCCGGTAGTGCTTTTCTTGTAAAGCTCTCCCTCATGGACTTTATAGGCTTTAGATCGCCGCACTATGCAGCGTGCCTCATTTTGGTCCTCTGGGAGTTCCTGCCTAGTAAGGTAGGCTAGGAATGGTTCTGTCCACGGGGCGATGACCGCCATTATTACGTGGGCTGAAGGTGTAATTTCGGTGGCAGAGCCTCCAATTATGTCAGATTGTTCGGCGTCGGGTGGTGCGGTTGTGTCCGGACTGTTATCTGCGGGTTCCCCCTCCCATGCTACAGATGGCTTGAATAATCTTTCCAAAAAGATGTTGGGGGGACTGCATCTCGTTTTGCTCCGATGCATGCCAGGGCGTCCGCTGCTTGATTGTTTTCTCGGGCTATATGGTGAAACTCCAGCCCCTCGAACCGAGCTGACATTTTTAGGACGGCATTGCGGTAAGCTGCCATTTTTGGGTCCTTGGCGTCGAAGTCGCCATTTATTTGGGATATCGCGAGGTTCGAGTCCCCGCGTACCTCTAGGCGTTGAATGCCCATGGATACTGCCATCCGGAGACCATGTAGAAGGGCCTCGTATTTGGCTGCATTGTTGGAGTCCGTGTACATAATTTGAAGTACATATTGGACTGTGTCTCCTGTGGGGGACGTCAAAACGACGCCAGCCCCCAGTCCGGCCAACATTTTGGAGCCGTCGAAATGCATGATCTAGTTTGAGTATGTGCCGTACTCTTTAGGGAGTTCGGCCTCCGTCCATTCTGCGACGAAGTCGGCCAAAACTTGCGATTTGATAGCTCACCGTGGCTTATAGGTTATATCGAACAGGAGGAGCTCAATGGCCCATTTTGCGATCCGGCCCATTGCATCGCGGTTATTGATAATGTCGTTGAGTGGTACTTCCGAGGCTACTGTTATCGAACACTCTTGAAAGTAGTGTCGTAGCTTCCGGGATGCCATGAATACCGCGTATGCAATCTTTTGATAATGCGGGTACCGTGATTTGCATGGAGTGAGGACAGTGGACATGTAGTAAACCGGCCTTTGAAGGGGGAATTTGTGTCCGTCCGTTTCCCGCTCGACGACGAGCACTGCGCTGACAACTTGATGTGTTGCCGCAATGTACAATAGCATTGGTTTGCCGGTGTTTGGTGCGGCTAGGACTGGGTTTGTTGCCAATATGGCCTTTATTTCGTCGAGTCCGGCCGTGGCGGCATCCGTCCACTCGAAGTGTTCGGTGCGCCGAAGGAGGCGATAAAGGGGCAGTGCCTTTTCTCCCAAGCGAAAGATGAAGCGGCTTAGAGCCGCCACGCATCCGGTTAATTTTTGTATTTGTTTGAGGTCTTTTGGGATATCCAGTTGTGACAAAGCTCGAATTTTGGCCGGATTTGCTTCAATTCCTCTACCGGATACAATGAAGCCCAAGAGCTTTCCGGCTGGGACGCCGAAAACGCATTTTTCCGGGTTGAGCTTGATGTCATATTTTCGGAGGTTATCAAATGTAAGCCTCAAGTCGTCTACTAGAGATTCGACATGTCTTGATTTGACGACCACATCATCCACGTATGCCTCCACTGTTTTGCCGATCTGGTTTGCCAGACATGTTTGGATCATGCGCTGATATGTTGCGCCGGCATTTTTCAGCCCGAAGGGCATTGTGTTGAAGCAGAATGGGCCGTATGGTGTGATGAATGCCGTTGCGGCTTGGTCTGATTCTGCCATCTTGATTTGATGGTAACCGGAGTATGCGTCGAGGAAACACAACGAATCGTGTCCTGCTGTGGCATCGATAATTTGATCGATACGGGGGAGGGGGAAGGGATCCTTAGGGCAAGCCTTATTAAGGTCTTTAAAATCGACACACAGGCGCCAGGATTTGTCCTTGTTTGGTACCATCACCAGGTTTGCTAGCCAGTCCGGATGTTTTATGTCTCTGATGAATCCAGCCTCCAATAACTTGGCTAGCTCCTCTCCCATAGCATGTCTCTTCGGTTCGGAAAAATGCCGAAGGGCTTGTTTGACAGGTTTGAATCCTTTTAGGATGTTTAAGCTGTGTTCGGCCAGCCTGCGTCGGATTCCTGGCATGTCTGAAGGGTGCCAAGCAAAAATGTCCCAATTCTCTCGTAGGAACTCTCGCAGTGCAGCGTCTACATCAGGGTTCAGTCGTGCCCCGATGGAAGCTGTTTTATTGGGGTCCGTTGGATGGACCTGGAATTTGACTATTTCGTCTGCTGGTTTGAAGGATGTGGATTTGGATCTCTTGTCGAGTATCACATCATCCCTGTTAACCATGGAGCGCAGCGCAGTCAGTTCCTCGGCCGCTAGGGCTTCGGATAGCGCCTCAAGGGCCAATGCGGCTGTCTTGTTTTCGGCGCGGAGTGCTATGTCCGGATCACTAGCGAGAGTGATAATTCCGTTTGGCCCAGGCATCTTGAGCTTCATGTACCCGTAATGGGGTATGGCTTGGAAGACTGTGAATGCCTCCCGCCCTAGTATAGCGTGGTATCCGCTATTGAACGGGGTCACCTGGAACGTGACCTCTTCGGACCTGTAATTATCCGGCGTGCCGAACACCACATCTAGTGTGATCTTTCCTGTGCGGCGCGCTTCCTGACTAGGGATTATTCCTCTAAAGGTTGTGCTGCTTCGCTCGATGCGGTTCCAGTCTATTTCCATCTTTTGGAGGGTTTCCTCGTAAATGAGGTTCAATCCGCTGCCTCCATCCATGAGTACCTTTGTGAGGCGAAAGCCGTCCACTATGGGACGAAGGACCAATGCGGCTGGTGCTCGGGCTGTTCGGAATTTAGGTTCGTCACTCACGTTGAAGGTGATAGCAGTGTCGCTCCATGGGTTTATTGTTGCTACTTGATAGACTTCGGTGAGGCTGCGGAGTGTTCTTTTTCGCATATTATTTGATGCGAAAGTTTCGAAGACTGTGAGAACAGTACTGGTACCCTTGGGCTAGCTTTTTGCGGCCTCCGAAATAAGGAGGTCCTCGCCATTTTTGGCCACCTGCCGGAGTATCCAACATGCTCTGAGGCTGTGAGTTGGTGTGGCGTCCTCTGTACTGTGAATTCTACAGGGTCCATCCAGCCACCTTTCCAGTACGGTTCCATGCCCTGAAGAGGGTTTTGGCTTTTTGATATTTAACCCGGGTGTCTTACTATGATGCACCCTCTTAGTTCGGACGGGATTGCTATTCAAGGCCGGATTATCCCAAAATTTTATTTCGGTTTTCCGGGCGATTTCCATCGCACAGTACTTTTATACTATTGACGCCAAGTCAGCGAAGCGTGTAATATCACGGCGACTTATGGAGTTAAGTAATCCCTCGTCCGCACAATTACTGCAAAAGATTGAAATTGTGTCTGCCTCACGGCAGTCCTTTATCCTGTTCATAACCAGGAGGAATCTGGCCCAGTAGTGATGTATTGTTTCCTCGGGCTTTTGCCTGATTTGGGAAAGATCGCTTATGTCTGGGCGGGCGGGTGGCGTTGAATCTGAGACCTCACCCAAATTGAGATTCGGAGGCCGAAGAGCTCTCGAACTCTGAGGTTCGGGGTCTTGGATGTTGTCCAATGAATCTAGCCCATTGCCTGATTCTAAGCTCAGGTCTTGAGTGGTATCCTCCCCTCCGTGGGTATCCGGTTTGGAGGGATTAGGAATTCGGACGTAACTAGTCCTTAAAATAGATGAAGGGTCGCCGCACTGCGCCTCTACCACGGCGACGTGGTGAGTGGCCTGGGGAGAGTTGATTTCTCTTAGATCGGGTTTAAGCCCAACCTGGTCGTAATTTGTAGCGACCCCCAGGGCGGTGATGCGATCCAAGATCTCTTTTACAGAAGCGAGCTCCATCGGATTTAGCTGCTCGACAAGTTCCGAGCTGACGTGAAGGTTGCTTTCGATGACCCGAGAGGTCACCGTCGGCGCAATGGCCGAACAGGCGGTCATGAGAAAACCACCTAGCCGGAGGGTTTGGCCAACAGCCAAGGCTCCCTTAGTAACGGCGCCGTCTTTAAAGACGGGAAAAGGCATCCTTCCTGATTGCAACGGCACAGAGGAACTCTCAATGAAAGCACCAATGTCGGTGTCAAAACCGGCGGATCTCGGGTAGGGGGTCCCGAACTGTGCGTCAAGGTCGGATGGTAACAGGAGACAAGGGACACGATGTTTTTACCCAGGTTCGGGCCCTCTCGATGGAGGTAATACCCTACTCCTGCTTGATTAATATTTATGATAAGGGTAGTACAAGAGTAGATCTACCATGAGATCAAGGAGGCTAAACCCTAGAAGCTAGCCTATGGTATGATGTGTATGAAGATGGTTGTTCTACGGACTACAACCCTCCGGTTTATATAGACACCGGATAGGGTTAGGGTTACACAGAGTCGGTTACAATGGTAGGAGATCTTGAGCATCCGCATCGCCTAGCTTGCCTTCCACGCCAAGGAAAGTCCCATCCGGACACGGGACGAAGTCTTCAATCTTGTATCTTCATAGTCCAGGAATCCGGCGAAGGTATAGTCCGGCTACCCGGACACCCCCTAATCCAGGACTCCCTCAGCAACCCTCAAGGAGGCGCTATCTAAGGCCGAAAAGAAAACGGCCCAGGAGCGCACCGAGCGAGAGAGACTTGGGGCTCAGGTCGGCGAAGTGCAGCAAGAGCTGCAGGCTCTCATGAAAAAACATGAGAGCTTGGAGCTTGAGTCAAAGGCGCAGGCATCCGAGCTCGCGACGGCCCTTGAGACTGCCAAGTCTGCCAAGGCCGAGGCCCAAAAGACCCTCCTAGAGTTGGAGGAGATGAAGAAGATAGCAGCGGGTAAGGCATTCTTTATGCAAAGCAGAAATATAAAAGTGAACTACTTGTTACTTACCCGAATCCGGAGCTCTCTAGGGGCGTTCGCAGATCTTCCCCGCAGCATATCCGACGCCGCCGCATTCTACCGAGCTAAAGAGGGCAGCTCGATGGAGAGTGTGTTCTGGTCTCAGTATTCTGAGGCCGGACACCCTGTACCCCTTAGCGACCAGCTGAAACAGCTGGTCGAGCTCCATAAGGTGGCCGAACAGGCCATGAAGGGCTTCATAGTTCGGCTGTGGCCCGGAGAGGCCCTGCCTGGGAGCTATTTCGGGCTGGTGCGGCGGCTGGTGGAGGCCTGTCCGAGCTCGAGGTCATCAAGCGCTCCGTCTACATCGAAGGTGCCCGTCGGGCCCTTGCCCGTGCGAAAGTGCACTGGGGTAAGCTGGACGGTGAGAAGCTTGTGAAGGACGGGCCGCCGCCGGGGAAGGAGCATCGCAAGCCCGAGAACTACTGCAAGGATGTTCTTGCCGGTGCCCGCCTTGTGGCAGATGAATGTACGAAGGATGTAATTTTTGAATGAACTCGCTCGTTTGTATCCTGTGCGCTGAAAACTTGTTCATAGGCGCTTTAAGCAATGCTTGTTGAATTTAAAATATTATTTTCCATGCGGCCGTTTATCAAAAAATTGAGAGATGGCCAGTCGTCGGCTTCTGCCCCCATGCCACTAGTGCTGGGGTGTTTGGGATAAACCTGAGCGCTCTTTTCCCCATAGTTGGGTCTGTCGAGGGAGGCGCTCAGCACAACGAACCAGGCAATCGGACTATAATGCTTGAACACTCTCACTTAGCCATAGAACTTTACAATTTTAAATTTCGGCGAAGCCCCTAGTTAGGAAGACCGAGTTCGGGGCGCTATCCACGCCTTTGGCCGTACGAAGCCGGCTCCTCGCTCGAAGCGGCATAAGTCTTTAGGGACTCGAAAAAACCTCTCGAACAGCGACCGGTCTCTCGCCCCATCATGACAGTCAGTTTTAGCTTTCTCCACTGAGGTGCTCGCCCGTCTGAATCGGGGCACAATCGCAGTGGTTCTCCAGGTGCTACCTTAGCCAATAGAGCGGAACGTAAGGTAGCCGAACACAGGAGCCGGGTAAACCCAACTATTGACCCAAATCATGATTCGGAGCCGATGCATATAGTGCTATAAGTTCGGGGTGCCGCACTTGTGAAAGTGTACGGACTTCTCACACCATATTAAAGGGTACTTAAGCCCTTGGCGTATTTTCCGTATCACAGTGTACGGGTGCAACATGTCATAAATGGACATATATAAGGAAGAGTAATGCAGAAAATAGACAAAAGCTATGCATTGTTTATATAAAGGCTGCTTTCAGAGCAGAACGATACAAGTGGTATTATAAGCAAAAGATATTGGACTATTTAAAATGTCCTGGCCAGGGGCAGGCCGCGGAATTGTATTCAAAACAGGTATACTGCTCGTGATAGAGACCACCTGGGGGTTCCATAATGCGGCATGGCTTGTCTGCCTCCCTGATCTTGCATCGTTTGTGCGGCAGTTGAATTGCCGAGCAGGTCGTCCGGAGTATGGAGTCCTGAACTTAAGAGAAAATTAAAAAAGAATCCGGCAGCCCCTAGTACGTTTTAAGCCGTATTTGTAGGCGTGCCGTTATTTTGCCCCTTCCCTGTGCCCACGGTATTTTGAGAGCGTAGTTATGTATGCGAGGCACTGGTTTCGCTGTGTCGCGAGGGCTGGGGTTGGTGCCGCATTGCTACACCTGCTCAGAACGTGCCAGGCGGTCTTGTTGTAGGTTAATCCGGGCGCGCTTGGCAGTGTCTGGCTTCTTAACGGCCGGACTGGAGAATTGCCTAAGAAGGCTGCTTTGTACTTCCGCTGCGAGAGCCGCCGTGTGCTCCTCCGTACGGAGGGAGCGTTCGGTGTTTCCGTTGACCGTAATTACTCCTCGAGGGCCTGGCATCTTGAGCTTGAGATATGCGTAGTGCGGCATCGCATTGAATTTTGCGAATGCGGTTCGTCCGAGCAGGGCGTGATAGCCACTGCGAAACGGGACTATGTCGAAGATTAATTCTTCACTTCGGAAATTGTCCGGAGATCCGAAGACCACTTGAAGTGTTACTGAGCCTGTACAGTTGGCTTCTACACCTGGTATATCGCCTTTAAAGGTCATTTTTGTGGGCTTAATCCTTGAGGGATCTATGCCCATTTTTCGCACTGTATCCTGGTAAAGCAGGTTCAGGCTACTGCCGCCGTCCATGAGGACTCTTGTGAGATGAAACCCGTCGATGATTGGGTCGAGAACCAATGCGGCAAAGCCTCCATGACGGATGCTGGTGGGGTGGTCCCTTCGATCAAAAGTAATCGGGCAGGCGGACCATGGGTTGAACTTTGGGGCGACTGGCTCCATCGCATATACGTCCCGTAGAGCACGCTTCCGCTCCCTCTTGGGAATCTGGGTTGCGTATATCATGTTCAACGTCCGCACTTGTGGGGGAAAACCCTTCTGTCCATTACTGTTCGGCGGCCTGGGCTCCTCCTCGTCATCGCTATGCAGCCCCTTGTCTTTATTTTTGGCTCTTAACTTGCCTGCCTGCTTGAACACCCAACAATCCTTGTTGGTGTGATTGGCTGGCCTTTCGGGGGTGCCGTGGATCTGGCACAAGCGGTCGAGTATTCGGTCCAAACTGGACAGGCCCTGAGTATTCTTTTTGAATGGCTTTTTCCGCTGACCGGATTTATAGCCTCTGAATCCGGCATTAACTGCCGTATCTTCATTACTGTCGCTGCTAACGCGGCGTTTTTGCTTGTTCCGACGAGTCCGGCCACTTTTGTCCTTGGTATCCGAATTACCAGGGTTCTTTGCTAAGTTGTTGCTGCGAGATAGCCAGCTGTCTTCTCCCACGCAAAAGCGGGTCATGAGTGTCGTGAGGGCTGCCATAGTTTTCGGCTTTTCCTATCCCAGGTGCCGGGCAAGCCACTCGTCGCGGATGTTATGCTTGAAGGCTGCTAGGGCCTCTGTGTCCGGACAGTCGACTATCTGGTTTTTCTTTGTTAGGAACCGAGTCCAGAATTGCCTGGCCGATTCCTATGGCTGCTGAATTATGTGGCTTAAGTCATCGGCATCCGGTGGTCGCACGTAAGTGCCCTGGAAGTTGTCAAGGAATGCGGCTTCCAAGTCCTCCCAAGAACCGATTGAGTCTGCTGGCAAGCTGTTAAGCCAATGCCGAGCCGGTCCTTTAAGTTTGAGTAGGAGGTATTTGATGGCGTGTAAATCATCGCCACGTGCCATGTGGATGTGAAGGAGATAATCCTCAATCCATACCGCCGGATCTGTTGTGCCATCGTATGATTCGATGTTAACGGGTTTGAAGCCCTCTGGGATTTTATGATCCATTACTTCATCTTTGAAGCATAATGGGTGTGCGGCGCCCCTGTACTGGGCTATGTCACGACGCAGCTCGGAAGAGCTATGTCTGTTGTGTTCGGCCCGGCCAGATTTGTTGTATTCGGAGTGAAGATCATCATCATATGCCGTAGGGCTGGAAGTTGTTGATTTTTATGGCACCGGAACGATAGAGCTTCCTCGATAACGTAAGGGCCTTCCCATTTAGAGAGAAGTTTTCCTGCAAAAAATCTTAAACGAGAGTTGTATAGCAATACATAATCACCTACGTTAAACTCACGCTTTTGTATCCTTTTGTCATGTCATCTTTTAACTTTTTTATTAAACAACTTGGCATTTTCATAAGCTTGGGTTCTCCATTCATCAAGTGAGCTAATATCAAATAACCTCTTCTCACCGGCAAGTTTGAAATCATTGTTGAGCTCTTTAATAGCCCAATATGCCTTATGTTCTAGTTCGAGAGGTAAGTGACATGCTTTCCCATAAACCATTTTATACGGAGACATACCCATAGGATTTTTATATGCAGTTCTATAGGCCCATAATGCATCATAAAGTTTCTTGGACCAATTCTTTCTAGACCTATTGACAGTCTTTTGCAAAATTAATTTGAGCTCTCTATTACTTAATTCTACTTGACCACTAGACTGAGGGTGATAAGGAGATGCAATTCTATGATTAACATCATACTTAGCAAGCATTTTACGGAAAGCACCATGAATAAAATGTGAACCACCATCAGTCATTAAATATCCAGGGACTCCAAACCTCAGAAAAATAACTTCTTTAAGCATTTTAATAGAAGTGTTATGATCAGCACTACTAGTTGGAATAGCTTCTACCCACTTAGTAACGTAATCAACAGCAACTAAAATATGTGTATATCCATTAGAGGCAGGAAAGGGTCCCATATAATCAAAGCCCCAAACATCAAATGGTTCAATAACAAGTGAATAATTCATAGGCATTTCTTGACGTCTACTAATATTACCAATTCTTTGACATTCATCACAAGAAAAGACAAACTTACGAGCATCCTTGAAGAGAGTAGGCCAATAAAAACCAGATTGCAATACCTTATGTGCAGTTCTATCTCCAGCGTGGTGCCCTCCATAAGTTTCGGAGTGACACTTGCGTAGGATCTGTTCCTGTTCATGCTCAGGTACACAATGTGTAATAACATCATCTACTCCTTCTTTATAAAGATGTGGGTCATCCCAAAAGTAATGTCTCAAATCATAGAAAAACCTTTTCTTTTGCTGGTATGTGAAACTAGGTGGTATAAATTTAGCAACAATATGATTAGCATAATCAGCATACATTGAGTACTACAATAAGTACTTATAACATTTACTTGTTCATCAGGAAAGCTATCATCAATAGGTAGTGGGTCATCAAGAACATTTTCTAACCTAGACAAGTTTTCTGCAACGGGGTTCTCAGCTCCCTTTCTATCAATAATATGCAAATCAAATTCTTGTAGCAAGAGAACCCATCTAATAAGTCTAGGTTTAGCATCTTTCTTTTCCATAAGATATTTAATAGCAGCATGATCAGTGTGAATAGTTACTTTAGAATCAACAATATAATGTCCGAACTTATCACAAGCAAATACAACTGCTAAGAGTTCTTTTTCAGTAGTAGCATAGTTTCTTTGAGCATTGTCTAGATTCTTACTAGCATAATGGATAACATTTAATTTCTTATCAACTCTTTTCCCTAGAACAGCACCTACAGCATAATCACTAGCATCACACATAATTTCAAAGGGTAAATTCCAATCAGGTGGCTGAACAATAGGTGCAGAGATCAATGCTTCTACACAATCATCATCAAAAACAAATGGTATATCTTTTTGTAATAAATTGGTCAGAGGCCGAGAAATTTTGAGAAGTCCTTAATGAACCTCCTAAAAAATCGGGCGTGACCGAGGAAACTTCTTATACCTTTGATGTCCTTGGGACATGGCATCTTTTCAATAGCGTCAACCTTGGCTTTGTCAACTTCAATACCTCTTTCAGAAACTTTATGCCCCAAGACAATACCTTCATTAACCATAAAGTGGCACTTTTCCCAATTCAAGACAAGATTAGTTTCTTCACATCTCTGCAAAACTCGATCAAGATTGCTCAGGCAATCATCAAAAGAAGATCCATAGACGGAAAAGTCATCCATCAAAACCTCACAAATCTTTTCACAAAAGTCAGAGAATATAGCCATCATGCATCTTTGAAAGGTAGCAGGTGCATTACATAAACCAAAAGGCATACGTCTATAAGCAAAAGTACCAAAAGGGCATGTAAAAGTAGTCTTTGATTGATATTTAGCTGACACAGGTATTTGAGAGAAACCAGAATAACCATCTAGAAAGCAGTAATGTGTATGTTTGCATAGTCTTTCTAGCATTTGATCGATAAAAGGTAAGGGGTAATGATCTTTCTTAGTAGCCTTATTTAATTTGCTGAAATCAATTACCATCCTATAACCTGTAATAATTCTTTGCGGAATCAATTCATCTTTATCATTAGGAACAACAGTAATACTTCCCTTCTTAGGGACACAATGGACAGGACTTACCCACTGACTATCAGCAACGGGATAAATTATACCTGCCTCCAGAAGCTTTAGTATTTATTTTCTTACCACTTCTTTCATCTTAGGATTCAGCCGTCATTGATGATCACGAACCGGTTTAGCATCTTCTTCCAAATTTATTTTATGTTGACATAGAGTGGGACTAATGCCCTTAAGATCATCAAGAGTATATCCAATAGCAGCATGGTGCTTCTTCAGAGTTTTCAATAGTCTTTCTTCTTCATGCTCTGAAAGGTTAGCACTAATAATAATAGGATATATCATTTTCTCATCGAGATAAGCATATTTAAGAGTATTAGGTAAAGGTTTGAGCTCAAACACGGGATCACCCTTGGGTGGAGGAGGATCCCCTAGGATTTCAACAGGCAAATTGTGTTTCAGAATAGGTTCCTGATTAAATAATACTTCATCTATTTCCCTTCTTTCATTCATAAACATATCATTTTCATGGTCTAGCAAATATTGTTCTAAAGGATCACTAGGAGGTACGGCAATAGAAGCAAGACCAATAATTTCATCCTTACTAGGCAATTCTTATTCATGGTGTTGTCTACTAAATTTAGAGAAATTAAACTCATGAGACATATCACCCAAACCAATAGTAACAACATTCTTTTCGCGGTCTATCTTAGCACTAACTGTATTCAAGAAGGGTCTACCAAAAATAATGGGACAAAAGCTATCTTGTGGGGAACCAAGAACAAGGAAATCAGCGGGATATTTAGTTTTCCCACACAAGACTTCAACATCTCTAACAATTCCCATTGCTGATATAGTATCTCTATTGGCAAGTTTAATTGTAACATCAATTCCTTCTAACTGAGCAGGTGCAATTTCATGCTTAGTTTCTTCGTATAAAGTATGCGGTATAACACTAGCACTAGCTCCCATATCACATAAGCCATGATAACAATGATCTCCTATTTTAACAGAAATAACAGGCACGCCTACCACAGGTCTATGTTTATCTTTAGCACAAGGTTTGGCAATTCTAGCGGTTTCACCGCAAAAATGAATAACATGCCCATTAATATTATCAGCTAACAGATCTTTAACAATAGCAATATTAGGTTCAACTTTAACTTGTTCATGAGGTGTATAAGTTATAATATTACTTTTATGAACCACAGTTGAAGCTTTAGCATGATCTTTTATCCTAACAGGGAAAGGTGGTTTCTCAACATAAGAAGTAGGAACAATAGGATCATTATAAGTGACAGTCTTTTCTTCAACTTTAGTGGGTGCAGCTACTTTTACTTCTATGGGAGGATGATATTTAGACCACTTCTCCTTGGGGAGATCAACAAGTAGCAAAATATTCACAGAAAGAAGCTACTATCTCTGAGTCAAGTCCATATTTAGTGCTAAACTTACGGAAAATATCGGTATCCGTAAAAGATTTAACACAATCAAACTTAGGTGTTATACCTGACTCCTTACCTTCGTCGAGATCCCAATCTTCAGAGTTGCATTTAATTCTATCCAATAAATTCCATTTGAATTCAATAGTCTTCATCATAAAAGAGCCAGCACAAGAAGTATCGAGCATGATGCGATTGTTTTTAGAAAGCCGATCATAAATTTTTTGAAGAATTATTTCTTTTGAGAGCTCATGATTGGGGCATGAATATAACATTGATTTAAGCCTCCCCCAAGCTTGAGCGATGCTTTCTCCTTTGCGAGGCCAAAAATTATATATATAATTGCGATCACGATGAACAAGATGCATTGGATAATACTTTT